>NC_042620.1:361702174-362009674 GCF_901001135.1 Rhinatrema bivittatum | reverse complement strand
TTATCTGCAGATGAGGCACTATATATTTTCCTTAAAGTGGCTGGTTGACGATTATCCTAAGGCGTTGGATCTTCAAACATTCTTCTTTACTGGGGGGCAGAAACCAAATTCAAGTGGGACCTTTGCTAAAATTCTGAGGAAAAGGGAAAATAATGCCGCTCTAGAAAGTATCCAAAGTAAGAGGGAGAAAAAGGCAAACCTTAGCATAAGCATAAGCGATATAAAATCATGTTTGCAAGACTGTCATAGGCTAACTGAAAGTGTAACTCTTAGAGAAGTGAGCTTTAAAATATTGCATTGTATGTATATGTCACGGACTCAGATGTATAGTGCTAAACTATGTGATTCTGCTAAATGTTTAAAATGCAACATCGTTGATGGAACATTATTCCATCTGTTATGGGAATGCGAGAAGAATATAGTGTTGGCGGAGGTGGGTGATCTTTGGGGCCTGACACTACCAAGGGACCCTAACCTTTGCCTTTTAGGTATCCTGGTTCAAGACACTGAGGAGTTGACCCCTGCAGCCTGCCTCTTCGTGAGGAAGGCATTGTTGATTGGCCTTCAGACTATTATGGCACAGTGGATAGCTGAGACTCGAGACTCGACCAGAACGAGCACAATGGCAGTCTCGGATGGTGAAATTAATGTCCTTTGAATATATGACGGCTCGGAGGTCGATGAAACGCAGAATGGTGCTGTGGGAAGAGACGTGGTTGCGTTATTTACAGCGCTTGCCAAGACCTCTACAAGCTTCTGTCAAACTCCAACTTTCCATGGACTACAAGGAATCTACTCGCTGAACAGATCCGTACCAGAACAGCGTACACCTGCATATTCTCAGGCATCTCCATTCATAGAGTCTTCAGAATCAAAAGATTTTGACTATTGGACCCATCCCTTTGAGCATGGACCGCAATTATAAAGGGGGGTTGGGGCGGTGGGGTGCGGGGGGGGGGGGGGTGAGAAAGTTTGCTCTCCTAATGATATGCACAGTTTATTTTCTTTCTATTGATATTGTGTAATATAAAAATTCAATAAAGAAATATTAAAAAAAAAAAAAATCTGTGTGGCACACACTGACCTGATTTCTGCATGTATCTCTTGGCTTTGTTGCTCATAGGGCTTTAAAAATTCACCTTTATTTGTGGGATTTGCATGCAAAAGTGGACGTGCAGCCATTTATCCTAGCATTTTATAAATTGTATAGTGTACTTCCGTTCTGAAAGTATGTGCGTATCAGTGTGCATGAATGTTTACAATGCAATGAAAACACTTACTTTCCCTACTTATTTTCTAAACATACATGCATATATTTTGGGGTAGATTTTTTAAAAAAGTGCGTTCGCGTACTTTTGTTTGCGCACCAGGCGCAAACAAAAGTACGCTGGATTTTGTAAGATACGCGCGTATCTTCTAAAATCCTGGATCGGCGCGCGCAAGGCTGCCGATTTTGGGCAGCCGGCGCGCGCCGAGCCACGCAGCCTGTCTCCGTTCCCTCCGAGGCCTCTCCGAAATCGGAGCGGCCTCGGAGGGAATTTTCTTTCGCCCTCCCCTCACCTTCCCCTCCCTTCCCCTACCTAACCCACCCCCCCGGCCCTATCTAAACCCCCCCCCCACCTTTATCCACAGATTTACGCATCCCGGAGGGAGACGTAAATCCACGCGCGCCAGCGGGCTGCTGGCGTGCCAAGACTCGACCCGGGGGCGATTCCGGAGGGCGCGGCCACGCCCCCGAAACACCCCGGGCCGAAACCACGCCCCCGGTCCCGCCCCCGAAACACCGCGCTATCTGGTCCCAGCCCCGACATGCCCCCTTCGAAAAACCCCGGGACCTACGCACGTCCTGGGGCTCTGCGCGCGCCAGCGGCCTATGGAAAATAGGCGCGCCGGCGCGCAAGGCCCTGCTCGCGTAAATCCGGGCAGATTTACGCGAGCAGGGCTTTTAAAATCCGCCCCTTTGTGTACAAAAAAATTAAAATAGTTACACATAAAAACCCCAAATAATAAGCAGAGGCAAGTATTTTAAAAAGTAAAATGTGTATTCAATTTTGAAAATACTTGCGTGCAGAGCCATACTTGAAATCACCAATTTGCCGATACCTCCACCAGCTCACCCAATCCATCTCCAGTTCACTTAGATCCTCCTACAGTTCACCCTGAACCCCCATCAGTTCATCCAGACCTCCCACCCAATAATTGTGGACAACATACTAGTTAGAATTCACTTGAATGTGTCAATTAGCAGGTGTAAAATTTTACAATTTGGCTAATGTATAAGTGTAAAATCTCTTATACAATAGTGACTACTTGAATGTACTTCAGCATGAAGTGTTCCTAGACCATCCACTTTTTGCACCATTAAAATGTGCATGCAAAACAGAAAATGCACCCATGCTTTTGATGGTTATAAAATTGCATTTGTACAAGTACAGGCTATTAATGCACATATATGCTATTTTTACCCATAGAACCCCTTTGAAAATTTACTAAAAAAAGATTTTTAATGCTTATACTGTAAATATGATTTTACGTGCATACAAAATTTTGCACATAAAGTAATGAAACAAAACAAATGCATTTCCCTACAAGGTATCATGCTAAGGACATTAGACTCCTGATTTTCAGCTAGTTTCACTTTATAGTTCTCTAGTTTTCTTTATTTGAGATATAATTAGAAACATACAATAGATACAATACAATATTTACATTCAACATACAATAGTTACATTCAGCATACAACAACATACAATAGTTACATTCAACAAGGATGTAAAATACACATTTTACATCCTTGTTGAATGTAACTTTGCCGCCTCCGTTCATTTGTTTCAGTTTTACCCTGTTCGTTTTACCCTCGTTTTACCCTGTTCGTTTTACCCTCGTTTGTTTCAGTTTTACCCTGTTCGATGTAAACCGATCTGATATGGTCATCACCATGAAGGTCGGTATAGAAAAGTATTAAATAAATAAATAGATATTCACTAGAGATGTGAATCGTGTGATCGATCATCTTAACGATCGATTTTGGCTGAGGGGGGAGGGAATCTGATCGTCGCAGTTTTGTTTTTTTTTTTTTAAATCGTTTAAATCGTAAATCGGGGGAGGGCGGGAAAACCGGCACACTAAAACAACCCTAAAACCCACCCCAACCCTTTAAAATAAATCCCCCATCCTCCCGAACCACCCCAAAATGTTTTAAATTACCTGGGGTCCAGTAGGGGGGTCCCGGTGTGATCTTCCACTCTCGGGCCACGGCTGCGTTAATAGAAATGGCACCGGCGCTACCTTTGCCCTGTCATATGACAGGGCAAAGGTAGCGCCGGCGCCATTTTGGTTCCTGTCCCCCGACGTCACGAGCGCAGGAGATCGCTCCCGGACCCCCGCTGGACCCCCAGGGACTTTTGGCCAGCTTGGGGGGGCCTCCTGACCCCCACAAGACTTGCCAAAAGTCCAGCGGGGGCCCGGGAGCGACCTCCTGCACTCGGGCCGTATTGCCGTATTGCAAAGTGGCGCCGGCCATGTGGCCGGCGCCATTTTGCAATACAGCAATACGGCCGGCGCCATTTTGGAATACGGCGTAACTTTGCCGACAAAGGTAAGGGGGGGGGTTAGATAGGGCCGGGGGGGTGGGTTAGGTAGGGGAAGGGAGGGGAAGGTGTGGGGAGGGCAAAGAAAAGTTCCCTCCGAGGCCGCTCTGAAATCGGAGTGGCCTCGGAGGGAACAGGCAGGCCGCGCTGGGCTCGGCGCGCGCAGGTTGCACAAATGTGCACCCCCTTGCGCACGCCGACCCTGGATTTTATAAGATACGCGCAGCTACGCGCGTATCTTATAAAATCTGGTGTACTTTTGGTGGCGCGAACAAAAGTACCGGCGCACGTATTGTTTTAAAATCCGCCCCTTAGTGTTTAACCATCTCCATGTTCTTTTTATATCCCTTGATAACAATTTCCATATTATAAATGTTCAATGTATTAGTCAAAGGGAACGCCTGATTTCCTGCATTTTTGTTTGAATGTTACGCCTGCCTCTCGATTTACGGAGCAGCCTCAGAGGGAACGGGGAAAGCCAGCTGTTCTCCCTGAAGGCTCGGCACGCGCAAGGTGCACTAGTGTGCACCCCCTTGCAGCGCCGACCCCTGATTTTATAACATGTGCGTGGCTGCGTGCACATGTTATAAAATTGGGCGTACATTTGTTCGCACCGGGTAGCGCGCACAAATGTAGGCCACGCACGTACATTTTAAAATCTGCCCCATATATTTTTAATAGAAAGGAAAAATGTGCACGTTCAATGCATTAAAATACTTGTTTCAGAGGGCGAGCAGGAGCGGAGAGAGAAGCCCCGGAGTGTGTCATCGAGGAGGTCGGAGGCAGGAGGTAACCCGAGTCAGCTGTTGGGCTGTGCGGCGCAGAGGAGCTGATTGGAGGTGGGACCGGAAGCGGCCAATATCAGCGGCCCCCTGACTGTCTTACCTCGAGGGCGAGCAGGAGCGGAGAGAGAAGCCCCGGAGTGTGTCATCGCGGAGGTCGGAGGCAGGAGGTAACCCGAGTCAGCTGTTGGGCTGTGCGGCGCAGAGGTGTTGATTGGAGGCGGGACCGGAAGCGGCCAATATCAGCGGCCCCCTGACTGTCTTACCTCGAGGGCGAGCAGGAGCGGAGAGAGAAGCCCCGGAGTGTGTCATCGCGGAGGTCAGAGGCAGGAGGTATCCCGAGTCAGCTGTTGGGCTGTGCGGCGCAGAGGAGCTGATTGGAGGCGGGACCGGAAGTGGCCAATATCAGCGGCCCCCTGACTGTCTTACCTCGAGGGCGAGCAGGAGCGGAGAGAGAAGCCCCGGAGTGTGTCATCACGGAGGTCGGAGGCAGGAGGTAACCCGAGTCAGCTGTTGGGCTGTGCGGCGCAGAGGAGCTGATTGGAGGCGGGGACCAGAAGCGGCCAATATCAGCGGCCCCCTGACTGTCTTACCTCGAGGGCGAGCAGGAGCGGAGAGAGAAGCCCCGGAGTGTGTCATCACAGAGGTCAGAGGCAGGAGGTAACCCGAGTCAGCTGTTGGGCTGTGCGGCGCAGAGGAGCTGATTGGAGGCGGGACCGGAAGCGGCCAATATCAACGGCCAGCGTGCGGCGCGTAGCAGAGCCGGCGCGTCGCTAAAGCTGCGCGCGCTCAAGGGGCACGCGCAGACAACAGGCTTTGCCAGGCTTCGCCGGAGTTGCCGGATTGCCAAGGTCAAGTAAGAACTAAATTTAATCTACTTCTCTCCAATGTACTCCTTTGCTCAGAACCCTTGATTTATTTATCAATAGATTCTGCTAAGGGTGACTTAGCTATTTCTTGCAATCCTCTAATATGCCTCCAAAGCGGAAGGGGAGAATAAGAACTTATCCTCCCCTACCAATGTCGTCTTCTATACAGCAAGAAATATCAAGCTATATGTTCTCCCCTATACCCACAGTAAAGGGAGCTGAAGAATCTGGTGCGCCAGTAGTTTTGGGGAAATCTATTGAGCCTGCAGAGGAAGCGTCCCTTAGCCCTCACATCGGGCTAGCACCTCAGCAGAGAGCTTTGGAAGGGTTAATAGAACCTGCTTTGAAAAATTTTGAGTTAACATCTGAAAGATTGCAACGATGCAATTAATATCCAAGATGAAATAGAAACAGAAACAGACACAGCTGCCTCTAGAATTTTAAATGGGGCAGCAGGAGATGTTTCTGGTTTGGTCCCAATAGGAGTAAAAGACTCTTCTCCAAACTCAAGGCAAGTTGATATCCCAACCAAACCTGCTGTAGTAACAATGGATACGCTTTGGGACATGATGGCTGGTATGATGGGAAAAATTCAAAATCTGGAAAGGAAAATGAATTCAATGTGCGAGGGAAGTCAACAAGATTGTTTGGGAATACAAAAACAGATAAAAGACTCTAATGAACGAATTAAAGTTTTGGAACTCCAAGAGAAGAAAAACTCAGAAATTAGGCAAGCTCTAGTTAAAGATAAAGAATATTTATCTCGTACAGTTGAAATCTTAGAAAACAATTCTAAAAGATTTAATTTAAGATTCTTGAACTTTCCTCGTAAGGTAGGAGAAGAACCTTTGATTACTTTAAAAAAGTTTCTTGTTGGGCAACTCGGTTTTTCTGAGGATAGAGCTCCAACCATAAATAATTGTAGCTTTCTTCCTCCTACAAGAAATGTGGTGAGATCAGAATTATTTCAAGGAAATTTGTCTAATTTTCTAGAGGATTCTTCCTTGGAAGTAATAAACTGGGGTACATTGCTAGTTACTTTTTATTCTTTTCTAGATGTTAATTCTGTTATGAAGAAATATTTTAGCAAATACCCAGTTAAATTTCATGATAAGGTTGTTAAAATCTTTCCTGACTTGGCTGTTACCACCCAACAAAGGCGTAAAGCCTTTTTGAATTTTCGCCAAGAGGTTCTTTCATTGGGTTTTTCTTTCACCCTTCGCTTTCCTTGCAAGTGTATCATAAAAAAAACAGGAAGCTACCTATTTATTTTTTGTTCCAGATCAATTAAAGAATTTCTTAATTCAGAATAGGATGCCTACCTCATCCCCACTATCCATGTAATGATAAATATTGGGTATAGTAATAGTATGAATCAATCTCGATAATGATTTATTTCCTATAATTCCCTTTTAAAAAGACAATTATCAAGGAAAAGAAACCCTCCATTTGATTGATACTAATGGTTTATTTCCTAATGTAAAACTGTGGAAATTTAATGATTTGTACAAATAACCATGTTTTTCTGTAAGCAAATAATATGATTGTATCTATTATTTCAAAAACTTATAAATAAAGAATTTAAAAAAAAATACTTGTTTCAATGCATTGCACGTATTTACATGTAGGTATCAGTATGTGCATATTTTCCAGGATTTAAGATACACATATTTTATAATATGCATGAATATGATGGGGCAGATTTTATAAATCTGCGCACACGCGTACTTTTGTTCGCACACCAGGCACGAACAAGAGTACGCGGGATTTCAATAGATACGCGCGTAGCCACGCGTATTCATTAAAATCCGGGGTCGGCGCACGCAAGGCTGCCCAAAATCGGCAGCCTGCGTGCGCCGAGCCACGCAGCCTGCCTCTGTTCCCTCCGAGGCCGCTCCGAAATCGGAGCGGCCTCGGAGGGAACTTTCCTTCGCCCTCCCCCCACCTTCCCCTCCATTCCCCTATCTAACCCCCACTCCCCCCGGCCCTATCTAAACCTCCCCCCTCAAAGCAGGCGTAACTTTGCGTGCGCCGGGCCGGCTGCCGCGCTCCATGGGCAGGATTTTAAAAGCCCCGTGCGTGTAAATCCGGCCGGATTTATGCACGCAGGGCACTCACGCGCCTATTTTGCATAGGCCGCCGGCGTGCACATAGCCCCGGGATGCGCGTAAGTCCCAGGGCTTCGTAAAAGAGGCGGGAGGGGGCATGTCCTGGGGGCATGTCCAGGGCTCAGGGGGCAGTTTGGGGTGCCGACCTCGGATTTTATAAGATACGCGTGGCTACGCGCGTATCTTATAAAATCCAGCGTACTTTTGTTCGCACGCGCATAAATTTATAAAATCTACCCCCATGTTCCGGTCCAAGGGCTGGTCCAGGGGCCGCTGTGACGCCCCCAGAACGCCCCCGGGCTGGAATCACGCCCCCAGACATGCCCCTGAAATGCTGCGTCACTCCTGACACGCCCCCGAAATGCCACGTCACTCCCGGCATGCCCCTTGACACGCCCCTCCATGCAAGCCCCGGGACTTACGCGCGTCCCGGGGCTTGTGTGCGCTGCCGAGCCTATGCAAAATAGGCTCGGCGCGCGCAGGGGGTTTGGGGTAGGTTTTCGGGGGGTACGCACGTATCTTACATGCGTACCCCTTTGAAAATCTACCCCGATATGTGCAAATTATAGAATACTATTGTAGATCTACATGCAGCCATATGCACCATACATAAAAATATAAGATTTTCCATTCTGGGTCAGACCAAAGGTCTATCAAGCCATGTTTCCAACAATGGCCAATCCAAGTCACAAGTATCTTGCAGGATTCCAAAGGGTAATAGGAACATAAGAATTTGCCTTAATGGGTCAGACTGAAGATCCATTAAGCCCAGTATCCTGTTTCTAACATGTCACAAGTATCTGGCAAGATCCCAAACAGTAAATAGACTGCATGCCGCTATCACACAATGGGGTAGATTTTATAATATGCACACATGGCCTACATGTGCGCGCGCCACCCAGCGCGCGCACATGTATGCCCGATTTTATAACATACACGCACATGGAGGGGAAAATTATATAATTTGGGGTCGGCGCGCGCAAGGGGGTGCACAATTATGCACTTTGTGCGCGCCGAGCCGCGCTGCCTTCCTCCATTCCCTCCCCCCTAACATGACCTTCCCACCCCTTCCCCTAACCTTTTTCCCCCCAGCCCTACTCTAACCCCCCAAAAATGCTTATCTTACCTTTTGCGCCTGCCTCCAGGCAGGAGCAAGTTGTGCGCGCCAGCCGATTGCCGGCACACGATCTCTGACACAGCGGCAAATGGCCACTGTGCCAGAAGCCGCTGCCCCTGCCCCGCCCTGGACCATCCTCGCCCGCGCCCCACCCCATTTTTCAAGCCCTGGGACTTACACACGTCCCGGGGCTTTACATGCGCCGCCGGACCTTTTGAAAATAAGCCTAGTGCGCGTAGGTCTTTGACAATTTGTTCCATAGGCCCAGCGCGTGCAGGACCAGTTACGCGCGTAAATGCTCTGGATGTTCTTATGTTCTTATAAATCCAGCTATACTAACTGCCTTAACCATATCCTCCAGCATTGAATTCTTGAGCTTAATTGTGCATTGAGTGAAAACACAATTTTCTCAGATTTGTTTTGAATGTGCTACTTACTAACTTTATGGACTGTCTCATAGTCTTTGTATTTTTTGAAAGAGTAAAGAACCCGTATTGTACTCATGCTTTTATATACTTCTATAATATCCCCCCTTAGCTGTTTCTTCTTCAAGCTGAACAGCCCTAACCTCTTTAGCCTTTCCTCATAGGGAAACTGTTCCATCCCCTTTATCATTTTGGTTGCTCTTCTCTGTACCTTTCTAAAGCAATGATATATTTTTTTAGATGCAGAGACTAGACTGCGCTCTCACCATGGAGCGATACAGAGGCATTATGACATTCACTGTTTTAGTCTCCATTCCTTTTCTAATAATTTCTAACAATGTTTTCTTTTTTGACTGCCGCAGCACACTGAACTGAGGATTTCAAAGCATTGTCCACTTGGATGCCCAAGTCCTTTTCCTGGGTGGTAACTCCTAATATGGAACCTAACATTGTGTAATTACAGTGTGAATTACTTTTCCCCATGTGCATTACTTTGCACTTGTCTACATTAAATTTCATCTGCCATTTGAATGCCCAATCTCCCAGTCTCAAAAGATCTTCCTGCAATTCTTCACAATCTACTTGTAATTTAACAACTGAAAATAATTTTGTGTTATCTGCATTTATAATCACTTCATGTGTTTTCCCCCTCTGGGATCATTTATAAATATATTAAAAAGCACTGGTCCCAGTACAGATCCCTGAGGCACTCCACTGTTTACACTTCTCCATTGAGAAACTGGCCATTTATTCCCACCCATCTGTTTCCAATCTTTTAATCAGTTTGCGATCCACAAAAGGACATTGACTCCTATCCCGCAACTTATTAATTTTCTCAGGAGTCTCTCATGGGGCACTTTGCCAACCACCTTCTGAAAATCCAAATTCACTACAGCCACCAGCTCACCATTATCCACATGTTTATTAATCCCAACAAAAAATGTAGCAGATTGGTAAAGCAAGACATTCCATGCTGGCTGTGCCCTATTAAACCATGTCTTTCTATATGTTCTGTGAACGTTATGCTCAAAATTTGCATGTGAATTAATGTATGCAAAAATAATCTCCCCACTTAAATGTTTCTATATATTTTAACTTGCAGTTCCAGTTACATATGAAGCATTTTCAACTGATTCTAAGATTAGGAATTAATTAACTCTCATGCTACCATTGTGCTGACTATGTGGGTGGGAGTATTAATTTTTTCAGTGTTTGTACTCCCCTTTTCCTGATACAGTAATTACTGCATCCAGCTTGCAACATTAATATAAATATTTTCCATTTTAAAGGCATAGCTGCATGACTTGCCAGCACCTTTAATTAAATCTTTCCTAATTATGGATCTTAATAAAAAGGATATAGCTGAAAAGTTTCAGGTGGTCCATTATCCTGATTTCCACGTGCGATAACAAAGTGTGGTGGAGGTGTTCAGTGAAACAGTTTTTAACAGGGTTTTTTCCTTTCCTAAGGCATTTTTCAAACTATTACAAGGAAAGCAAATCAACTTTGCTTTTTTTTTTTTTTTTTTTTTAAACCTGTTTTATCATAAAGATATCAAGGCATTTGTAAGAAAAATAATAATAATAGTAACTCAAATCATTTACTGAGAAAATATATCATACTTTACTGGTGATATGGTTTTGCAACAGGAAAAATGACAGCCATGATAAAAATTGGTGAATATATTTAAAAGAGACATTTTTATTACAAAATAAATTATAAAAAAAAATAGATTATGCTACATGGACTCAGCACAGTTCTCCACTGAGCTTGAGCTTTCTCATTGTTTCTAGGGCTTGGTGTATATACAGTCCTTTAATTTGGGGGCTTCTATTAATGATACAAATATTAAAACTAATCATTTCAAAATCTTTTCAGTAATATATGTTGTGGTCTTGAAAACGTATTTAATACTTGAAACATAATTGAGGATTATGAAGCAGTCTGTGCATGAATTTTATCTTTTGCCTTGGGCTACAGAGATTTTTAAAATCTATAATATTGAATTAAAGGTGCTAATGATGACACCACTTTACTCTTAAGTATTTGGTGAGCTTTTATTTTTTTTTTTCTGTTCTGGTTAATCATCCTTGTGTGCTACTTAAATCAGGACATTGATGACACTTTGTTCTAATTATCAGAAAAAGCCTTCTTTGGACCTTTGATGATTTTAAGAGAGGAATTTATATTTTCTGGGCTAACATGCATGACTACAAAATGCTCTACTCTTATTAGTATTCTGCTTAATTGCTTTAATGAGAGAATCCAAGAGAGAAGTCATCTCTTTTCCTTAACTAAAGCTGCAAAGACTTCAGAACTGCAAAGTTTGACCAAGAAACAGTGGCAGAAGCTGAGACTCAGCCATTGAAACAAAAACACTGTAGGAAGATTTTATTGATTGAAAAGTGTATTTATGAAACTAGAAAAGGACTGGATAAATAACTTCATAAAATGAGACATTCTAAGGTAAAGTCAGACTGTAAAACACAAGCATATGTGTCAATATTTACTGCTTCGGCCAGAAGTGTGCAGTGTGTTCCATCTTCATATTAGGCAATCTGCGTTTCATAGCAAGATATTCTGAATCTTTCCTGGCAAAAACCAAAACATTGAAAATGCCATACTATCCGTTATGATGTTTATAAATATCTATGGAGTCATTCATAGCGCCCTCTTCTTTTTCTTTATACTAGGGCCTGCTGAGTCTGCCCTGGTGAACCCACAGTCAGTCGGACTTTCAGACCCAGTCTATACAAATTTTATTCCAGGCATATTCATTATGGATATCCTGATACCAACTGGCTGAGGTATCACCAGGACAGATTTGGGAAACCTTGCTTTATGTACTATGTGTTAAGTGTAGAGTCTTCGTTATGTGACACTGCCAGACTTAGAAAACATCTCACAGAAAGAAAATGATATATTTAGAGATGCACATATTACAGTCAGCGAGATGGCTGGACCATTTTTGCATGATTACATAATTGGATGCATTTTGCACCTGCAGTGCTAATTGCTACATGTAGATCCACTTCTTTTTCCTGGTTGCATCCAGTAAGTATCAAACAATTCATACAAATTTGATCAGTTAGGAGAAAGAAAAGAAGTCAAATACCCAAGGGTACATCGGTTATGACAGAATCTATAGGATCTACTGAGTTGACTGAAGAAATACCATATTGCAAGGTTTGTTTGTTGCTTCCCTTAGGCGTCTCTCAATATAACTAGACTCAGTGATGCAGAACTGCAGCAAAAGGGTGAAAAAAAGCAACAAAGGTTAAATTTAAAGTGAAACAGGTCTAAATAGCAAGGTAGAATACGCAATGTTTTCTGTGTATCTCTTCTATGTAAAATAAAAATGATTGATTTTTACAATTGTCAGAGTGAATGCTTTTGCTGACTTTCATTCAATGTGGTCAATTAAATCCACGTGCATTGTGATCATTGTGTCCTAGTCTGACTCACCACAGCTTTAGATGGTAACTTTAAACAGCTGAGCAGGTGTACATATGCGCGCATATGGTGACTCGCACGAATGGACACGTTGTTTTATAACATGCGCGTGTATATGCACATATGATATAAAATTGGCTGTACACACATATATGTGCACACAATTCTGTATGGATGCATGCTTTTGCACACAAATGCCAACTCCACCACATAAGGGGGGGGGGGAGGATTTTATTAGATACGAGCACTGACGTAATTACCACTTTCTCCAGTCCATTCCCAGTTCACCCAGTTAAAGGCTCCTGACTTCCTAACCCCTCTAATTAATCTTCCTCCCTTTTACTTTAATAGCCCTGATCCTTCAAACCCCGCTGACTAGCCCTGAGTTTTTTATTTTAAAATGTACACGCCATCCATAGCAGAAGTAGTTACACAATAGGGAACCCCAGTGCACGCTTGTGCACGTAAATACTTACGCACACAGTTCAAGTGACCTTATTGGAATACCCATGTCCCGCCCATGCCCCACCCCTGTGTGCATACTCGAGTGCTTCTTAAAATCTGTGTGGCCTGCCAGCCCCAGACACGTGCTTTGGCACAAGTAGTGCTTTTAAAATTCACCTTTTTGTGCATTAGCCTGAAATTAAAAAAAAACTGCTTCCAAAAGTGATTCTGACAGCTTCTTGCTTTTTCTTTCAAAATAATAAGCAGAACTGGATGATGATGCAGAGGAGAGAGTCCTTTGCAAGTTTAGTCTTTCATAAGAACAAAGCAAAGAGAATGAGGGTATTATCTGCCAGAAAGGCCTGTTGGGGTAGATTTTATAAACTTACGTACGCCGCGCGTATCTTATAAAATCCGGGGTCGGCGCGCGCAAGGGGGTGCGGAGTGGCCTCGGAGGCCTGAGGCCAGAGGCCTGCAACACAGCGGCCATTAGCGCTGTGTCAAGGGATTGCTTGCCGGCACGTGCAAAAGGTAGGATAAAACATTTGGGGGGGTTAGAGTAGGGCTGGGGGGGGAAAGGTTAGGGGAAGGTGTGAGAAGGTCAGGTTAGGGGGAAGGGAACGGAGGAAGGCAGCGCAGCTCGGTGGGCACAAGTTGCACAATTGTGCACCCCCTTGCGCGCGCCGACCCCAGATTTTATAACATGCGCTCTGCGCACGCATGTTATAAGATTGGGTGTACATGTACGCGCGCGCATGTTATAAAATCTACCCCACAGTGCTTACCATGCATTGAAAACGTCAATAGCATGGAATATGCTATTTCTGCACAATATTTCTCACCTATAAATGTAGCACGATGTGGGAATGGTAAGGTGCTATGTGCATGCAAATGCATGCAAAGCAGCGGATTAGTATGGAAATGAAATAACACAGCTTGCATTAAACTTCCTAAGTGTCTTTATTCACTGAAAGTTATCTAGTTATCTATAAACAAAGTTATCTAGTTATCTAGACTATAAACAAACAGGTTTGGTTTTAAATATATGCCCAATGAATATGCATGAGATATATTTGCATACAGTGGAGGCAGTGCATGCAAATACATCTCGTGCATATTCACTAGGGTTAAGTTGAAAATCAGATCTGTCTATGGCACTCGAGGACTGGTACTACTTAAATCTGGACTAGCTTAAAAAGTACAACCCAAAAATTGTTCAAACGTGCTTAACAGCTTCCTAATCCTTAATTTTAAGATTGCAGGCCCTATACATATAGGACGTTTTACCATTCTGTGCCTATGAAAAAATGTTAAGTGATAAGACTCTAAATACAATAACATGAGAACAAAAATGAAAAACTATAAGTTAAAAAGCACAGTCATGCATTTATCTCAAAAGTTCAGCCAATGCCATTTGTTTGATTTATCCTACATTTTCTGTGATTATATGGCTTTTCCCATGTTGTTGGTTTGTAGTTTTGTCTAGTGCATACCTCCTGTGTAATGAGAACTCAGTTATTAGAATAAGCAGATCTTTTTTTTTTTTTTCTTGGAGCGTCCTATAGTGAATGGTCCTCTTGGCTGTACAGATGAAGATGCTTGTGTCGGAGTAGTTTATTCATGTTTATCATGCCTCCGTTCATATAGTCTTGAGAGTCTCAGAAAGGCAAGCATTCTCTTCTTGTTCTAGTGACAATACTAACCTTTAGAATAATAGAGCCTGAGAGAGGCAAAGCTCTGATTGTCAAGAAGAGAGGATCAGCATCTAAATTAGCATTTCCCTTGAAAGTAAGTTATCAGGCTTGGCCTTACTTAAAGTAGGAAGACATAGTAACTAGCTCAAAGCTCCATCTCACATGTTTCAGCCAAACACTGTAATGTCATCGATAAATAATAAAAGAATACTGCCAATTAAAGAAAAAAGCATGTAAAGAAGATATAAAGGCTGATTTTAGATTATCCATTAACAGACAATTTTATTTTTCCGAATGCTGGCATAGTAAATATACCTTGTTCTCCTTTCCACCATGAGAAAGTATTAAGAATGTGCATTCAATTGAAAGAAATGGGTAACAAGCAACAAATGAGACCTTTTGATTTCATATGTGGACCCCAAAAATGAATTGAGGGTGCCCACAAATTAAACAAACATTTTAGTTTCATTTATTTACGTTTCCCATTCAAGTATATGGCCTATTGAAAAGTGCTGCAGTGACATCAGTAACAACAGCAACCGAGATCTTCCAGAGCAGCCAGGACAGAACTGAAGTGGGAGAAGAGGGCAAATACACAGGACAGAGGACAAATCAAGTTAAAGCTGCCCTGCTCCTAATGATACACCTGGAGTGTCTTGCTACCACTCAGCCTTCCTGCCATACTCTGGGCTCTACATTCAGGGGTATTGATGCCACTGCCTTGCTGCGATACCACTTTTGCTACACTTCAGGGTCTTCCTCAGGGGCAGAGTGCAGAAAAATATCGGCCCGGGGGATTTTTTTCAAAACTGGCCCATGGGGTATCTATCACCCTCATGCACTTTCCCTGCAGCACATGTGTCAACAGCTCCCAAAAGCATGCCAAGTCAACCCTGGAACCTTTTAGCCAAAATATCTCCAATATAAACTTCATCTTTCCTAAATAACTAAGAAATTGAGGACATTCTAGATCGGGGTGAGCAGAGCTGCGGCCACTGTTCCATCTATACAAATTGATTGGGCCCCCTACACATTTGCTTCTCTCTTTTATAGAGCTATATCCTGGATTCTCAGTCTGGTTCTTGAATCAGTTGCAAATAATGACACTGCCAGCCAGTGTCAGACACACACACGTCAATCACAAACAGAATTTTAGATTGCAGAAACTTTATTGGCACCCACAAAGACACATACTCTTTCTCCAACACAAAACACACATTCTCTCTCTCACAGACAAAGTGTGTATGGGTGTGTGTTTCTCTCTCACTTTCTCTGACACAGACACACATGCACGCTCTCCAACATGCTACTTTTGTACTGCTTACACAGGGGCAGATTTTAAAACCTGCGCGTGGACGCAGATTTGTTTGCGCAACCCGGTGCAAACAAATCTACACCCGATTTTATAACATGCGCGCGCTACCGCGCGCATGTTATAAAATTCAGGGTCGGCGCGCGCAAGGGTTGCACAATTGTGCAACTTGCACATGCCAAGCCGCGTAGGCTGCCTCCGTTCCCTACTCGGAGCGGCCTCGGAGGGAACATTTCTACCGCTCCCCCCCCCCCCCCCACACCTTCCCCTCCCCCTATCTAACCCACCTCCCAGCCCTAACTAGATCCCCCCACCTTTGTTTCACAAGTTACGCCTGCCCGAGGCAAGCGTAACTTGCGCGCGCCGGTGCGCCATCACCCGGCACAGGCTGCTGTGCCGGAAGACTCGGGACCGCCCCCAGACCGCCGCCATGCCCCCAGACCCGCCCGCGGACCGCCCCCTGACCCCCAGACCTGCCCTGGACCGCGGCCATGCCCCTGGACCCACCCCCCAGACCACCCTGACCCCCGGACCTGCCCTGGACCGCTGCCATGCCCCCAGACCCGCCCCCTTCCCACCCCTTTTTCGAAGCCCCGGGACATACACTCGTCCCGGGGCTTGCGCGCGCCACCGAGCCTATGCAAAATAGGCTCGGCACACGCAGAGGCTGATTTTCTTGGGTTACGCGCGTAGCCTTTGAAAATCTACCCCACAGTGAACACTCCCAGTATAGCACTGCTGCATCATGGTGTAAAAGTTCTTGCTTGCTGCCAACCCATCCCCATTCTGCAGCAGCCCCCTCCCTTTCCCAATCTCCTTCTCTAGGAGACTCGCTGGTACCAGGGCCAGCTGCTTCTCTCAGAGCTCAGTGCAGTCACCTCAGACAGAAGCCTCCCCAGCACTGCATAAGAACTTTCTCCTGGCTTACCCCCTTCCTTCCTGAGCCTGTAGCTTGCCTCTATTTCTCTGCAACCCTTCCACCACTCTAGTGCATACACATTGACTGCAGGCTGCTGCCTTTATGGTTCACAGGCTGTGCTCTGCCTACCGACTCCAGGGAAGGGGGGACCAAAAGTGATCCACACAGTTCCCTGGGCTTATAAAAAGAGAAAATTAAGCTCTGGCTGAGACTGGGGAGAGCCACTAATCTAAAGCAGTACAGTTCCAGACGGAATCCTGCTTTCTCTTATGGAGTTGCGCAACCAGGGCTGGTACAAGGGTATTATTTATTTATTTATTTAAAACATTTTGTTTACTGTCGTTCGAAAATACATCACAACGGTTTACAGAGGATAACATAAAAGCACGGGGTATATATCAGAGTTTATAAAATATAAATGTTTACACTAAGTAGGGGAGGATACAGCTGCTTAAAGGAAATACAAACATAAAGACAACCTTTTGGTTCTAGATGTTAATGACCTTTTTCTAGATTGTCTGAATAGGCTTGATCAAAGAGCAAGGTATCATAGGTGAATCTTACAGCCTTGCACCCACTCCTAGCTCCATCCTTCTCACAAATAATTTAAAAACATGCATTTATAGAAACATATTTTACATGCACCACTGTGGTACCAACCAGAAAAATCTGCAAAAAAAAGAGACCTGTAGCCATTTGTTGTTGGGACTATTGTAAAGCATGTCGGCCATCAGAAAGCCTTAAGTAAACTGAATTACAATATAGTAAATTTCCCATATAAAAACAGCACTGTCAGCACTCAAACAATAGCAACCCTATCTTTGAAAAGACAACACTGCAAATATTACACCAGGCCCTAAAACACCAATACACCAATACTCCTAATATTAAGAAAACAGAACAAGCCAAGCTGAAGAGCCTGACAAAAATCACATGCAAGCAGAATACCTCACCTCAGTCACACATGCAGAACACAGACAGACCGTCACCAAATACAGAATAAAGAGGAAGTATAACAAGAAACATGCAGACAAAAACTAAATTGGAAACCAAAACAGACAGACTCCATATGCAGTGCAATAATAAGAACATAAGAACATAAGAAAATGCCATACTGGGTCAGACCAAGGGTCCATCAAGCCCAGCATCCTGTTTCCAACAGTGGCCAATCCAGGCCATAAGAACCTGGCAAGTACCCAAAAACTAAGTCTATTCCATGTAACCATTGCTAATGGCAGTGGCTATTCTCTAAGTGAACTTAATAGCAGGTAATGGACTTCTCCTCCAAGAAACTTATCCAATCCTTTTTAAACACAGCTATACTAACTGCACTAACCACATCCTCTGGCAACAAATTCCAGAGTTTAATTGTGCGTTGAGTAAAAAAGAACTTTCTCCGATTAGTTTTAAATGTGCCCCATGCTAACTTCATGGAGTGCCCCCTAGTCTTTCTACTATCCGAAAGAGTAAATAACCGATTCACATCTACCCGTTCTAGACCTCTCATGATTTTAAACACCTCTATCATATCCCCCCTCAGTCGTCTCTTCTCCAAGCTGAAATGTCCTAACCTCTTTAGTCTTTCCTCATAGGGGAGTTGTTCCATTCCCCTTATCATTTTGGTAGCCCTTCTCTGTACCTTCTCCATCGCAATTATATCTTTTTTGAGATGCGGCGACCAGAATTGTACACAGTATTCAAGGTGCGGTCTCACCATGGAGTGATACAGAGGCATTATGACATTTTCCGTTTTATTCATCATTCCTTTTCTAATAATTCCCAACATTCTGTTTGCTTTTTTGACTGCCGCAGCACACTGCACCGACGATTTCAATGTGTTATCCACTATGACACCTAGATCTCTTTCTTGGGTTGTAGCACCTAATATGGAACCCAACATTGTGTAATTATAGCATGGGTTATTTTTCCCTATATGCATCACCTTGCACTTATCCACATTAAATTTCATCTGCCATATGGATGCCCAATTTTCCAGTCTCACAAGGTCTTCCTGCAATTTATCACAATCTGCTTGTGATTTAACTACTCTGAACAATTTTGTGTCATCTGCAAATTTGATTATCTCACTCGTCGTATTTCTTTCCAGATCATTTATAAATATATTGAAAAGTAAGGGTCCCAATAAAGATCTCTGAGGCACTCCACTGTCCACTCCCTTCCACTGAGAAAATTGCCCATTTAATCCTACTCTCTGTTTCCTGTCTTTTAGCCAGTTTGCAATCCACGAAAGGACATCGTCACCTATCCCATGACTTTTTACTTTTCCTAGAAGCCTCTCATGAGGAACTTTGTCAAACGCCTTCTGAAAATCCAAGTATACTATATCTACCGGTTCACCTTTATCAACATGTTTATTAACTCCTTCAAAAAAGTGAAGCAGATTTGTGAGGCAAGACTTGCCCTGGGTAAAGCCATGCTGACTTTGTTCCATTAAACCATGTCATTAAACACCATCATTCTTCATTAAACATCAAACAATAAAATCAAGATATATAAACCATCAATCATAATAGTAAAACTATACTCAAAAAAAGAATAAATATTTCAAAGCAACGGATGAATAGAAAATTGAATGATTAAAAACATAACATTGTTTTCTTAATTTTCCAAACATTAATCAAATATTTCAAAACAGCAGACACATCAAATAACAGCCAATAATTAAAACTAAAGTTAAAAGAAAATCCCTTGCTCTTTAGAGATGTGAATTGGAACCGGAATCGGTTCGGATTCCAGTTCCAATTCACATGTGGGTTTTTTTGCATCGGGCCCGATCGCGGTTTTGTATATCGGCTGCGCTCGAGCCGATAAACAAAAAACCCACCCCGACCCTTTAAAATGAACCCCTTAGCTTCCCCCACCCTCCCTACCCCCCCAAAAAACTTTTTACAGGTACCTGGTGGTCCAGTGGGGGTCCCGGGAGCGATCTCCTGCTCAGGGGCGTCCTCCCGCTCCCGGGCCGTTGGCTGCCACTAATCAAAATGGCGCCGATGGCCCTTTGCCCTTACCATGTGACAGGGTATCCGTGCCATTGGCCGGACCCTGTCACATGGTAGGAGCACTAGATGGCCGGCGCCATCTTGTGCTCCTACCATGTGACAGGGGCTGACCAATGGCACTGGTAGCCCCTGTGACATAGTAAGGGCAAAGGCTATCGGCGCCATTTTGAATACTGGCAGCCGACGGTCCGAGTGCAGGAGATCGCTCCCGGACCCCCGCTGGACCACCAGGGGCTTTTGGAAAGTCTTGGGGGACCCTCCTGACCCCCACAAGACTTGCCAAAAGTCCAGCGGGGGGTCCGGGAGCGATCTCCTGCACTTGGGCCATCGGCTGCCAGTAATCAAAATGGCGCCGTTAGCCTTTGCCCTTACTATGTCACAGGGGCTACCGGTGCCCTTGGTCAGCACCTGCCACATGGTAGGAGCACAAGATGGCGCCGGCCATCCAGTGCTCCTACCATGTGACAGGGTCCTGCCAATGGCACTGATACTCTGTCACATGGTAAGGGCAAAGGGCCATCGGCGCCATTTTGATTAGTGGCAGCCGACGGCCCGGGAGCGGGAGGACGGCCCGGAGCGGGAGATCGCTCCCGGGATCCCCACTGGACCACCAGGTACCTGTAAAAAGTTTTTGGGGGCATCGGGAGGGTGGGAGAAGCTAAGGGATTCGTTTTAAAGGGTCAGGGTGGGTTTAGGGGTTATTTCTGTGTGCCTTTTTTCTGCCCTCCCCCAAAACGATAAGGGAACCCCCACGATCAATATCGTGGGGTTTTCCTATCGTTTTGGGGGAGCTCCCAATTTCTGACGATTTTGAAAATATCGACGATATTTTCAATCGTCCGAAGCCCGATTTACATCCCTATTGCTCTTCATACCTGGGAATGTTAGACTCCAGTCACCCTGAGATTGTAGTGGATTAATCAGGGATAGGAGGTGTGCACAAACTTTCTCCTCTCTCTCATACATACACACTCTCTAACATACATGTTCATTCTTACACAAACTCCCTTATATTCTCTCACAGACATGCTGACTGGCTCATAAACTCTGGCTCACACTTGTTCACTGGTTTAAATAGTCTTTTTGCTCACACATATGCTCATTAACTCACTGTTCTCTCTCTCGCTCAAACACATGATCTGGAAACCATAGCAAGCCTGACTGTATTATTATGCAGTGCAACAACGGAAAAGCAGAAACATCATGATTCCTCATAAAAAATTAAGCAATAAAGTCAACAAATACCATTCATAATATTAAAACCATACTAATAAAAATAATAAATATGTCAAGCAGGCAACAGCCAATGAACATTCAGTAATTAAAATTACTCACCTTTTTTTTAAATATTTCCCAAATTCCAATTATTTCAAACAGCAGACACATGAAATTTAAAATAATAGGATTAAAAATCTCTAGCATTCCATACCTAGGATCTTTTGATTTCCAGTTACCCACAGATTGTTGTAGATTGGGGAAGGGGGGCTTCACAATCTTTATCCTCACTCTCCCCCCCCCCCCCCCCCCCATGCTGGCACATACACAGGCTCTCTCTCACTCACATATATGCTGTCACATACACATGCTCTCTTGCTCTCACACACCCACGCAGTCACTCTCATTTTCACAAACACACAGACTCTCACAGACACATGCAGGCTGCTTGCTCTCTCATGCATACACAGTCTCTCAGATGTACACAGGCTCTCTCACTTTCTTATACACACACAGGATCTCACACACACATGCAGGCTCTGTTGCTCTCATATACATGCAGGCTCTGACACACTACCACATGTAGGCTGACTCATACATACATACATACAGTGCAGGCACTCTCTCTCACACACACACCCACAAGCATACACACCTACAGCTTTCAGGCCTCTCGCTCTCTTCTGAACCTTGCCTTTGCCACTGTTGGATGGCAGCACTGCTCCTCACTGCCTGAAGGGAGATGGAAGGAAGCCACTGCTACTGTGCGGTTCCTGCTAAGATAGGGGGGAGGGAGAAGGGGGAGGGCACATGGCCTTGCAGTCCTCTCTCCCGGCCCCAGAATGGCTCTCTCCCGGCCGAGACAAGATGGGTTCTGCCATGGCCTTGCAGCCCTCTCTCCCAGCACTTGAATGATGGCCCTGAATGGCTGTCTCAGCCGTGGCAAGATGGGTTCTGCCATGGCCATGGAGGCCTCTCTCCCAGCCCCAGAATGGCTTTCTTCCAGCCATGGCAGGATGGGCTCTGTCGCGGCCTTGCTGGCCTCTCTCCCGGCCCTGCAAGTTTCTCTTTGGGCTGCAGCTAGGTTTGCCAAGATTTCCACAGAGCAGGACTGGACACTTGAGGAATGGGGGTGGGGAGAAGAGACATGGTGTCCCTCATTAACATAAATGTTATATCCAGCCAGTAAACTGCTTAATCACTGTATCTGTGTATGCATTAAAGGACAATAATGAATTGACAGGCTGTACACAGGCAACAATTTCTCTTACAGCATCTCAGGGCAATGAAGGGGGCCCCCTGCCACCAGCTGCTCCCCAGTTCTTATCACAAACGTTTTCCAGTGTCCCTCTGTAATGCACATACACATTCATTCTATCAAACACAAACACATTCACTCATACATGCTCCCTCTCTCTTTCACACATGACCTCAGAAGGTCAGAAGCATGCTGGGCAGGGAAGGGGGAAAAGAGGGTAGAACCAGGGCTGTCAGAAGCAGCAAGCAACTGCGCAGAGTGCCAGGCCCAGGGGGTACTAATGCACCTCATCAGGGGGCTGGCCACCACTGCAGTGGGACAAGCATTCTTTAGCCCCTATGTGGCTGCCAGTCATGTCATCCAAGGAGGTACGGCCTGCCCCCCCAGCCATATTACTTACATTACCTGGGGTACTGAGCAGCCCAGTGAAAGGCTTAAGGGGAGCAGTGAGATAACAGACAGGGGATGCTGAGCAGAGAAAGAGCCAGGAAAGGGGTGCAGGCATGGGCAGAAAGGGGAAGGGGGTCACTGCAGTACATTATGGGGCAGATTTTAAAAGCCCTACGCGTGCTGGGCCTATTTTCAAAGGGCCTGGCAACGCATGTAAAGCCCTGGGATACGTGTAAGTCCCGGGGCTTTTCTGAATGGGCGGGCAGGGGCGGGGCAGGGCAGATAGTCCGGGGGCATGGCGAGCTGGTCTGGGGTGGGGCAGGGGCGTGGCCAAGGACTTAGACACTGTGCCGGGATCTCGCGCTGGCACTTGGCCGATGCGCACAAGTTACGCCTGCCAGAAATAAAGGTACGGTTTGTTTGATTTTCGGGCTGGGGCGAGACAGGTAGGGGAAGGGAGGGGAAGGTGGGAGGGGGGAACAGAGAAAGCCAGCTGGTCTCGCCACGGGCTTGGCATGTGCAAGGTGCACTAGTGTGCACCCCCTTGCGTGCGCCGACCCCTGATTTTATAACATGCACGTGGCTGCGCGCACATGTTATAAAATCGGGCGTACATTTGGTGCGCCGGGTAGCGCACACAAATGTAGGCCACATGCGTAGCTTTTAAAATCTCCCCTATATGTTTTTGTTTAACATCAGGTAAGTTCCAAACTGCTATGGAACAAGGCATGTGTCCAGAGTGGGACCTGAGGGAGGAAGGTACAGCCTGTAGAGCAATTTCCCAGACAGCTGCAGCTGTCAGCTGGACTGAGCAAGAGATCCTGTGACCCATTCCCTCCCTCCATGCCCCTCTCTGTATCTCAACTCTACCATGCTCCCCATGTGCCTATCTCCCCGTTTGTCTCTGTCCCCTCCCCTTCTGTCTCTCTCTCTCCTCTCCTCACCCTGTACCTCCATATGTATGTCTGTTCCTCCACCTTCTCCTGGTCCTGGCCCAGCATGCTGTGAGAGGGGAGAGGGGACGGGACCAAGAGAGTCATTGGTACAGAAATATGTGGAGCCCCTGGAGCTCTTCTGTGCCTCCTCCCCTCCTCTCCTTATGCTGTCCAATCAGCATAAGAAAAGAGCTGGGGGCAGGAATACAATGAAGCTCTCCTCTGAGAGGCTCCCTTCCTGCCTGCTCTCCCTGTAACTAAGAAACTGTGGGGGAGAGGAGGAGTTACCTGCAAAACCGGACTTTTAGTGTCTGGTCGGGACTTCTTACTTTATGCTGCACAGCATGCCTGAAAACCCTAGCTGCCTTCCTCTTTTTCTCTTCGTCCGGGAAGTTTGAAAAAAAATGTTACGTGATAGGAATGACCGGCCCACCGGGGGAAGCCTAATCCCCTGATAGGGAAATCCGCCCCTGGTCTTCCTGACATTCTGCCTTGCTGCTATACCCCTCATGCTAGTCCTAAGGGGCATTACTACTAGGGCTGGCATGTCCCAGTAGGCAAACTAGGTGGTTGCCTAGGGAGCCAGTTATTAGAGAGCAACAAAGAGCAGCCATGTGGGGCTACGAGCAGAGCTCATCCCACTCATGGCCGAGAGGAGTAGAGACTCAGCGGGCTGTATGTGTAGTCTATCCTGCTCACTGCTGAGAGGAGTAGACACTTGGTGGACCGCGAGCAGCATGTGTGTGTGTGTGTGTGTGTGTGTGTGTGTGTGTGAGAGAGAGAGGGAGGGAGCCTGTGTAAGGCTGTTGTTGCATCCGTCGGACTCAGATGACTTCGTCCTACTTGCCTCACCTCAATATTTGCTTTCTCCACCAGCCTCGGGAATATGGCGACTGCCGCGTCTGCTTGCCGCATTCTCCGGCGTCCCTGGAACAGCTATGGCAAGGCATTCCGCCATGATTCACCTGAGGGCCTCCTAGGGTGCACGCGTGCGCGCTACCCACGTCTTTATTCCAACATTGGCGCGAACCTCAGGGGCATCCCCCTCGAGTGAAGTCACATCATCTGGTATTTAGGTTGCCCATTTGCTGACTGACTTTGAATTAGCAAGGATTGGATTCGTCCAGTCTAAGCTGTACTGCTGCTTCTTGCTGCTGCTGGAAGCTCTCTCTACTCTCCGGGGTTCTTTTAACTTGGGTATCCGCTCCTCAGGGGCTCTATGCTTATTTCCAGATGCCTATCCAGTATCCAGGAATTTGCTCCTTGAGGGCCTGAGTTGTCTACCTTGGTGCCTGCTACCATTACTTCTACCTGCTGGGAACTCCACTATTACAGCTACAAGAGTGTGAGTAATCTAACATCTTCTAGTCTGTCTCACCTACAGCTCCTCATTGAAAATCTGCATCGGAGCTCCCTACACCACCATTGTGGGACGGGTCTCCTCAGTGAAGGACCCAAGACTGCTGCTGCAGGAATCTGCTCATTACTGCCACCTCTGGTGAACTCTGCAAGCTGTACAATAAAATCTATCTCTGTGTTTGTGCATCTGTGTCTAGCCGGTACTGCAGTTCCCCGTGGGAGTGGTCATCACTGCAGCACCTAAGAATCCACTAAACACCTCAAAACTCTAACAGATTGCTAACTCCATGGATTCGGCTCAGCTCACCGCATTGCAGGCCATTCCAGGCCTGGCCCAGTGAATCTCCGAACAACAGAATTCACTGGATAGCTTGACTGTGGCCTTTAATCTACTGCACTCACAGATGAATGCTTCTACTACCACAGTTAAAGAAGAAATACACGCTTCTTAGGGGAAGCTTGGAGCAGTGGCGTAGCCAGAATTGATTTTTTGGGTGGGCACAAGGTTAACATGGGTGGGCTGTAGGCATGCAGGTCTACTAGTTGTTTTTTTACTGATAAATAATGCCAAATTATGCAGCATAGCATTCACATCTACGCCTAAGTATGAGGTTTACTTAATGATACAAACATTATTCACGGTGATTTGTGGTACTTTAGCCTTCTTATTATTACGATTTTATACACGGCTCCTACCTGTCCATAAATTTTGAGAGAGCGGTTGTGTTGCTTATATTTAAATTGCTAACATCTCAAAATATAGATATATATTTTTACCTTTGTTGTCTGATCTTTGTATTTTTCTAATCAGTTGGTCCTGGTCTCTTTTTCCCATTTTTTCCCTTATAGCTCTTTTCCTAATTCCTTTTCAGTGTCTTTCTTCTATTACTGTCTTCTTCCCTTCCACACACACACACACACATACATACACGCTTTCTCTCACAGACTCCCTCTCACACACTCAAGCTGTCACTCTCATATGCTCTCCCCCCACCCCCCCACAAGCTCACATTCAAGTTCTCACTTTCTCACCCCTCCCCAGGCTTATATTCTTATGCACACACAGACGCACATCCAGGCACCCATTCTCACCCACACACATAAACCCAGACTCCCATTCTCTCCCACAAACCCATGCTCCCAGTCTCACCCACACATATTCAAGCTCCCATTCTCATCCATACATATACACATTTAAGGTACTATTCTCACCCACACATACACACATTCAAGCACCCATTCTTATCCACATATTCAAGCTTCCATTCTCACCCACCCACACAAACCCAGGCTCTCATTCTCACCCATATATACACACATTCAAGCTCCCATTCTCACCCACCCACAAACCCAGGCTCCCATTCTCAACCACACATACACACATTCGAGCTCCCATTCACCCACATATTCAAGCTTCCATTCTCACCCACATACACACCCAGGCTCCAGTTTTCACCCACACACACTCCCATTCTCATCCACACATACACATTCAAGCACGTGCACAGCTTCCGCTTTCTCCCCCAGAGCAGGAAGATCAGCTGCCTCTCCTGCTGCCACCGGCCTCCTGCTATCTTCTTCGGGCGTCGGGCCGTACTGCCCGCCGAACTTCCTGTCGGGGGGGGGGGGGGAGCGGAAGCGCAGCGCACAACGTCCGCTTCCTCCCTCCCCCCCCCCCAAGCAGGAAGATCGGCGGACCATACGGCCCGACGCCCGAAGAAGATAGCAGGAGGCCGGTGGCAGCAGGCGAGGCAGCTGATCTTCCTGCTCTGGGGGAGAAAGCGGAAGCTGTGCGCAGCGCTTCCGCTCCCCCAAACAGGAAGTTCGGCAGGCCGTTTGGTCCGAAGATAGCAGGAGAACGGGTGGCAGCAGGAGAGGCAGCTGATCTTCCTGCATTGGGGGGAGGAAGCGGAAGCTGCGCGCGGCGCTTCACCTCCCCCCCCCCGAACAGGAAGACCGGTTGGCCATACGGCCGCAGCAGCGCTTCCCCACGTGTGCCGTGATGGCGCGCGAGGCGTGGGTTCTCTTGTTCGCTGTCGCGGGGATGGGATCCCGCGACAGCCTTGCAGTTCCGGTGCTAGTTGGGTGGGCCTGGGTCTAAGTTGGGTGGGCACCTGCCCACCCAGGCCCACCCGTGGCTACGCCACTGGCTTGGAGATGTAGGGGATTCATCAATCATTGTTGTATGCATTTTGCCCTGCAACCTAATCATTTTCCTACAGCATATGCCAAGACCACATATATCCTGTCTTATCTGGATGGAAGAGCACTGGCTTGGACTTCTCCGCTGTGGGAGTGCAATGATCCCATCCTGAAGGATCTTACCGGGTTTTTGGAACTGTTCAAATCTGTATTTGATGACCCTGCCCGGTACACTACAACAGGATCTACATTGGTTCATCTGAAGCAAGGTAATAAACCTTTACCAGACATCACCATAGAATTCAAGACTATGGCTTCAAAGTTAAATTGGGACTCGAGATGCCTGAAGACACTCTTCTTTGAAGGCCTGAACTCCCGGCTAAAAGATGAACTGGCAGCTCGAGAAATGCCTGAGACCTTGGAGGACCTGATGAAGTTGGCCACAAGGATTGATCACCGACTTCGGGATAAGGTTCAAGAGGCCAAGAGTTCCAGGAGTCCTAGCCAGGGAGAAATCCGAGTCAAGACTATATCTAAGCCTATTTAGTCTAATCCTGTTGCTGGCGAGGAAGAACCAATGCAACTAGGCCGCAGTCATCTGACTTCTAAAGAGAGAAGAAAATGAAAAAGATTGGGTCTCTGCATGTATTGTGGACAAGCTGGCCATGCTGTACAAACTTGCCCAATCTGTCCAGGAAACTAGCAGACCTAAGTCCTGTGGGAGGACTCTTCTTAGGTCTAACCGCACCCTCTCCTCCACTCTCTCTTCCAGTCTCCTTGATATGTGGACTGCTTGAATATCAGACTCTTGCTCTAGTGGACTCCGGGGCAGGAGGAAACTTTATTCTAAAAAGTCTAGTGGAACATCTGCGGATCCCCACCACTACCATGACGTCTCCACTACTACTATCCTCTATCCATGGAGAGCCTTTTCCTGGTGAAATAACCCTACTTACTGAACCGGTAAGTTTAAGGACAGGCGCTCTACATACAGAGATCATTTCTTTGTGCTAGAGAAGGCTATGCACACCCTAGTACTTGGGTTACCGTGGCTGCAAAAGCACATGCCTCAATTCAACTGGGCTACTCTGGAGCTTTCACGTTGGGGTCCAGATTGTCATGGCAAGTTCCTGAAGGAACTCTCTCCTATACCCTGCATGCCGACGACCCCATTGTTGCCTGGGCTGCCGCCTCAATACGCATCTTTCCAAGATCCTACGACTGGGTCATCAACTTGAAACCAAATACTGAACCACTTAAGGGAAGGGTCTACCCCCCTCTCTGTGCTAGAAAATAAAGCATTGTCTGAATACATCCAAGAAAATCTTCAAAAGAGTTTCATAAGGCCATCCAAGTCTCCTGCTGGGGCAGGCTTATTCTTTGTAGGGAAGAAGGACGGAACCTTACATCGATGCATTGATTATCGTGGTTCCCGACACCCTCTTTCTGCCCTCCTTATCTCCTTGGCGTCTCCCTCTTCACCCGCGGGAAGATTGGCTGCCACGGCGTCCTTCTGTGGAAGTCCTCCGGCATCCCCGGCTGCAACCCGCCATATTTCCTGGAGGCCTAGGGGCGCGCATGCGGCGTGGCCCCGACTGAAGTACAGGCGATGGCATGAACCTCAGGGGTGTCCCCCTGAGATGACGTCACCCGTGACAGATATATAAGGTCTTAGAATTTGCTAACAGATTGAGTTAGCAAGGGTTACTCTATCTAAGCTACTCTGCCTCCTCGGACTTACCAGGGGTACCCGCTCCTCGAGGGCCTCGCTCTTTCCTTTGTTTTTCAGGTGACAGTCTGCAACTGGTACTCGCTTCTCGAGGGCCCTCGTTCCCAGACTTACTTCGTATTCTCTTCTGCCTGGAAGTCATCACTGCCAACTACATCAGTGAGTTACCATCGCTCTCTCAGAGCTTTCCCTGGAACCAGGTACTCGCTCCTCGAGGGCCTATACATTCCAGCTCCTGGGCTTCTATGAGACATTGTGTGAGTGTTACCATCTGGTTCAGTACATGAACTCTGCATACCCTGCCTACTCACTGTATTTCAGTTTCTCTACAGCTCAGCTTCCAGGGATCGCTGTTCCAGTATCTGAGGGACTACAGCCCAGCCGGGCATTCCAGCTCACTACTGCCACCTCTGGTGGTTCAGTATACTGTCTAATAAAAGAACTAGTGTGTGGATCTTCCCCCGGGGGCATGGTCATCTGCCACTGGTCCAAGGATACACCCACAACTCTCCTAAATAACAACAGATTGCTAACTCCTAACAGAACAGATTGCTAACTCCATGGATCTGGCACCACCTAATGCCTTGTAGGCCATACCGGGCCTGGCCCAGCGCATTGTGGAGCATCAAGACACCTTGGAGAAACTTACTGCAACATTTCATCAGCTACACACACAGAAGGCTCAAGGCACAGCCTCCAACCAAGAAGGTCAGTCACTGGAGGTAACTTTGAAGACTGCTGTACCATTGGCGGCTCCAATCCGCTTTTCCAGAGAAATCTGGAAGACCCGGGGTTTTTTGAACCAGTGCTGCATGCACTTTGCCTTACAGCCGTCTCTATTTACTACAGCTCTCTCCAAGACTACCTACATCCTTTCATACGTGGATGGTAGGGCCTTGTCTTGGGCATCTACCTTGTGGGAATGCAAGGACTCCATTTTGCAGGACATAGAAGGATTTATGGACTTATTTAAATCCATTTTCGATGACTCTTCTCGAACTTCTGTAGCCGGTTCTGCTTTAGTGGATTTGAAGCAAGGTAACAGATCATTGGCTGAATTCGCCATAAAGTTCAAAACTCTTGCGGTAGAACTTCGCTGGGACCCCAAATGTCTCAAGACACTCTTTTGCAGAGACCTGGATAACCGTTTGAAAGACGAGCTGGCCGCTCGCCAAACACCTGATTCGCTGGATGAATTAATAGCCTTGGCCACTCGGATTGATCACCGACTCTGGGACAAGGTGAAGGAACTCCGGCCTAAGGTGTTACCCAGGTTAAAACAGGCTAGTGCTTTCTGTGCACCTCGGATGGTTCCAGTAATCCCTGCTGCAGATACAGATGAACCTATGCAACTTGGTCATGGACGCTTGACTTCTAAGAAGAGAAGATTTCGGAAGAAGCGTGGCCTTTGCATATACTGTGGTCAACCCGGCCATGATGTATCTACATGCTCCATTCATCCGGGAAACAGATGGGCCTAAGTCCTGCAGGAGGACTGTTCTTAGGCCATACCGTGACATCTCCTCCACTCTCCCTCCCAGCTCTTTGACCTATGGACCAATCACGGTTCAGAATCCTGCCCTGGTGGACTCAGGGGCAGGAGGCAACTTCATTCTCAGACGTCTAGTGGAAGACCTGAAGATTTCCCTCATCAAGTTGAAAGATCCACTACTGTTATCCTCCATTCATGGGGAGCCCTTAGCAGGCAACTTGGCTTGCAAAACCATACCAGTTACTCTTCGCACCGGGGCGCTCCATACGGAATCAATTTCCTTCTTTGTACTGGAGAGGGCTATGCACCCTATCATCCTGGGGTTACCTTGGCTGCAAGTGCACCAACTCCAATTTGCCTGGACATCCCTGGATCTTTCCCATTGGGGCCCAGAATGTCATGGGAAGTGCCTTAAGGAGATCCCTCCTATCATATGCATGCCTACGACTCCAGCGATGCCAGGACTGATGCCCCAATACACATCCTTCGGGGATGTATTCTCCAAAGAAGCAGCTGATATTCTTCTTCCACATGGGCCCTATGACTGTGCCATAAGGCTGAAGCCCAATGCTGAGCCACCGAAAGGACGGGTGTACCCCCTCTCAGCTAAAGAGAATAAAGCAATGTCAGAATACATTGAAGAAAATCTCCAGAAGGGCTTTCTCCAACCATCAAAGTCACCGGCCGGTGCAGGCTTTTTCTTTGTGGGGAAGGACGGTATCCTACGTCCATGTATCGATTACCGAGGTCTAAATGAAATCACGATCAAAGACCATTACCCCTTGCCGTTAATCTTGGAGCTGTTTGACAGGCTGCAAGGGGCCAAGATATTTTCAAAGCTTGACCTGAAGGGGGCCTACAACCTCATTCGCATTCGGAGCGGCGATGAATGGAAGACAGCCTTCAATACGCGAGACGGTCACTTCAAGTATCTTGTAATGCCATTTGGGGTGTGCAATGCACCCACCATTTTCCAAAATATGATGAATGAACGTTGTGGTATACCCGGACGACATACTAATCTTCTCCCAGGATTTGGACACCCACATTACAGACATCAAGCAAGTACTCCACCATCTTCGTGAACACCGGCTGTACACCAAACTCTAAATGTGAATTTCACAAAGACTCAGTGCCTTTTCTAGGCTACATTGTGTCTAAGGAAGGCTTCCAAATGGACCCTCACAAACTTGAAAGTATCAAGAATTGGGCTCAACCTACCAGCCTGAAGACTTTAAGAAGATTCCTAGGGTTCACAAACTATTATCGAAGCTTCATAAAGAACTACTCTTCATTAACTGTACTCTTGACTGCAATGACTCGCAAGGGTGCCAACGCTTCAAAATGGTCAGTTGAGGCCATTTCCGCATTCGAGAAATTGAAGATTGCCTACTCCACAAAGCCATGCTTATGGCATCGAGACCCCAATAAGCCCTTCATAGTAGAAGTCGACGCTTCGGATGTGGGGGTAGGGGCTGTGTTGAGCCAACCTGGAAACTTGAAAGCCTTACATCCCTGTTCATTCTACTCATGAAGATTTTCTCCAGCCAAGAAAAACTATGGGATCAGCGATAAAGAGCTCTTGGAATAAAGCTTGCATTTGAGGAATGGCGGCCTTGGATCGAAGGCGCTCAACATCAAATAACCATCTTCACGGATCATAAGAACCTTGAGTATCTCCGCCACGCACAAAAGCTGAATTACAGACAGGCCAGATGGTCTTTATTCTTCAACAGTTTCGATTTTGTGCTCAAGTTCCGCCCTAGAGATCGAAACACCAGAGAAGACGCACTGTCATGCTCATTTCATTCAGAGGATGTGCCTGATGAGCCACAGCACATAATTGACCCGAAGAAAATCCTCTTGACATTCACTCAGTCTGTGCCCGTTGGAAAGACTATCGTTCCAAAGAACCTCAGGAAGAAAGTGCTCTTCTGGGCGCACGATTCCAAGCTGGCTGGCCATCCTGGTCAACGCCGAACCCTGCTCAGGATTCAGGAGCTATATTGGTGGCCTACCATCAAAAAGGATACCTATTCCTACGTGGCATCCTGCAAGAATGCGCCAAGAACAAACCGGCATCTGGACCACTGTGGGGTCAAATGCAAACTTTGCCAGTTCAAGATTGACCCTGGTCGCACATCGCTACTGACTTTGTAGTCGATTTACCTACTTCCGGAGGAATGAACACCATCTGGGTGACTGTGGATCGCTTTAGCAAGATGGCACACTTCATGGCACTCCCTAGCATACCCTCAGCCTTGGAGCTTGCAAAGCTCTTCATAATGCACATATTCCGTCTCCACAGTCCACCTTCACATATTGTATATGACCGTGGTCCCAATTCATGGCACAATTCTGGAAGGCTTTGTGCAAGTTGTTTGACATCACTCTAGACTACACCTCAGCCTACCATCCGCAGTCGAATGGCCAGACGGAATGGATGAATCGTACAATGAAGCAGTTTATACGAGCCTATGTCACGTCCCGACAAAATAACTGGGCCGACTTGCTTCCATGGGCTGAATTCGCCATCAACTCTCATCCATCATCATCTACTGGACACTCACCTTTTGAACTGGTCTTCGGACGCTCTCCAACACTGCCACTTCCACTGAAGCTCTCAGTGATGTCCCCAGCAGCTTAATCCACTGCTGATGATATCCATAAACTATGGGTTCAGACAAAGGACATGCTAATCAAAGCGAGTGACAGTGCTAAGAAGTACTATGATGCGCACCATGTGCCAGCTCCAGTCTTCAAGCCAGGAGACAAGGTCTGGTTGTCAACCAAGCACCTCAGACTCAAACTACACTCCTCTCGGTTTGCTCCTCGCTATGTGGGACCACTCCCAGTTCTTCAACGTATTGGCAATGTCACCTATTGTCTGAAGCTACCACCTGGTCTCCACATTCATAACGCGTTCCATGTTTCACTGTTGAAACCACTCATACTTAGCAAATTTTCTTCCAAGATTCAAAATCCACCTGTCATCAAGGCAGAAGATGACTTAGAATACAAAGTTGAAGAGATTCTGGATGTTCGTAAAAGAGGCAAAACTTTTAAATGCCTTCTAAAATGGGAAGGTTTCGGCCCCGAAGAAAACTCTTGGGAGCCTCAAGACCAATATCCTGGACAAAGAGATGCTTCATCAGTTCCACCTCGCGCATCCTTCAAAACCTAAGCCTGGTATCCGAAGAGGAAATCGCCCTTTGAAGGGGGGTACTGTTGTGTCCGTCGGTTCCCGACACTCTCTTTACGCCCTCTATACCTCCTTGGCGCCTCCCTCTTCACCCGTGGGAAGATTGGCTGCCGCGGCGTCTGCCGAAGTCCTCCGGCATCCCCGGACCGGCTAGACACTGCAACCCGCCATGTTTCCTGGAGACCTAGGGGCACGCGTGCGGCGTGGCCCCGACTGAAGTACCGGCGATGGCGTGAACCTCAGGGGTGTCCCCCTGAGATGACGTCACCAGCGACAGATATATAAGGTCTTAGAATTTGCTAACAGATTTAGCAAGGGTTACTCTACCTAAGCTACTCTGCCTCCTTGGACTTACCAGTGGTACCCGCTCCTCGGGGGCCTCGCTCTCTCCTTTGTTTTTCAGGTGACAGTCTGCAACTGGTACTCGCTCCTCGAGGGCCCTCGTTCCCAGACTTGCTCCATATTTTCTTCTGCCTGGAAGTCAACACTGCCAACTACATCAGTGAGTTACCATCGCTCTCTCAGAGCTTTCCCTGGAACCAGGTACTCGGTCCTCGAGGGCCTATACATTCCAGCTCCTGGGCTTCTATGCAACATTATGTGAGTGTTACCATCAGGTTCGGTACATGAACTCTGCATACCCTGCCTACTCCCTGTATTTCAGTTTCTCTACAGGATAAAAATCTTACAAGAGACTAAATGCTCATTAGAATCTATATGGGTAGAAATCCCATGTCTGTTGGGAAAGAGTATAGTGATAGGAATATACTACCGTCCACCTGGACAAAATGGTCAGACAAATGATGAAATGCTAAGAGAAATCAGGGAAGCAGTGCAATAATAATGGGTGATTTCAATTACCCCAATATTGACTGGGTAAATGTAACATCAGGACTTGCTAGAGACATAAAGTTCCTGGATGTAATAAATGATTGCTTCATGGAGCAATTGGTTCAGGAACCAACAAGAGAGGGAGCTATTTTAGATGTAATTCGTAGTGGAACGTAGGATTTGGTGAGAGAGGTAACGGTGGTGGGGCCATTTGGCAACAGTAATCATAACATGATCAAATTTAAACTAATAACTGGAAGGGGGACAATAAGTAAATCTGCAGCTCTAACACTAAATTTTAAAAAGGGAACCTTTGATAAAATGAGGAAAATAGTTAGAAAAAAACTGAAAGGTGCAGCTGCAAAGATTAAAAGTGTTCAACAGGCTTGGACATTGTTTAAAAATACAATCCTAGAGGTGCAGTCCATATGTATTCCACGCATTAAGAAAGGTGGAAGGAAGGCAAAACGATTACCGTCATGGTTAAAAGGTGAGGTGAAAGAGGTTATTTTAGCCAAAAAAACATCCTTCAAAAATTGGAAGAAGGATCCATCTGAAGAAAATAGGATAAAACATAAGCATTGTCAAGTTAAGTGTAAAACATTGATAAGACAGGCGAAGAGAGAATTTGAAATGAAATTGGCCATAGAGGCAAAAATTCATAATAAAAACTTTTTAAAATATATCCAAAGCAAGAAACCTGTGAGGGAGTCGGTTGGACCATAAGATGACCGAGGGGTTAAAGGGGCTCTTAGGGAAGATAAGGCCATTGCAGAAAGACTAAATTAATTCTTTGCCTCCGTGTTTACTAATGAGGATGTTGGGGAGATACCAGTTCCGGAGATGGTTTTCAGGGGTGATGAGTCAGACAAACTGAACGAAATCACTGTGAACCTGGAAGATGTAGTAGGCCAGATTGACAAACTAAAGAGTAGCAAATCACCTGGACCAGATGGTATGCATCCTAGGGTACTGAAGGAACTAAAAAATGAAATTTCTGATCTATTAGTTAAAATTTGTAACCTATCATTAAAATCATCCATTGTACCTGAAGACTGGAGGGTGGCCAATGTAACCCCAATATTTAAAAAAGGCTCCAGAGGCGATCCGGGTAACTATAGACCAGTGAGCCTGACTTCAGTGCCGGGAAAAATAGTGGAAACTATTCTCCAGATCAAAATCGTAGAGCATACAGAAAGACATGATTTAATGGTACACAGTCAACTTGGATTTACCCAAGGGAAATCTTGCCTAACAAATCTGCTTCATTTTTTTGAAGGGGTTAATAAACATGTGGATAAAGGTGAACCAGTAGATATAGTGTATTTGGATTATCAGAAGGCATTTGACAAAGTCCCTCATGAGAGGCTTCTACGAAAACTAAAAAGTCATGGGATAGGAGGCGATGTTCTTTCGTGGATTACAAACTGGTTAAAAGACAGGAAACATAGTAGGATTAAATGGCCAATTTTCTCAGTGGAAAAGGGTAAACAGTGGAGTGCCTCACAGATCTGTACTTGGACCGGTGCTTTTCAATATATATATACAAGCCGTTAAGCCCGTTAAAACGGGCTACATTAACATTTTTTTTGGATCATTTCCTTCCCCCTCATTCTCCCTCCCACCTCCCCCACTCTCTCCCCTCTCCCCTCAGTCACTCCTCTCCCTCCTCCCCTCCCTCCTCCCTCAGTCACTCCCCCCTCCTCCCTCCCTCAGTCACTCCTATCTCCCCTCCCCCAGTCACTCCCCCCAGTCACTCCTCCCTCCCCCTCCCCCCAGTCACTCCTCCCTCCCCCCTCCCAGTCAGTCACTCCTCCCTCCCCCCTCCTCTCTCCCCCCCCTCCCCTGAGTCACTCCTCCCTCCTCTCTCCCCCTCCCCTGAGTCACTCCTCCCTCCTCCCTCCTGTCACTACTCCTCTCTCCCCCTCCCCCCAGTCACTCCTCCCTCCCCCTCCCCTCAGTCAGTCACTCCTCTCTCCTCCCCCCTCCCCTGAGTCCAGTCACTTCCTCTCTCCCCCTCCCCTGAGTCACTCCTCCCTCCCTCCTCCCCTCAGTCACTCCTCTCTCCCCCCTCCCCTCAGTCACTCCTCCCTCCCTCCTCCCCTCAGTCACTCCTCCCTCCTCCCCTCAGTCGATCTCCCCCGAAGACCCGGAGCGGCGGCCCGAAGACCCGGAACGGCGGGAGCGGCCCAAAGACCCGGAGCGGCGGGAGTGGCGGCCCCGGCCCCCGGCAAATTTGATAACCTCACTCGTCGTATTCCATTCCAGATCATTTATCAACCTAATAAACGAAGGTTGACCGACGTGCCGCAAATGCGCAGTAGAGAGCAGCTCTACCGCGCATGCGAGCACGTCGGTCACAGTGTGCCTCTTAAAAATAAAAATGGCGCCGTAGGAGCGGCGGCCCGAAGACCCGGAGCGGCAGGAGCGGCGGCCCGAAGACCCGGAGCGGCGGCACCGGCCCGAAGACCCGGAGCGGCGGCGGCACCGGTCCGAAGACCCGGAGCGACAGGAGCGGCGGCCCGAAGACGTGCCGCAAATGCCGCAGTAGAGGGACAGACGGAAGTCTGTCCCTCCCTCGCGCGCATGCCGCCGCCGCTCCGGGTCTTCGGGCCGCCGCTCCTGCCGCTCCGGGTCTTCGGGCCGGTGCCGCCGCCGCTCCTGCACGGGTCTTCGGGCCGCCGCTGCCGCTCCCGCCGCTCCGGGTCTTCGGGCCGCCGCTCCTGTCGCTCCGGGTCTTCGGACCGGTGCCGCCGCCGCTCCGGGTCTTCGGGCCGGTGCCGCCGCTCCGGGTCTTCGGGCCGCCGCTCCTGCCGCTCCGGGTCTTCGGGCCGCCGCTGCCGCCGCTCCTACGGCGCCATTTTTATTTTTAAGAGGCACACTGTGACCGACGTGCTCGCATGCGCGGTAGAGCTGCTCTCTACTGCGCATTTGCGGCACGTCGGTCAACCTTCGTTTATTAGGTTGATAAATGATCTGGAATGGAATACGACGAGTGAGGTTATCAAATTTGCGGATGATACAAAATTATTCAGAGTAGTTAAATCACAAGCATGCTGTGATACATTACAGGAAGATTTTGCAAGACTGGAAGACTGGGCATCCAAATGGCAGATGAAATTTAATGTGGACAAGTGCAAGGTGTTGTATATAGGGAAAAATAACCCTTGCTGTAGTTACACGATGTTAGGTTCCATATTAGGAGCTACCACCCAAGAAAAAGTTCTAGGCATCATAGTGGATAATACTTTAAAATCGTCGGGTCAGTGTGCTGCAGTCAAAAAAGCAAATAGAATGTTAGGAACTATTAGGAAGGGAATGGTTAATAGAACGGAAAATGTCATACTGCCTCTATATCGCTCCATGGTGAGAAAGCACCTTGAATTCTGTGTACAATCCTGGTCGCCGCATCTCAAAAAAGATATTGTTGCGATGGAGAAGGTACAGAGAAGGGCAACCAAAATGATAAAGGGGATGGAACAACTCCCCTATGAGGAAAGGCTGAAGAGGTGGGCTGTTTAGCTTGGAGAAGAGACGGCTGAGGGGGGATATGATAGAGGTCTTTAAGATCATGAGAGGTCTTGAACGAGTAGATGTGACTCGGTTATTTACACTTTCGAATAATAGAAGGACTAGGTGGCATTCCATGAAGTTAGCAAGCAGCAAATTTAAGACTAATCAGAGAAAATTCTTTTTCACTCAACGCACAATAAAGCTCTGGAATTTGTTGCCAGAGGATGTGGTTAGTGCAGTTAGTGTAGCTGGGTTCAAAAAAGTTTTGGATAAGTTCTTGGAGGAGAAGTCCATTAATGGCTATTAATCAAGTTTACTCAGGAAATAGCCACTGCTATTAATTGCATCAGTAGCATGGTATCTTCTTAGTGTTTGGGTAATTGACAGGTTCTTGTGGCCTGGTTTGGCCTCTGTTGGATGCTGGGCTTGATGGACCCTTGGTCTGACCCAGCATGGCAATTTCTTATGTTCTTATGTTCTTACAGCTCAGGCTCCAGGGATCGCTGTTCCAGTAGCTGAGGGACTTCAGCCCAGCCGGGCATTCCAGCTCACTACTGCCACCTATGGTGGTTCAGTATACTGTCTAATAAAAGAACTAATGTGTGTCTGTCTCCTAACTCTGAGCCTGACCGGTGGTCCCTCTCGGGCGTGGTCATCTGCCACTGGTGCAAGGATCCATCCACAACTCTCCTAAATAACAACAGATTGCTAACTCCTAACAGAACAGAATGCTATCCCTTACCTCTCATCTCAGAGTTTTTTGACAGACTACAGGGAGCCAAGATATTCTCCAAGCTTGATCTTAAAGGAGCATATAACCTTCTTCGTATTAGTTCAGGTGACGAATGGAAGACTGCGTTTAATAGGGATGTGAATCATTTTTTGACGATTTAAAATATTGTCCGATATATTTTAAATCGTAAAAAATCGTTAGAGGCGATATTTAATAGGAATTCCCCCGATTTATCGTCAAAAATCGTAAATCGGGGGAAGGGGGAGGGGAAGGGGGAGGGCGGGAAAACCGGCACACTAAAACAACCCTAAAACCCACCCCGACCCTTTAAAATATATCCCCCACCCTCCCGAAACCCCCCAAAATGCCTTAAATTACCTGGGGTCCAGTGGGGGGGGGGGTCCCGGTGTGATCTTTTACTCTCGGGCCTCCGGTGCGTTGTAGAAATGGTGCCGGCGCTACCTTTGCCCTGTCATATGACAGGGCAAAGGTAGCGCCGGCGCCATTTTGTTTTTTGTCCCCCGACGTCAGGAGCATAGGAGATCGCTCCCGGACCCCCGCTGGACCCCCAGGGACTTTTGGCCAGCTTGGGGGGGCCTCCTGACCCCCACAAGACTTGCCAAAAGTCCAGCAGGGGTCCGGGAGCGACCTCCTGCACTCGAATCGTTTTGCCGTACAAAATGGCGCCGACCATACAGCGTATGGCCGCCGTATGGCCGGCGCCATTTTGTACCGCAAAACGATTCGAGTGCAGGAGGTCGTTCCCGGACCCCTGCTGGACTTTTGGCAGGTCTTGTGGGGGTCAGGAGGCCCCCCCAAGCTGGCCAAAAGTCCCTGGGGGTCCAGCGGGGGTCCGGGAGCGATCTCCTAAGCTCCTGACGTCGGGGGGAAAAAACCAAAACGCACCGGAGGCCCGAGAGTAAAAGATCACACCGGGACCCCCCCTCTGGACCCCAGGTAATTTAAGGCATTTTGGGGGGGTTTCGGAGGGTGGGGGATTTATTTTAAAGGGTCGGGGTGGGTTTTAGGGATGTTTTAGTGTGCCGGTTTTCCCGCCCTCCCCCGATTTACGATTTACACGATATTTAAAAAAACAAAACCGCGACGATCCGATTCCCTCCCCCCCCCCCAGCCGAAATCGATCGTTAAGACAATCGATCACACGATTCACATCTCTAGCGTTTAATACCAAAGATGGACACTTTGAATACTTAGTGTTACGATCCTGCCCGCGAGGAGCGCGGGCAGGCCCTCACCTTCACGCGGCTAGTCGAGCCGCCGATGCTGCTGCCACTGCCGCGCTCTTTCCGCGGTGTCCGGGCTCCTCCCCGGCTGCCTTCTCCTCCGTGCTGCTGGGCCGACCCACCACGAGCTCTCCCTCGCGGCCGGGAAACCCGCTGTCCTTCCGGGATCTCCCCAACGTGCCTCTGCCTTCCCGGGGTCCTCAGCCGGCAGGGAGGGCGTCCCTGCCGGTGCCCGTGCTGCAGTCCGGGTCCTCGCCCGGCAGGGAGGCCGTCCCTGCCAGTGCCTGCAGCCTACTTAGTCTCTACAGCCCTGCAGCCAGCCTTACCTTTTCTCCTGCTTCTGATTTCGCGGCTGGAAGCCGCTCCAGCAGCCTGCCACTTCTCCAGCGTCAGGGCAGGGCTGCTCCCATGCTTGCCTGGCTTCCATGGGTCCTCCACGTGGCTGAGGACGCCACCAGCTTCCAGCACCAGCTCTCCAGCTTCCTTAGGCGTGGGCGGGCGCCTCTCTGCTCCTCTTCAAGGGTCAGCCAGGTGTGGCCCCCTTCTGACCCCTCCCTGGGCGTAGTCCACTTCAGCGCTACTAAAGGGCTCTGCGTTCAGTCTGTCTTTGCCTTCGCAAGGAGTTGGTCACTCCTGAGATCCTCGTTCCAGGAGCTGCCTTGAGTTCCAGCCTTCTGCAAGGTCCAGTGTTCCATGTTTTCTGTCGGAGCTTCTTGTCCAGTTGTTCCAGTCCTGATGTTTCCAGTTGTTCCAGTCCTGATGTTACCAGTTGTTCCAGTCCTGATGTTTGCTTGTCCTGTTCCTGCCTTGAGGTCTTATTCCTAATCCGGTATCCATGGTCCAGCCCAGATATTACAAGCCTTGTACCTTGATCCTGAAACTCGCCTGAAAGCTAAGTACCTTGCTCTTGAATCTCTTGAAAGCTAGCACCTTGATCCTGTGTCCTCCAATGTCCTGGTACCTCGCGGCAAGCCACGCCGTGGTCTGTGACCAGCCCTCGGGGCGGGCTGATTAGGGCCATCTGTGATGCAAGCCATGTACCCTCGTTTCTAACTCTCTGAGAAGTCCTTGTTCCTGACCCTGTTACCTACCTTGGCTGCCGGTGTGCAGCAATCCTGCTTTGGCTGCCGGTGTGCAGCAACCTGCTTCTTCCCTGTTGCCTTGATGTCGGTGCCTGATCCAGTTCCTAATCCAGTCCCAGATGTTCTGCCCTTTGTCTTCGTCTGGCTCCTGAGCCTTCTGGCCTGTTGGGCCCTGGAGTGGCCAACAGGTGGGATTCGTCCCTGTGCTTTGGAGCTTCCCTTCCTGCCAGCCGATGGGGCTTCGGATGTCAGTATCCCAGCATCGGAGTTCGCTTCGCCTGGATCTCTCCTGCATTCTCCTGTTCTCAGCGTGGTCCGTGACCTGCCCTCCAAGGCAGTGTTGGGGCCGCGTGGGACAGAGTTGCCCTTGACTCAGTCCCAGGAGTGGTCTGAGCGGGGTGCCCTGAGGGACAGTGCCCATATCTTCCTTCAGCCCTTGTTCCTGAGTCTACATCTGCACCTTCAGTACCTCGTTTCTGAACCTACCTCTGCATCTTCAGTACTTCGCCTCTGAATCTACCTCTGCACCTTCAGTACCTCGCTTCTGAGTTTACCTCTGCACTTCCAGTACCTTGCATATGAGTCTACGTCAGCACGTCCAGTACCTTGCTTCTGAGTCTACATCTGCACTCCCAGTACCCTGCTTCTGAGTCTGCGTCTGCACTTCCAGTACCCTGCTTCTGAGTCTCGTCTGAATCTATGTTCCAGTCTTCGCTGTCCTGGCCTCCGTCCGGCCTGCCGCTTCGTGCTGTACCCTGCGGCAGGTCCGAAAGGGCTGGGAACGGTCGGAGGACTGTTCACAAGACCAACATTGCGTTGTTGGGTCTTCCGAAGCGTGCAGGTCTGGAGGAGGGCCTGTCGCCTGGTCATCACTCCAGTCTTGCTTCCGTCCTACCCATGCTCGGGCATGCCACGCCTCCCGCGGCCCTCTTCGGAATCCTCTGGGGTCGAGCCGCGGCCCAAGGACACACCTCTCTCAGGAAGTGGGATCGCTCTCCGAGCGCTCTGCAACACTTAGTGATGCCCTTATTCAATTCGGAGTTAACAGTCTGCTTGGGATTAGCAATCTGTTGTTATTTATGAGAGTTTTGTGTGGATCCTTGGACCGGTGGCAGATGACCATGCTCCTGGGGCGGGGGGGGGCGGGGGGAAGATCCCGAGAGGGACCACCGGTGAGGCTCAAAGTATGGAGACAGACACTCACTAGTTCTTTTATTAGACAGTATACTGAACCACCAGAGGTGGCAGTAGTGAGCTGGAATGCCTGGCTGGGCTGTAGTCCCTCAGATACTGGAACAGCGATCCCTGGAGGCTGAGCTGTAGAGAAACTGAAATATAGTGAGTAGGCAGGGTATGCAGAGTTCATGTACTGAACCAGATGGTAACACTCACACAATGTCTCATAGAAGCCCAGGAGCTGGAATGTATAGGCCCTTGAGGAGCGAATACCTGGTTCCAGGGAAAGCTCGGAGAGAGCAATGGTAACTCACTGATGTAGTTGGTAGTGATGACTTTCAGGCAGAAGAGAGTACCGAGTAAGTCTGGGAACGAGGGCCCTCAAGGAGCGAGTACCAGTTCCAGACTGTCACCTGAAAAACAAAGGAGAGAGCAAGGCCCCCGAGGAGCGGGTACCCCTGGTAAGTCCGAGGAGGCAGAGTAGCTTAGGTAGAGTAACCCTTAGCGAATCCGTTCCTTGCTAACTCAATCTGTTATTAAATTCTAAGACCTTATATATCCATCGCGGGTGATGTCATCTTCCGGGGACACTCCCAAGGTTTGCACCAACGCTGGTACTTCAGTCGGGGCCGCGCCATGGGCGCGCCCCTAGGCCTCCAGGAAACATGGCAGGTTGCAGCGTCTAGCCGGTACAGGGACGACGGAGGGCCTCGGCAGAAGGATGCTGTGGCAGCCAATCTTCCTGCGGGCGGAAAGAGGGCATCGGTAACTGACGGACACAACAGTACCCCCCTTCAAAGGGCAATTTCCTCTTCGGGTACCTGGCTTAGGTTTTTAAGGATGCGCGAGGTGGAACTGACAAAGCATCTCTTTGTCCAGGATATTGGTCTGAGGCTGCCAAGAGATCACTTCGGGGCCGAAACCTTCCTACTTTAGAAGGTATTCAAAAGTCTTGCCTCTTTTACAAACATCCATAATCTCTGTGATTTTGAGTCCTAATTCGTCTTCTGTATTGATGATAAATGAGTCTTGCAATATAGAGGACAGTTCACTAGGAGTATTATTATCTTCATCTGGAGATACTGAAGAACATTCACTGGTTAGTGTATTGTCTTCGTCTTGAGATACCAAAAAACATTCCCTGGTTAGTATATTGTCTTCATTTTGAGATATTGAAGAACATTCACTGGTTAGTGTATTGTTTTCCTTTGCCCCAAAACAAGTGTCCGCACCAGCTGGCGACTCAGATGGTCGGATAAAGTCCTTCCGGAGATTTTCTTCAATGTCTTCCGATGTTGCTTTATTCTCAAATGCTGAGAGAGAGTGCACCTGTCCTTTCAGAGACTCAGTTTTAGACTTCTGTCGTATGGAACAGTCATAGGGCTCCTGTGGAGGAAGAATATCAACTACTTCTTTGGAGAAGATATCCCCGAAAGGGGTGTACTGGAGCGGCAGTCCCGGTACTGCTGGAGTCACAGCCTTGCCAATAATAGGCGATATCTCTTTAAGGCATTTCCCATGACATTCTGGGCCCCAGTGGGAGAGATCCAGAGATGTCCAGTCAAATTGGAGTTGGTATACTTGCAACCAGGGTAACCCCAGGATGATAGGGTGCCCAGCCTTTTCCAGTACGAAGAAAGAGAGTGATTCCATATGAAGAGCTCTGGAACGAAGAGTAACTGATTCGGTTTGGCAAGACACATCTCCCGGTAAGGGCTCTCCATGAATGGAGGGTAATCGTAGTGGGTTTTTCAACTTGATGAGGGGGATCCTCAAATATTCCACTAGACTTAAGAATTAAGTTGCCTCCTGCCCCAGAGTCCACCAGGGCAAGAGTCTGAATGGTGACTGGTCCGTAGATCAAGGAGACTGGGAGAGAGAGCGTAAGAGAGGGCACAGTAAGGCCTAAGAATAGTCCTCCTGTAGGGCTTTCGCCTATCCATGCTTTCGGACGAATGGAGCATGTAAAGACATCATGGCCTGACTGACCACATTATTTATTTATTTATTTATTTTACAGCTTTTCTATACCGACATTAGTAGGCACATCATATTGGTTTTCATCAAACAAAAGGTGGAAAATACAATGAACAAGGAGAGGGGTGGGGGACAAAGTAAAGTAATGTGTTGCAACAATGGTGCTGCAGCTAGAGGAGGCTATAATGGTGAGCCTGAAAAAGTGAACTGGCGCTTCTTCCGAAATCTTCTGTCCTTGGAAGTCAAGTATCCATGACCAATTTGCATAGGTTCATCTGTATTGGCAGCAGGGACTACTGGAACCATCTGAGGTATACAGACAGCATTTGCCTGTTTCAACCCAGGTAACCCCCTAGGCCGGAGTTCCTTTACCTTGTCCCGGAGACGTAGATCAATCCGAGTAGCCAGGGATATTAATTCGTCCAGTGAGTCAGGTGTTTGGCGAGCGGTCAGCTTGTCCTACAAATGGTTATCCAGGCCTCTGCAAAAGAGAGTCTTGAGACATCTGGGGTCCCAGCGTAGCTCTGCCGCACGAGCTTTAAACTCAATGGCGAATTTAGCCAAAGATCTGCTGCCTTGCTTCAAATCCACTAAAGCAAAACCGGCTACAGACATTCGAGCAGAGTCATTGAAAACGGATTTAAATAAGTCCATAAATCCTTCTATGTCCTGCAAAATGGAGTCTTTGTGTTCCCACAAAGTAGATGGCCAAGACAAGGCCCTACCATCCAGGTATGAAAGGATGTAGGTAGTCTTGGAGAGAGCTGTTGGAAATAGAGACAGCTGTAAGGCAAAGTGCATGCAGCACTGGTTCAAAAAGCCCCGGGTCTTCTGGATTTCTCCGGAAAAGCGGATTGGAGCCGCCAGTGGTACAGCAGTCTTTAAAGTTACCTCCTGTGGCTGACCTTCTTGGTTGGAGGCTGTGCCTTGAACCTTCTGGGTGTGTAGCTGATGAAATGTTGCAGTAAGTTTCTCCAAGGCGTCTTGCTGCTCCATAATGCGCTGGGCTAGGCCCGGTATGGCCTGCAAGGCATTCCATTGTGCTGGATCCATGGAGTTAGCAATTTGTTCAATTCAGAGTTAACAGTCTGCTTGGGATTAGCAATCTGTTGTTATTTAGGAGAATTGTGGGTGGATCCTTGGATCGGTGGCAGATGACCACGCCCCCAGGGGGGAAGATCCCAAGAGGGACTACCGGTGAGGCTCAGAGTATGGAGAAAGACACACACTAGTTCTTTTATTAGACAGTATACTGAACCACCAGAGGTGGCAGTAGTGAGCTGGAATGTCCGGCTGGGCTGTAGCCCCTCAGATACTGGAACAGCGATCCCTGGAGGCTGAGCTGTAGAGAAACTGAAATACAGTGAGTAGGCAGGGTATGCAGAGTTCATGTACTGAACCAGATGGTAACACTCACACAATGTCTCATAAAAGCCCAGGAGCTGGAATATATTGGCCCTCGAGGAGAGAGTACCTGGTTCCAGGAAAAGCTCTGAGAGAGCGATAGTAACTCACTGATGTAGTTGGTAGTGATGACTTTAAGGGAGAAGAGTAAGTCTGGGAACGAGGGCCCTCGAGGAGCGAGTACCGGTTCCAGACTGTCACATGAAAAAACAAAGGAGAGAGCGAGGCCCCCGAGGAGCGGGTACCCCTAGTAAGTCTGAGGAGCCAGAGTAGCTTAGGAAGTTGAAGCGAGTCCGTAGATAATCCCTTGCTAAGTCGATGTGTTAGCAAATTCTAAGACCTTATATATCTGTCGCGGGTGACATCATCTTCCGGGGACGCCCCGAGGTTCACGCCAACACCAGTACTTCAGTCAGGGCCATGCCACACGCGCGCCCCTAGACCTCCAGGAAACATGGCGGGTTGCAGCGTCTAGCCGGTCCAGGGACGCCGGAGGGCCTTGGCAGAAGGATGCCACGGCAGCCAATCTTCCCACGGACGAAGAGGGAGGCTTCAAAGAGGTATGAGGGCGGAGCGAGGGCGTCGAGAACCGACGGACACAACAGCCCTTTGGCTTGTGCAACGCCCCAGCTGTCTTCGAAAACATGATGAATAGCATCCTGCGTGACCTACTCTATCAATATGTCATTGTATACCTAGACGACATCCTGATATTCTCTCAAGATCTGAATACCCATAAGGAGGATGTCAAGAAGGTTTTACAGAGACTGCGGAGAATCGTCTATACGCAAAGCTGTCCAAATGCGAATTCTCAAGGAATCTTTACCTTTCTTAGGGTACATAGTATCTAACAAAGGGTTCCAGATGGATCATCGAAAGCTTGAGAGCATTCAGAAATGGACTCAACCCACTGGTCTAAAACCTCTTAGAAGATTTCTGGGATTCACAAATTACTACAGAACCTTCATAAAGAATTACTCCTCACGGACTGTGCCATTAACAGCTCTGACAAAGAAAGGTGCCAATGTTGCCAATTGTTCTATAGAGTCTGTCACTGCATTTCAAAAGCTGAAGGATGCTTTCTCTACTAAGCCATGTCTCCATCATCCGGATCCTGCATGCCCCTTCATCGTGGAGGTTGACGCCTCACATGATGGCGTAGGAGCTGTGCTAGGTCAGACCAGTGACTCCAAGATCCTATGTCCACGTTCCTTTTTCTCCAGACGCTTCACACCGGCAAAAAGAAATTACGGCATTGGAGATAAAGAGTTACTGGCGATAAAGATGGCGTTCGAGGAGTGGCGTCCCTGGCTTGAAGGTGCTCAACATCAAATCACGGTTTTTACAGATCATAAAAACCTAGAATACCTTCACCATGCCCAGTGCCTCAACCATAGACAGGCGAGATGGTCCCTGTTCTTCAACAGGTTTGATTTTGTCTTGAAATACTGACCTGGAGATAAAAACATCAGAGCAGATGCCCTATCATGCTCCTTCATATCTGAAGACATACCTGATGCTCCGCAAGACATCATTGATCCAGAGAGGGTCAATCTTTCTGCTACTCACCCAGTGCCTTCGGGCAAGACTATTGTGCCTAACAATCTCCGGAAGAAATTACTTGCGTGGGCTCATGACTCTAAATTGGCTGGACATCCTGGTCAACGGAGAACTCTGGCGAAGCTACAGAAATACTACTGGTGGCTGTCAATAAAAGAACAAAAGAAATTGCCATGCTGGGTCAGACCAAGGGTCCATCAATCCCAGCATCCTGTTTCCAACACAGGCCAAACCAGGCCAAAAGAACCTGGAAATTACCCAAATACTAAGAAGATCCCATGGTACTGATGCAATTAATAGCAGTGGCTATTCCCTAAGTAAATTTGATTAGTAGCCGTTAATGGACTTCTCCTCCAAGAACTTATCCAAACCTTTTTTGAACCCAGCTATACTAACTGCACTAACCACATCCTCTACCAACAAATTCCAGAGTTTTATTGTGCGTTGAGTGAAAAAGAATTTTCTCCGATTAGTCTTAAATGTGCTACTTGCTAACTTCATGGAATGTCCCCTAGTCCTTCTATTATTCAAAAGTGTAAATAACCGATTCACATCTACTCATTCAAGACCTCTCATGATCTTAAAGACCTCTATCATTTCCCCCCATCAGCCATCTCTTCTCTAAACCCTAACCAGCCCTAACCTCTTCAGCCTTTCGTCATAGGGGGAGCTGTTCCATCCCCTTTATCATTTTGATTGCCCTTCTCTGTACCTTCTCCATTGCAACTATATCTTTTTTGAGATGCGGCGACCAGAATTGTACACAGTATTCCAGGTGCGGTCTCACCATGGAGCGATATAGAGGCATTATGACATTTTCCGTTTTATTAACCATTCCCTTCCTAATAATTCCTAACATTCTATTTGCTTTTTTGACTGCTACAGCACATTGAGATGACGATTTAAAAGTATTATCCACTATGATGCCTAGATCTTTTTCCTGGGTGGTAGCTCCTAATATGGAACTTTTCTGACTTGGAAGGTGGACCCTTGGTCCGGCGAGGGGTGAAGTCCTCTCGTCGGAAGGCGAGGCCAATCACGAAGGTCGCTGGAGGTAATTGATGAAAATCTGGATGCAGGCGCCTCCTGCGGGTCGTTTAATCCAGATAGCTGGCGCCTCCAGCAGGTCGAGAGAACAGAAACTGGCGCCTCCAGCGGGTCGTGGAAACAGAAGCTGGCGCCTCCAGCAGGTCGAGAGAGAGAGGAGGAAACGAAAGCTGGTCCGGGGAACAAGAGCCAGCACACTCCGCAGCCAGTCCACGGGTCGAGAGCCAGAAAGTACCGCAGTCAGTCCAGGGGTCGAGAGCCAGAATACTCCGCAGCCAGTCCAGGGGTCGAGAGCCAGAAGGTACCTCAGCCAGTCCAGGGATCGAAAGCTAGAATAATCCATAACCAGTCCAGGAGTCAAGAGCCAAGCAGGAATGACAGCCAATCCAGGGATCACAACACGGAGGAGCAAATCAGGAACTGAAAGCAGGAAAACCACCAGAGCCACGAAGCCAAGGCAAGGTCTGAAGGCTCAGACCTTGCCTTAAATAGTTGATCGAAGATGGAGTCAGACAGAAAGGAACCCCTAACTTCCTGTAGGGGTTCCTTTAAGGCCAGGTTCTAGCTGCCCGCGCAGCCCTAGTAAGATTCAGGGGGCATTGCTTAACCGTGCCGAGGGGACGCCGCGGCCATCTTGTAGGGCAGCAGCACTGCCGCTGAGGCGGCCTGCCGATGCCGGCCCCAACGTCTGAGCCTGGCCCTGCCGCGTGGGTGAGTGACCGGCCCCCAGTCGTGGTCTGCCGCAGCCGGCGGTCATAACAGGAACCTAACATCGTGTAACACAGCAAGGGTTATTTTTCCCTATATGCAACACCTTGCACTTGTCCACATTAAATTTCATAAGAACATAAGAACATAAGAAAATGCCATACTGGGTCAGATCAAGGGTCCATCAAGCCCAGCATCCTGTTTCCAACAGTGGCCAATCCAGGCCACAAGAATCTGGCAAGTACCCAAAAACTAAGTCTATTCCATGTAACTATTGCTAATGGCAGTGGCTATTCTCTAAGTGAACTTAATAGCAGGTAATGGACTTCTCCTCCAAGAACTTATCCAATCCTTTTTTAAACACAGCTATACTAACTGCACGAACCACATTCTCTGGCAACAAATTCCAGAGTTTAATTGTGCGTTGAGTAAAAAAGAATTTTCTCCGATTAGTTTTAAATGTGCCCCATGCCCCATGTGCCCCATGCCATTTGGATGCCAAATCTTCCAGTCTTGCAAGGTCCTCCTGTAATGTATCACAATCCGCTTGTGATTTAACTACTCTGAATAATTTTGTATCATCCGCAAATCTGAGTCATTAAAGCTCTGTGGTGAAAGCTGGGAATTAGCAATCTGTCCTGCTTTGTGCTAGGAGTTAGTAATCTGTTAGAAAGCTCTGGTGTTAAAGCTGTTGTTATAAATAGTTGTAGGTGGACCCTTGGACCAGTGGCAGATGACCACGCCCTCGGGGGAAATCCCAAGCGGGACCACTGATCAGGCTTAGTGTAGAGACAGACACACACTAGTTCTTTTATTAGACAATATAGTAAACCACCAGAGGTGGCAGTAGTGTGCTGGAAACGCCTGGTTGAGCTGTAGTCCCTCAGGTATTGGAACAGCGATCCCAGTGTGGCTGAGCTGTAGAGAAACTAAGAGAGAGAGTAGGCAAAGCATGCAGTGCTCAGGGACGTCTTGCCTCACAAATCTGCTTCACTTTTTTGAAGAAGTTAATAAACATGTGGATAAAGGTGAACCGGTAGATGTAGTATACTTGGATTTTCAGAAGGCGTTTGACAAAGTTCCTCATGAGAGGCTTCTAGGAAAAGTAAAAAGTCATGGGATAGGTGGCAATGTCCTTTCGTGGATTGCAAACTGGCTAAAAGAGAGGAAACAGAGAGTAGGATTAAATGGACAATATTCTCAGTGGAAGGGAGTGGACAGTGGAGTGCCTCAGGGATCTGTATTGGGACCCTTACTTTTCAATATATTTATAAATGATCTGGAAAGAAATACGAAGAGTGAGATAATCAAATTTGCAGATGACACAAAATTGTTCAGAGTAGTTAAATCACAAGCAGATTGTGATAAATTGCAGGATGACATTGTGAGACTGGAAAATTGGGCACTTAATGGCAGATGAAATTGAATGTGGATAAATGCAAGGTGATGCATATAGGGAAAAATAATCCATGCTATAATTACACAATATTGGGTTCCATATTAGGTGCTACAACCCAAGAAAGAGATCTAGGCGTCGTAGTGGATAACACATTGAAATCGTCGGTTTAGTGTGCTGCGGCAGTCAAAAAAGCAAACAGAATGCTGGGAATTATTAGAAAGGGAATGGTGGGGGGCCTGGATCGCTGTGAAGAAGGGAGAGAAGGAGCCGATGCAGGCAGCCTGGTGAGAGGAGGCAGAGAAAATTAAGATCGGCTGCAGCTGTGCTCTGCCAGTGACATCATTCCCCGGCGACCATGTGTTCAAAAGACCGCGGGACTGTGCCGAAAATCGGGGCCTGGATCGCTGTGAAGAAGGGAGAGAAGGAGCCGATGCAGGCAGCCAGGTGAGAGGAGGCAGAGAAAATTAAGATCGGCCGCAGCTGTGCTCTGCCAGTGACATCATTCCCCGGCGACCGCGTGTTCAAAAGACCGGGGGACTGTGCCGAGAATCGGGGCCTGGATCGCTGTGAAGAAGGGAGAGAAGGAGCCGACGCAGGCAGCCCGGTGAGAGGAGGTGGAGAAAATTAAGATCGGCCGCAGCTGTGCTCTGCCAGTGACATCATTCCCCGGCGACCGCGTGTTCAAAAGACCGGGGGACTGTGCCGAGAATCGGGGCCTGGATCGCTGTGAAGAAGGGAGAGAAGGAGCCGACGCAGGCAGTCCGGTGAGAGGAGGTGGAGAAAATTAAGATCGGCCGCAGCTGTGCTCTGCCAGTGACATCATTCCCCGGCGACCGTGTGTTCAAAAGACCGTGGGACTGCGGCGCACCGCAGCCGCCGGTGCATCGCCTAAGCCGCGCACGCCCCTTTGGCGTGCGCATGACGTAGATTGACTTTGATCGCCTTGGATCGCCACGAATTGTATTGAAGTTTTATGGGGCGGAAAAGAAAGGCTAAAGTATTTACATCCTCTCAAGCACCATAGGGATCGGGGCCCATGGACGCTCATATCTACAGGATATCGCCACAAGGGGACGGTGGAAGGGACTCTTTTGAAGTCTCTTTAAGTCCCGGCACGAGACTAACACCTCTTCAACCCCCACCAGGAACATCAGGAGAGAACATCAAAGGAACTGCAACAGTAAGTGATGCTGAACTTGTTTCTCAATCACCAAGTGTTGCAGGCCCCTTCAGTTCGGAGCTAACACAGCAAGGAATAGAAGTGGGTATAAAAACTTGCGTATTGTAAATTTTAAAATTACAAGATTATTGTCGCCAATGGAGATGTTCTCTAAATATGTAAAAGAGATTTTGGCATGGAATGAGATTCTGGCTGTCTCTAAGATTTATTATTTTTCACCTCCAATTGGTGATACTCCTGGGGAGGAGGGAGGAGGTTCTCCAGGGATATGGACCTTTTTGGAGGAGTCAGTAGATATGATAAACAAGAGAGCAACTTTGTGTCATTTGTAATGGAAAGAGATAAAGAAATTATTATGAATAGATTTTTCAAAAATAAGGACATATTGTTTGGTGGGCATAAGGTTTATATAATTCCTGATGTCTACAAGCCAACTCAGGCTAGGAGAAAGAAGTTTTTGGCCCTAATAAATAGAGCATTAGACCTTGGGGCGACTTTTTTCTTAAATTACCCCAGTAAATGCTTTATTAATTATCAAGGGAAAAAATTTATCTTTTCACAACCTTCTCATTTGGAAAATTTCTTGAGAGATAAAAGTCATGTACAATTGGAGAACGAGGTATCATCATTGTTACCACAATAAGATAGTAGAAAAATTTTCTCACCCTTTTTCTTGATTAGTATTATTATTATTATTATGGGGAGAAGGGTTCCCACATTATTTGATGTGTATAGCAGTTGAAAATTTAAAGAAAAGTGTTTGAATATATTTGTTATTTCTTGGAAATTAGATCTGCTATAACAATTTTTTTTGGATTATGCATAATAAGTATGATTTTATTTTGTAATGATAATTAAAATGCAATAAAGAATAAATTATAAAAAAGAAATGGAATGGTGAATAAAACGGAAAATATCATAATGCCTCTGTATCGCTCCATGGTGAGACCGCACCTTGAATACTGTGTACAATTCTGGTCGCCGCATCTCAAAAAGTATATAATTGCGATGGAGAAGGTACAGAGAAGGGCTACCAAAATGATAAGGGGAATGGAACAGCTCCCCTATGAGGAAAGACTAAAGAGGTTAGGACTTTTCAGCTTGGAGAAAAGACGGCTGAAGGGGGATATGATAGAGATGTTTAAAATCATGAGAGGTCTAGAACGGGTAGATGTGAATTGGTTATTTATTCTTTCGGATCGTAGAAAGACAAGGGGGCACTCCATGAAGTTAGCATGGGGCACATTGAAAACTAATCGGAGAAAGTTCTTTTTTACTCAACGCACAATTAAACTCTGGAATTTGTTGCCAGAGGATGTGGTTAGTGCAGTTAGTATAGCTGTGTTTAAAAAAGGATTGGATAAGTTCTTGGAGTAGAAGTCCTTTACCTGCTATTAAGTTCACATAGGGGTAGATTTTATAAATTTACACGCGCGCGTTCTTTTGTTCGCCCACCAGGTGCGAACAAAAGTACGCTGGATTTAATAAGATACGCGCGTAGCCGCGCGTATCTTATAAAATCCGGGGTCGGCGCGCACAAGGGGTGCACATTTGTGCAACTTGCGCGCGCCGAGCCCTGCGCGCGCTGCCCGTTTCCTCCGAGGCCGCTCCGAAATCGGAGCGGCCTCGGAGGGAACTTTCTTTCTACCCACCCACACAGTCCCTTCCCTTACCCTGCCTATCTAGCCCCCCCCCCCTACCTTTATCGGAAAAGTTACTACTGCCTCTGGGCAGTAGTAACTTACAGGCGCCGGCGTGGCAGGCCCCGACACAGGCCGCTGTGTCGGGGCACTCGGCCACACCCCTGGACCGCCCACATGCCCCCGGACATGCCCCCAATCCCAAACTGCGCCCCCTGGCCACGCCCCCGACTGCTCCTTTTTGCAAGTCCCAGGACTTACGCTTGTGCGCACTGCTGAGCCTATGCAAAATAGGCTCGGTGCGCGCAGGGGGGGTTTGGGGTAGGTTTTCGGTGGGTACGCGCGTATCTTACGTGCATACCCCTTTGAAAATATACCCCTTAGAGAATAGCCACTGCCATTAGCAATGGTAACATGGAATAGACTTAATTTATGGATACTTGCCAGGTTCTTATGACCTGGATTGGCTACTGTTGGAAACAGGATGCTGGGCTTGATGGACCCTTGGTTTTACCCAGTATGGCATTTTCTTATGTTCTTATGTTCCTTGATGGTAACACTCCCACAATAGTCTCTTACGGCAGCCCAGGAGTTGGTATGCATTAGGCCCTCGAGGAGCGAGTACCTGATTCTAGGGAAAGCTCTGAAAGATAATTAAGATTCACTGATCCTAAGCAACAAAGACTTCTTAGAAGCAATACATTAAATCACCAAGGTGGCAGTAGTGAGCTGGAAGAGCCAGGCTGGGCTTTAGTCCCTCAGGTATTGGAACAGCGATCCCAGGGTAACTGAACTGTAAAGAAACTAAGAAAGTGAGTAGGCAGTATATGCAGAGTTCTGGAGCAAGTCCTTGATGGTAGCACTCACACAATAGTCTCTTAAGGCAGCCAGGAGTTGGTAAGCTTAGGCCCTCGAGGAGCGAGTACCTGAACCCAGGGACAGCTCTGAGAGATAGATGGAGCTCACTGATGTTGAAGCAGCGATGACGTCTTAGCAGAAGAGGTATTCAGGAGCAAATCTGGAACGTGGGCCCTCGAGGAGAGAGTACCGGTTTCGGATTGCGACCTGAAAGGAAAAAGAGAGAGCGAGGCCCCTGAGGAGCGGGTACCTCTAGTGAAGTCCGAGGAGGCAGAGTAGCTAGGGTTGCGGAGAGCGAATCCCATCCGCAGCAACCAGGAGGAAGCGAAGCCCTTGCTAACTTGTCTTGTTAGCGAAAACTGAGACCTTAAATGTCTGGAGCTGGTGACGTCATCTCAGGGGGACGCCCCTGAGCTTCGTGCCAACGCTGGTACATCAGTCTGGCCACGCGCGCGCGCGCCCTTAGGCATCTGGTCAACATAGCGGCTTGTAGCATCGAGCCAGTCCGGGAACGCTGGAGGAGGATGGCCAGGAGATGCCGCAACAGCTAGCCTTCCATCAACCCCGAAGGGAGTCGCCAATGAGGTAAGGTGGGTGGAGCAGAGACGTCAGACAGCGACAGACACAACAATTTGATAACCTCACTCATCGTATTCCTTTCCAGATCATTTATATATATATTGAAAAGCACCGGTCCAAGTACAGATCCCTGAGGCACTCCACTGTTTACCCTTTTCCACTGAGAAAATTGACCATTTAATCCTACTCTCTGTTTCCTGTCTTTTAACCAGTTTGTAATCCACGAAAGGACATCACTTCCTATCCCATAATTTTTAGTTTTCTTAGAAGCCTATCATGAGGGACTTTGTCAAACACCTTCTGAAAATCCAAATACACCACACCTACCGGTTCACCTTTATCCACATGTTTATTAACTCTTTCAAAAAAATGAAGCAGATTTGTTAGGCAAGACTTCCCTTGGGTAAATCCATGTTGACTGTGTTCCATTAAACCATGTCTTTCTATATGCTCTATAATTTTGAACTTTAGAATAGTTTCCCCTATTTTTCCTGCCAATTCCACTATTTTTCCCCGCTCCTTGCTTATGCTTATTTCCAGAAGACACGTTTGCTTACGTAGCGGCCTGTGCCAACTGTGCCAGACATAAACCTCTGCCCGGATGACCTTGGGGCCAGCTTTAACCACTGCCCGTGCCAGACGAGCCATGGACTCACATCGCCACGGACTTTGTGGTGGATTTACCACTCTCTGGCGGCAATACCATCTGGGTAACAGTGGATCGTTTCTCAAAGATGGCTCACTATGTGGCACTTCCTGGCTTACCAACTACTAGTGAACTTGCAAAGCTTTTCATCAGCCACATTTTTCGCCTGCACGGCATGCCAAAACACATCGTCTCAGGTGAACAATTCACAGCCAAATTCTGGAAGGCTCTGTGTAAGAAGTTTGATATCACTCTCGACTTCACTTCATCTTACCATTCTCAATCAAATGGTCAAACTGAGAGGATGAACCGTACCCTCAAGCAGTTCCTCCGTGCCTACGTTAGTTCACGTCAGAATGACTGGGCTGAACTGTTACCATGGGCTGAGTTTTCCATCAACTCCCATCCAGCTACATCTACTGGATCAACACCATTCGAAGTGGTATATGGACGACTACCATCACCACTTTTGCCACTTCTGCTATCAGTGTTGTCCCCGGCAGCTCATGCTACTGCTGAAGAGATTCAACAACTTTGGAAGAAGACCAAAGAGATGCTCATCAAAGCTGGAATCCAAGCTAAAAGGGGTTATGACGCTCATCACTGCAAGGCTCCTGACTTCAAGCATGGTGATAAAGTCTGGCTTTCTACAAAACTCCTTAGACTCAAGCTACCATCAGCTCGCTTTGCTCCATGCTATGTTGGACCATTTCCCATCCTCTGACATCTGATCAATCTCTCCTACAGTCTCAGACTGACCCCAGCAATGAAGATCCATAACGCGTTTCATGTCTCTTTATTGAGACCGCTCATTCTCAACAAATGCAGCACCAAGACATCAGATCCCCCTCCTGTTGACGCATCGAGTACAAAGTCGATGCAATATTTGATGTAAGGAAGAGAGGAAGAGAGGCAGAGTTTGGGAATACCTCCTGTCATGGGAGGGCTATGGACCAGAAAATAACTCGTGGGAACCTATGGCTAATCTCATGGACAAAGAGATGCTGAATCAGTTTCACCAATTGCATCCTCGGAAACCAAGACCAGGTAGGAGGTCTGGAGGAGGTCCTTTGAAAGGGGGTACTGTTGCATCCAAGGGACTCAGACGGCTTCGTCCCACTTGCCTCACCTCAATATTTGCTTTCTCCACCAGCCTCAGGAATATGGCGACCGCCACGTCTGCTTGCCGTATTCTCCGGCGTCCCCGGAATGGCTATGGCAAGGCATTCCGCCATGATTCACCTGAGGGCCTCCTAGGGTGCGCGCACGTGCTACCCAAGTCTTTATTCCATCATTGGCGCGAACCTCGGGGACATCCCCCTCAAGTGAAGTTACATCATCCGGTATTTAGGTTGCCCATTTGCTGACTGACTTTGAATTAGCAAGGATTGGATTCATCCGGTCTAAGCTGCTCTGCCACTTCTTGCTGCTGCTGGAAGCTCTCTCTACCCTCCGGGGTTCTACTAACTTGGGTACCCACTCCTCGGGGGCCTTATGCTTATTTCCAGGTACCTAGCCAGTATTCAGGTACTTGCTCCTCGAGGGCCTGAGTTGTCTACCTTGGTGCCTGCTACCATTACGTCTACCTGCTGGGAACTCCACTATTACAGCTACAAGAGTGTGAGTAATCTAACATCTACTAGTCTGTCTCACCTACAGCTCCTCAGTGAAAATCTGCATCAGAGCTCCCTACACCACCATTGTGGGACGGGTCTCCTCAGATGAGGACCCAAGACTGCTGCTGCAGGAATCTGCTTACTACTGCCACCTCTGGTGAACTCTACAAGTTGTACAATAAAATCTATCTTTGTGTTTGTGCATCTGAGTCTAGCCCGGTACTGCAGCTCCCCGTGGGGCTCCTCCCCATGGGAGTGGTCATCACTGCAGTACCTAAGAATCCACTAAACACCTCAAAACCCTAACAGTTGTGTGCGTGAATGAGACAAGGAACCTAAGTGTCTTTAAGAGAGGGGGCCTATCTGAATGAACGAGGTTGGAGCCAGGGCCTGGATCAGGAGGGAGGGGGAAGGGGAGGATGCAAGGCAGAAGGTTCACCTAGGATGCCTAATACCCTTGCACCAGTCCCAATTGCTACCTCTCTTCCTTGCAGCTTTACTCCTTATGCAAAACCTTGGGGGGTTTCTGTTACTATGTCCTTGGGGGTCTTGCTGCCACTGCCTTGCTGCCCTACTCCTGACACTACATCTTGAAGGTCTTACTGCCACTCTACCTTGCTGCCATCCATGCTCCAAATGCTAAACCTTGGGAAACTTTCTTCCACTCTTCCTTGATGCTGTACCCTTTATGCTATACCTTGGGGTCTTGCTGCCTCTCTGCTTTGCTGCTATACTAGATCATGGGGATCTTTCTGGCACTCAACCTTGCATCCATACCACAGACTTTACACCTTTGGAGTTTTTTTGCCACTTAACATTGCTGCCATACTGCAGACTCTACACTTTGGGGTGTTCTTGTCATTGCACGTGGCTGCTTTGCACCTCTCTAGTGCTTTTGGGTCTTCATGCCACTCTTTGTCCTGCTTTATCTCTCTGTCAGTGCCTGGGGTTTTTATCTGTACCTTTGTTGCTTTGATCCCCCTTCATGGTGCCTTAGGATGTTCATGCCACTCTTGGTGCCACTTTGCCCCTTTCATATTGCCTTTGGGTGTTCATGCCACTGCTATTGGTGCCCTCTTTTGAAGCTTTGGAATGTTCTTGACAATTTTCCTTTGCTTTGTTCGTCTCATGGTGCCTTGTAGAATTCCTGCCACTATTGGTACCCTTTTGCCTCTCCATAGTGCCTTAGGCTATTCATGCCAGTTTTGGTGCCACTTTGCCACAGTCTTGGTGCCTTGAAGTTCTCTTCCTCCTTCTGATGTTGTCTACCCACAAGTTTCATTAGAATTAATTAGAAAACCCCAATTGTGAAGCTCAAAATAAGCTGTATTGCTTCCCCCCCTTGACTTTAATGGGAAATGAATAAAACAAATCAAACAAATACATTTATTTTTCATTTGAAACTAATGAAATGAATGGAGGTGACCTACAAAATGAATGAACAAACTGAAATTAAAATTTTGTCTCTGCTTATCCTTAGAAAGCATTCCTTGTTAATATAAAGTTTAGATTTACAAGCAATGAGATATATGTGTCAGACTATTCAGCTTAGAAGGTGAGTACTGGCTGAGATTCAAGGGATTTAGATGAGTGTTTTGGTGTGTAATCACAGAAAATGAAGTCAGAGCCTTTGAATACTACTCATGCCTTTGACTCAGTCCTTGACCAAAACATTTCACCTTCTTCAGTTTCTATTTAGTTAGCTGTAATAATCAAGAACTATTAATAGTCTTCCTTCTTCTCTCTGCAGTACAGCATGCAAACACTGAAATCAGCTACATGGCCATCTAAGAGAGATCCATATGTATTTTTTCTGGCATTAAACTATGTAGATACAAATACAGTAAGGCAGATTTCTATTGGTGTTCTTATTCGGAACTGTCAAAGAATCTGTTTTCTTTCACAGTTTTGAAAAGAACATGCATTTAGACTTCATCCAAGAAAACAGAGCTGTCACTTGAAGGTTATAAAGCAGTGAAACATGTGAGGCATTCCTAACCTTTTAATTAAATAGTTTCAAAGGAATTGCATGTGTGGGAACAAACTATAGCATAAAGGGAAATATGCACTAAAGTCCATGCTAAATAAGTTTTACGTGTAGGTTAAAATGGCCCTTAAGTGCTGATGTACTGATATTTTTTGTGAGCTGATAAAATGCAGCTGCCATAGCTAGGACACAAAATTATGGAGCAAGCTAACCAAAACATTGTAGAATGTGCACTCTCAAAATCACTCGTGCTAACTGGCCTAAAGTTAAAGGGCCATACAGCATGGGGATTTTCATTCCCCAGCTCCTACCCGATTGAAGGCAGATCAGCATCTACTCAGCCTGCCCTGAGCATAGAATGCTCAAGGCCCCAATACATCCGCATGCCTCAAAACAAAGCCAACACACATACAGTTCCCAACACCTTCCCTCCACCCCCCAGCATGTATCTCCCCCACCCCACGTACCTTGTCCAAAGTTGTCAATGAGAAAATGGGAGCAGGAGAGACTACAACTTCCTCCTGCTCTGCTGCTGCCAAGATCCAAAAGGGCCTACCAGTCTTTTGAACTTTTTATCAGGGAGGTAAGTGGGAGGGGTGCAGAGCACTGGAGCCATTTAAGTTTGGAGTTAGGATGAGATACAATGGAGGATATCTGTTTATGACAGTAGAATTAGGGGGGCCAGGAAGACCTGTGTGTTGAGAAGCGGCTCTGAGTGCATGGCAACCCCTTACCGTTAAATGTTAGCATTCTAGTCTTCAAGCACGCCAATATTTAATGCCCACTCCAAGCAGGTTTTCAATTTTAGGTTTCAGCAAGTACACACTGAATAGCATATGGAGGAAAGCATACCACCTTATTTAGCATGGGGTCCACTAAATCCTAATTTGCAACCAGCATAGGTCATGTACATGGATGTATGTGCCAATTTTAGCTTATACCCACTGACATCTTAGAAACTCTTTTATCATGCATACTAGGGCCTTAGGGGTGAATTTTAAAAACATGTATGCATGCAAAATTAGCAAATATGCTTGTAAGTAGCTTGTACTTGCATCCACACCATTTTATAAATATCAAAATATGTGCATATTTTCGGTTTTGTGCGTACGCTTATGCACAAAAAAAGTGGCTGTAGAGGTGTTCAGAGCAGAGCCAAGAGGGCCCAAGTTGCTATTTTATAAGAATGTGACTGGCATCCATTTGGAATATGTTTCAAATTAACTGAAACATTGATACAGAAGAAGAGATATTGTGGGACTGGATTATGGATGGAATTTCTACGGTTGATATGTGATTTGTCACAGAGTTGTATGACATGGAGTTCTTCAAGTTGTGAAATGGTATTTGGAAGGATTTTCTGTGCTCTCATTTCCATGTGTTAACAATTTATGTCTTTCTCTGTTGGATACATTTCAGAAGCAGAGTTATATAGCATCTTGTGATGGGGTTTTTGCTTCAATAAGCAGGGCTGAATTAGTCATGATCTGTGAGTGATGACATGTGTGGGAGTTTCTACATGGACGTTGCCTCAGAGTCTCCTCCATCTATTTTTGTCTGAGCAATTGCATGGATGGTTACTGCAGTCTCTCTATGACTGACTCCTCAGAAAAAGAAATAAAAATACAAATCTTCTTTTCTCACTAACCTTAGTGACCCTCAACAGTACTTCTCAATACTAAAAAAAAAAATTAATAAAATGTTATGACATCAAATAAAGCGACAATCAGATTCAAGACCTGCCCCTGTGGCTGCCTCATGATCAAAACAGATGGACACAAATTAGATTTCACTGACTAGATCCACCTAAATTGTGCAGCCTGTGGACAGATGTCCCCTTGCTCCCAAAGACAAGGGCAGTGAAGATAGCCTCCCTAAAGGAATCCAGAAAAAACAGGTCTGCTTCAGGGAGCCACCATTCATCTTTATCCCCAAAAAGAATTGAGTCCAGAACTGAGACCTTTGGTAGGAATGACCCAGATTAGCAGAACCTAACAACTTCCTGTCTACAGTGACCACCATCAAAAAAAAGTGCTGCCAAAATTGAAGCATTGAAAGTCGTCGACAAAATCAATGCACAAGGAGGCAGTGCCATCCAAAAAGAAGAAAACATCAATGCAGCATTGACAAAGTAAAGCAGAGGCCTCAATGACATCAAAGCATGTAAATAAAGCTACATCAAAACACATAGGTCCTCTAATGCACCGACGAAACTGTGACCGGAAAAGTTGGTGACACATGACACACTGCCATACCACTCGGTGCAAGAACTATCGATGCTTCCAAATCACTATGCGTGAACACTCTTGGTGCATGAGGTCTCCAGACATGCACCAATACATCAATCATTGGTGGATCTGACATATTCTGCATCGACATTCCTGACACATAAACTATCGATGCACCTAAGAAAATTTGCACCGGTGAAAATGATGCACTCTGTATCGATGCATTTGATGCATGACTTATATAAGCTGTCAGTACAAGATACATTAAAAGAAAAATCAATGAAGCAGAAATCACCAGCAGAACCATTGATGCAAGTCATCACAGAGTCTTTTATTTCTGCGTATGACCAAATTTCTGATGATGATCAACAACTTTCTCCAAACTGTCCGCTTTCCACTTCTTTATAAAAGTGAAGCAAGAAACTGCTGATAGTGGCATCTTTTGCCACTATCAGCAATTCACTAATGAGAAAGATACATTCATGAACTTTTGAGAGCTGCACTACCAATACAGCTCTATACTGCTAATAGTGCTTCACTGGCGGAGGCCCCACTGTACCTACTACCCCCATCACTACATCTCTACCAGTTGTGCAGCTGTTATCTCACCAGAACCTTGTTACTCAATTATGCCACTTGCTTGCAATCTTCCACCAATAACAGACCAGGAACCTATCCTAATTTCAGAAGAAGATGGTCCATCACTTACTCCGGCTTAACAACCTCAGCATGCCATGGAGAAAATAACAGATAAAGTTATAAATGTCTTTGTTTCCTTCATTCTGGAACTGGAAGAACTGATTCTTCTGCCAGCATATCCAATACTTCCAGCTTCACTGAATTGAATCATGCCCAGCATTCCTCTACTTCCAGTCTCTTCCTCATCAGATCATGAAAGATCCACATCAAATGAAATTCCATCTCTACACATGAAGACTTCTGAGGGAATTAATCTACCATAGTTACCTCAATCTTCTTAGTCCAGTCATCATTCCCCTTGGGAGTCTATCAGTAGCTCCATGGGCATTTCATCTAAACAATCTCTGGGGCCTCTGGACCACTCATCTCCACTTGAGGACTTAACCTACGTTGTTTGAGGAGAAAGTGGGTTTGGTTCTAAACATTTCTATAAAAAAGGAACAAGCCCCTAGAGTGGAGGTCATGGGGATTCTGAAGATTTTAGAAATCCCCACTGAACCATCAGCTTTACCGAAGCACACAGAATTAGACTCCTTACTCATGAAGATGTGGGGAAACTCCTTTCTTAGGCTTCACTGTAGCCTACAAACTAGACCTGACGTTGAGGATTAAAAAGTCACCAGGTTATGGCATAATGCAGCTGCCTCATAATTCAGTGGTGGTAGAAAGTGCAATGAGGAAAGCAAAGAAGATGAGGCTCCACTCAAACACACTACCTGGAAAAGATTAACACATCTTGGATGATTACAGGAAAAAAACATTTAAGGAGCAATACTAACTGAGTATTTCCCAGCACCAATTCTACATTGTCCAATACATCTACGACTGCATTCAAAAATTAAAAGTATTCAGCAGGTTGGATATGGGTGAACAATACTCTCCCGCTCCCCTCTGTGATCTTGAGGAGGTCATCCAACATCCTTTGACACATCGGCAAGAACATCAGCTGCCTTAATAGGTGAAAGACACATGGCCTGGCTTAGGGCCAGCTCCATAAGGGAAAATGTACATGAGAAACTAGCCAACTTCCTCTGTTTTGGGGATAACTTGTTTGGGGAAAAGTTAAGATAACAGTTGCCCAAATTAAAGAGCAAAATGTAGCCGTTCAATCTTTATCCATGTTGGCAGATCCTAACTTACTGTCCAGAAGGTCTTACCTATCATATAAGTGGAGATCATATAGGTTGTATCAACAATATCGTCTTCCACCACTATAACACAGAGACAGCAATCACAATCAGCACCCTCTAGGAATCGCAGAGAATGCAGACAGCAAAACCCACAGCAGCAACAACAACAACAACAACCAACAAGTAAACCAGGTCATAGTTTTTGATGGAACCCAACATATCCTCAATAACACAAATGGGGACCAGGATCCAACAATTTTTTCCTTGCTGGAAACTAATTACCAAAGATTACTGGGTACTGATAATAATTCAGAATAGTTACTGTCTACACTTCAAAACTCATCCAGTAATTCTATATATTCAGCCACCCCTCCCTCCGACCCTTCACAATTACCACAGCTAAACAGGAAGTGAACCAGCTTCTATTAAAAAATGCAATTCAAGAAATAGCCCCTTAACTTTAAAATCAGGGATTCTATTCCCAATAATTTTTGATTCCAAAGAAAATGGGAGGAATTCGACCTATCCTAGACTTGGAATTTTAATTATTTCCACAAGAAGTTCAAAATGCATTTCTAGGAATCATTCTTCCCTTCAATAAACAAAATGATTGGATGTGCTCCTTAGATCTCAAGGATGCATAGACTCACATCTCCATATACTCCTCTTTTTCGCACTACATATGCTTCAAAGTGGGAGCTTGCCACTACCAATACAAAGTCTTTTATTTGGACTCTCATCAGCCACACGAGTCTTTATGAAATGCATTGTAGTAGCAGTGGCTCACCTGCGCCACCAGGGTATCAGAGTATTTCCCTATATGGATGACTGGTTACTAGTAGCCTCCATTAAGGGATACCCTTCTATCCTATCTCCATTTATTGATTCACACCCCATAATTGTTGGGGGGGGGGGGGTGCATCAATAATAAACATTCATAATAAACATTCCGATGTCAGTACTTCAACCCACTCCAGTGCAATTAGACACACTACAACATCGAGTGTTTTTGTCACCGGAATGAGCACAAAATCTAATCAATTTGGCAATAAAATTTGCTAAAGGCAAGGGTTTCCAAAGCCCACCAAGTCCTAGTTCTTCTGGGTCACTTGGTTACAGCCATTCATGTTGTTCCTCTCACATGACTGCATATGCAGCACCTTCAATGGGGGTCTAAGAGCATAATAGAATCAACTTCTACAACTACTGTAACAATAAATTCTCATATGAAGAAAGAAATAATCTGGTGGCTACAGCCTTCCAGGATACAAAAAGGTGCTCTGCTCCACATGGTGCCACATGAAGTAGTACTGATTACAGATGCTTCATGTTGCATTCTACGGTCGTGGACGGCTGCAACCGCATCCCCCTACCTGACTGGGCCGGCGGGCCGCCGCAGCAGCATCGGTGGATCGCAAGTGATGGGGAATGTGGGCCTCCGCGCTCCGGCGCGGGCATCCATGGGGGTCTCCGGGCTTGGGAGCTGTCCCTGCTCCCTCCTCGCGGTGTCGGGTGGCTTCCCCCGTGGGCAGGGAATCCAAGATGGCCACCGCCATCTTAGGCATGAGGCCGCACCCCCTCACTAGAATTAAAGGGACCTAAGCCCTTTAATTACCTACAGCTGCTTCCAATGGACCAGAGCAGAGGAAGTATAAAAGGAGGCTTCCTCTGCTCATTCCTTGACTTGGCAACGTCCCACGTAGTCAGGTCTGCTTGCTTCGGTGAGTTCTTCTACTTTGGATCGTTGTTCCTGTCTTGTCTTGGTGTTCCTGGTTCCTGACTTCGGATTGGCTAGCGGTGATTCCTGGTGTGTGACTTCGGACTGGCAAGCGGTGATTCCTGGTGTGTGACTTCGGACTGGCAAACGGCGATTCCTCGGTGTAAGACCTCGGACTGATAAGCGACGACCCTCTGGCACTTGACCTCAAACTTCTTCTGGACCATCGTCTACAAGGGCCCACCTAAGTCCCAGCGGCCCGGGTCCCTACGGGCTCCTCCCGGGGGGACCGCGGGCTTCCAGGGGTGAAGCTCCAGTTAGCCCTTGCGCCGAACTCTCGACTCCTTGACCTCTCAAAGGTCCACCTAAGTCCCAGTGGTCCAGGACCCTACGGGCTCCTCCTGGGGGACTGCAGACTTCCAGTGGTGAAGACACAGTTCCTCTTCTTGACGTCATGACTCTTCTTCTGCCTCCACAGTCGCCTCAGTCTCCAGTGCCGAGGATCAGCTGGTCACATCTTCTGTCCTGCCTCACCACCCGACGGGAGAACCTACGGATCTTCCTCCTTAGGTATACCACCCTCCCATCAGCCCAAGGGTTCACAAGCCTGAGCATAACACTTCAACCCTAGGTTGAGGCGCACACACAGGACATTTAGGATGCAACGTCTCTGGACAAAACAAGAAAATCATTATCAAATCAAGTTGCTGGAACTCAGAGTGATACACTATGCCTTACAAGCTTTTCACCACATTTTCAAGGGGAAAAGCATAATGATTCAAACAATCAGGTAGCCATGTTCTATGTGAACAAGCAGGGAGGAACAGGATCCTGGATACTCTGCCAGGAAGCCTTGCACATATGGCAGTGAGTGATCCACAAACAAATGACACTCCAGGCATCTTACCTACCAGGTATTCAGAATACAGTAGCGGAGAAGCTCAGCAGAATTTTCCTCCCACAAGAATGGTTCTTAAATCAAAACATACGACCTTTTTGAGACATGGGGTCTGCCATGGATTGACCTATTTGCGACAGAGCAAAATCAGATCCTGGACCAATTCTGTTCTGTCTAGCTGAGTACCCTCCAGAAAGCCCTGATGCCATTCTAATACCTTGAAACACAGGCCTCATGTGCACTTTTCCTCCAATACCACTTATATCACGAATGACACAAAACGTAATGCAAGAGCGTGGCCAAGACAAACATAGAATACATTAGGGATGTGCAGGGGAAAAATATTAGTTTTCAGTTTTGGTTTGTTTTCAGGAGTTACTTTCTCACGAATTTCAGTTTGTGGATTGCTTGATTCATTTAATTTGTGAGAAAAAAATGAATCAAGCAATAAAAAAGAAAAAGAAAAATGGTCAAAAATCGAAAGCGGGGGCTCCCACCCGCCCACCTGGAAAAATGTCAGATCCAGGATGCCCCCTGGCCCCCACTTACTTGGTCCAGAGAAGATATGCCGGCAAGGCCTAGGCTCAAGCCGAAGCCTCGGCTTTGCGTAGGCTGAGATTGCGGCAACCTAATGTGCCCTCGACCTATGCAAGGCCAATGCCTTGGCTGAACCCAGGCCCAACACCAGGATATGGCCCGGAGGTTGAGTCCCAAGACTGGGGCCCTGGCTCAGAACCAGGCCCAATGTGGTGACCGACCCAGAGATCAGGTCCTGACTCCTGGGCCTAGGCCAGAGCTCAGACTCAGGTACGAGACCTTCACCCAGCCCAGAAGCCAGGTCCCAGTGCGAGGGCCTTGCCTAGAGATTGGGTCCCGATGCCTGGGCCTTGGCCTCGAGCTCCTCCCTTGTCTTCTTCTTTCTTCTGATACCATCTGCTGCGGTTGCCGTACAATTGCCATCAAATGGCACCATCCAGTGGGGTGAATACATCGGCGTTAACTCCGGTGCAACCCCAGTGGACTGTGTCAGGAGAGTACAAGGGAGCAGCGCAAGCCCTGGGCTCAAGGCCAGGCCCCAGGGAGAGGCCTAGGTCTGGACCTAGGCCATGGTGTCGGGACCTGGCCTCTGGGTCACATTGTGGTATTGGGCCTGGGTCCAGACCCCGACCCTGACATCAGGACCCGACCTCTAGGCCAGCTTATGGTGTCAGGCCTGACATCGGGACCTGGCCTTGGAGTCGTGTTGTGGCATCGGGCCTCAGTCTGGGCCAAGGCCCTAGCATCAGGATCTGACCTCCGGGCTGGTTCATAGCAACAGGCCTGGGCTCAGGTTCTGGCCTAGACTCAGACTTTGGGTCCCGAGGCCCAGCCTTGTTATTGGATACCCCAGATAAATCAAGTAAGAGACCCCGGCTTCGCACTTGGGCCTAGGCCACAATCCCTATTTTGGGCTTCGGCCTATGCTTTAGGTGAGGCCCCAGCTTCAGGCTTAGACTTAGGCCCTATGCATTAATTTCAAATGAATGCAACAAATAAGGTTTGTTTCATTTGTGGGCCCCAATTCATTTTGGAGCCCCCAAATGAAATGAATTGCTCTTATTCAAGTTTCTAAAATTCGTTTGAAATGAGTACATATCCCTAGTATGCATATCTCATTCAACTATCCTCAAATACCCTACTTCATCTAAGCGATGATCCCTCTCTTCTTTCCCAAGAAGTCGCTGCCCTACTACATCCCATGTTACCATTCCTACATCTGATGCCATGGATGTTGCACAATTTCAAAGCTCGCACAGTGACATCTTGGATTTATACCATGATTAAGCTCCATTGCGCACTGAGATCTTTATGCTCATTACAGAGAATGCTGCTTGATGTACCTTCCCTCAAGAAGGTACATCAATGTGAAATTTTAAAATCTGCATTCTCGGTAGCTAGTCCAGATTTGTGGAGCAACTTACCGGACAGGTTGAGATCTGTGACTTGCCTGAAAGATGTAAAGAAACAATTAAAAACCTTTCTTTTTGAGCAAGCATACTATTAGGAATATTTTATCCTTTTAAAATTTAGCCTGCACAATACACTGACCATTCCCTAACCTTATTTGTTTTTGGTATTTGCTGTAAATGTTATTATGAGATGTAGTAAATGTTGTTCGTTGATGTTTTACTGTCTTTTACCACTTGTATGCTGTTATGTTTATTTTAATTTGTTTTAATCATATTTTTATTAATCTTTGTTTTATTTTGTGTGTTTCGCTATAGGCCACCCTGGATAGGGGCAGCATACAACTAAACTTAACTATAACCACAGTAACCAAAACAGTTATCCCTTTCAGAACTGATGCAAGAGGTGCTTCATTCAGCAAGAAAACCATCTACAATATATAGCTATTCATTCAAATGGAAATACTATTCATCTTGGTGTCATTCTCATCACATTGACCCCTTTAATTGTGATCCAAGATTTTTGTTACCATACTTGCGAGTCTGGGCTCGCAGTAGCTTCAATACGAGTGTACCTCAGTGTTATTGCGGCTTATCATGCAACAGAAAGCGAGATTCATGAAAGGTTTATAGCATATATCATCCAATTAAAAAAACACTGGTACCCTTCTGCAACCTCCTTTTGAACCGCTAGATTTGGCTCCTCTGAAATACAGGTTTTGACATGGAAAGTTCTATTCTTGGTGGCTATTACTTCCACTCGCTGAGTATGTAAACTACAAGCCTTAGTTCACTACCTACCCTACTTTCAATTTTTTCATGATAAAATTGTGCTTAAAACGCATCCAAAATTCCTGACAAAAGTAGTTTCTGCATTTCATTTAATCCAGTCAATTGTGCTTCCTACATTTTTCCCAAAGCCTCATGTACAGGAATGGGAAAAGACACTTCACACATTGGGCTGTTAAAGAGCTCTGTTGTATTACAAGCACCGTATGCAAGTTCACAGAAAAGCATCCCAACTCTTCATTTCGTACAATCCCAACAAGCTGAGAGTAAGTGTAACAAAAATAACTCTTTCCAACTGGATTACAAACTTCATTTAGCATTGCTATTCAGCGGCGGGATGTGATCTCACTAATCCAGTCAAGGCTCACCAGACACAAGCAACTGCTTCCTCCATTGCACACCTCGGAAAAGTTCCAATTCAGGACATCTGTAAGGCAGCTACCTGGTCATCGGTGCATAACTTTACCTCACATTACTGCCTGGATTCGCTAGCCTGTGCAGACAGTGCAGTGGGAAAAGTGGTACTGCACCATCTCATTCACAAATAGTCTGCTATCCACGATGGAGTCTGGTTGCTTAAAACCACCACTCTGCTGCAACCCTCTGGCTTGGGACTCCCCACAGATCATGGCTAATTCAACCTCCTTATCGATGGAAAAGAGCAAGTTTGCAAGGAGCTGTATAGCGAAACATGTTGGGAGGGTTTTTGTATGTCACTTTTGTGTTATAGAAAATTTTGGGGTTTTTTAATGTTGGGTTTTATGTTTTTTTCTGTTGTGGTTTCAGAAAGCTGGTGATTTCAATTACGTGCACATGTTTCAAAATATCCCGACTTCTGTATGTAAACAGGGTTTTACATCAGCACGTCACAATATTTTTTTGCATGCAAAATATGTGTGTATGCTTTTAAAATAGGAAAGTATGTACTTTCAATACATTCACTCAAAAAGATCCATACGCACTTGTTAGGAGGTAGACACACGAGTATTTTCTCATCTGCGTGTACCTGCTAGGTGCAGGTTATAAAATACTATCAGGCCGATACAGTAAGGGCGCGTAAGAAAAAGTGCAGCAGTGCCGGGCGCCCGCTCGTTTGCCGTGCGCACAGTTCGGATCACATACCGCTCGATACAGTATTTAAATGGCATGCAAATGCAAGCCGCGTCCAATTCACGTCCATGAAGTGTCCATGAAGCGTAATCCATTTTACTGTATAGAGCGTTATACGGTGCCTATACAGTATCCTGGGTGCGCTGGTACCTGTCATTTCAAATGTCATTTCAAATAACATTTGAAATGACAGGTACCAGGAAGTGGATGGTTCTCCTACGCTCGGGCATCGGGGATTGCCAGTCCTCTCTCCCCCCTTCCCGAAGCAAGGCGCAGGGCGAAAATTGACTCGACATGTTATTAAAGCAAATAGAAATTGTAACAAAAGTAAACTCACTGCATGCTTCCAGCAGCCCCAGCCCTCTCTCCCCTCCTCCCGAGGCGCCCACCGCGGCTCCCCTGCCTCCCGGGGGCAGCCGGCGGCGAAAGCGGCTTCCAGCAGCCCCGCCGGCGAAGGTGCATGAGGTCACGGCGTGCGCTCATGAGCCTTCGCTGCTTGAGCGCCCAAATTGGACGTGCATTCATGCACCTTCGTCAGCGGGGCTGCTGGAAGCCGCTTTCGCCGCCGGCTGCCCCCGGGAGGCAGGGGAGCCGCGGTGCGCGCCTCGGGAGGAGGGGAGAGAGGACTGGGGCTGCTGGAAGCATGCAGTGAGTTTACTTTTGTTACAATTTCTATTTGCTTTAATAACATGTCGAGTCGATTTTCACCCTGCGCCTTGCTTCGGGAGGGGGGGAGAGAGGACTGGCAATCCCCAATGCCCGAGCGTAGGAGAACCAGGCCCGAGTGTAGGAGAACCAGGCCACACCATGTTACACGCTTGCTCCAACCCACCCACTTATTTGACCGGAGTCTGCCTATTGCTCTCACATCCCTGTAATGCCAGGGTCAGGGTAGGCGGTAAATTAGCGGGTTAAAGACGTGGCAAAACAGTTGGTTAAAAAGGCGATAATCGGGCCGCACGTTACTGTATGGGAGGGAATAGCTAATCCGATCATTTACATATCATATACATGCCGCGGGCGGAAAGGGATACGTGTCGATTTAAAGAAGCAGTAAAGATTGGAAAAATGGATAGTGAATCGCGGGTTAGACTTACGCGGCCAAATTGTGGGTAGAAAGTGGGTTAGAAACAGGGTAACTGCGGCCGCGCTTTACTGTATCGGCCTGTATAGTAGATCTCCATGCGACCAATGGCCATATACATGTATGGGGCCACACGGCATTGTTTAAAAATTACCCTCTTAGTACATAACATGGTAAGCATGGGTCTCTAAATGTAACATCTAGGCTTCATGAAACCTGCATTGATGTGAAATCTCACTGTTAACCCCTATAGCACATTGGGATTATAATGTGACTTGTTCCATGCAATGTGGCCTTTTCTTAGACCTTCATGTTCTGTGGTTTCTTGTTTATCACCATTTCAACTGAGGTTGTATGCCCCATACTAAAATCTTCTTCATAGAAAGAATCTAGATAGGATCATTAAAAAAAAAAAAAAGAAAAGCTCCATTTCTGTTATGTACACTAACAATATGCTGCCTTAAAGAAAAAAATAGAAAAACTTCATAATGCCCTGCATGATATTCTGCGACTCATTCCGGTCATTTTTAGTTGACTAAAAGATTTTACTCTCTTAAGGAAAAAATGCAATGAGAAGTTAAACTGCAGTATGCAGCAGCAAAGTTCTCCTAAAATGGAGACAAACATCACTATTAATTGTATTAAATTGTATAGCACTTTTGGATAAATAAGCTATTTAAACAATTAGCATGTTCATGGAAATTCAGCCTTGTAGCAGTTATGTCATCATTGCAGCATTCCTACCATAATTTTAATCATCTTCTTTCTTTCTCATTATAACATTTTTAGGGAATCTTTAAGATCATTAATACACTCTGAATGTAGGTTGTCTACAAATATAGAAACAATTGTACAAAATGTATTCATTGCATTCATGGTGCTGTAGCTATGAAAGGCATTTAGGAATTCATAGACAAAGAAACCCCATTAAATTCATCAAGACCAACCTGTAAGTATGTAAAAACAGTAACATTTTCAGCTCATTAATATTTTGCAGAATTGGGAACAATTTCCATGAGAATGGCGGAAAATGTTGAAATGTTTTCTGTTTCATAGCTTTCTGTTGTTCAAATGGGGAAACAAATGAGCAGGGATGGTGGTCAAAATGCAGCAAAATGACCCAGATTGGCCACTGCTAGAGGCAGGATGCTTCCAGTGGCCGTCCAAGGTCATCTGCTGCTTGAGGTGAGGAAAAAGATGATGCACCCCCCCATCGCCACTCCAATGTGTGGCACAGGTCAAATTCATGAGAAAGAGTAGCCCCTTTGGTGATTTAAAATGCTGGAGAAAAGGGGAAGTGGGGGATAGGGTTCCTAGAGGAGTGGCAGATAGAGCCATATTGATATTTCCAGGATGTTGGTAACCTTGTAACACTCTGAGAAATTCTACCACCTGCCTCCCAGCCTTCCCCAGCATTTGCCCCCTGGGGAAGTAGGAGATGGTTGAATCAAGTGGTAAAGCACTCTCTCTCTCTCTGGGCTATTGCAAGAGTATTGGATACCTAGGTGAATCTTACAGCCTTGTACCCACCCTCCAGGTTGTCCCACACACAATTACAAATTATGCATTTATAATTACAGATATTACATGAAAAAGTACAATCTTCTGAGGTAAAAACATCACTTACAAGAGATATATTATATTTACATGCACTATTGGCATGTCAACCAGAAAACCCTGCAAAAAAGCAAGACACTTGGAACCCACATGTTATTAGGCCTATTGTGAAATGTGTTACGTGTGAGCTTGGTCCTCAGAAAGTCATGAATAAATTGAAATACAAATTACAATATAGTAAACCTCCCATACCAAAACAGCACTAATTGCCAACACTCAAACAGTAACTACCCTACCCATTAAAAGCAACACTGGAAATATTACACCAGGTTTAGGACCTGGTGTAATACAGCTCCTATTAGGAAAACAGAGCAAGCCAGGCTTCTATAGACCTCTACACAAAAGCTAAATGATAGCAGAACACCTCATCTCAGTCACACATGCAGAACACAGTCAAACAATAACCAAATACAGAATAGAAACCATAAATTACAAATAAACACATACAGAAAAAAACTGAACTGGAAACTTCAACAAGTCAGACTCCAAATGCAGTGCAACAATGGAAAAACAGATTCATCACCATTACTCATACAACATCGATCATAATAAAACATACTATGAAAATGAATAGTTCAAAGCAGCTGACATATAGAGCATTCAATTATTAATCACACAAAAATTTGTAAAAAGTTTCCAAAATTCAATAAAATATTTTAAAAGAGCAGACACACCAAACACCCAATAATTAAAACTAATAAGGATAAAAAAAATTCTCCACTCTCCATATCTGGGAAGTTTTGATTTCCAGTCAGATTGTTGTGGATGAGTGAGAGGAGATTGTTGTGGATGAGTGAGAGGAGAGGGGCTGCACACAAACTTTGCCCTCTCTTTCATTAACACATACTTGCTCACATTCTCTCACATGCTCACAACACACATTCTTCTCTCTCCACTGGAATGCATGAACTGCGGCAGCCCCCACCTTCAGTTCTTGCAGGCAGTGAGACTACTCTTTCCTCTTTGGATGTGGGCTTTCACTGCTCCTGCTCCTTTCTTCTGACCACACGGCCAATGTTGCTCCCTCAGTGACTTTGCTTCCTTCTTCACACCTGTATGGGCCTAAGCAACACAATCTCCTATGCTTGGCCCACAGATGAAGGAGGAACAATGAGCTGTAATCATCGTCATCAAGCCCAGTATTAGGGATATGCATTCGTTTTCAAAAAATGTGCAATCCGCAACGCATAAGTCCTTGTTTGTTTGATTCGTGAGTTCGCGAAATGCATGGCGATCCCCCACAAATGAAACATATCATATTAGTTTCATTCTTTTGGTTCGCAGTGATTTCTTAGCGGCCATTTGAAATAGGAGAAGGCCATGTGGGAGTATCCATAACAAAAACTAGCCCTTTCCTGTTAGTCATAAGTGACCTCACAGCCCTGTCATAGAGTGGGTCAGACAGGTTGGCAAGGAGACGAGAATGCAACCTATCAGAGCTAAGCATTTTTCTAATGCAGCCAATCGCCGCTCTCACTCAGTGCTCTGTGACGCTGTTCCTGATAACGCTGTACTATTTATACCTTAAGCATGCGGCGTGCCATGCTCTTTCTTTCCGGGTGTTGTCTGGGGAGGTGGCTTTATTCAGAGCTAGTCTGAGTGTCTCAAATATGTATTCAATTGCTAGTTGATATTCATCAACTCCCATATCGATACCCCTCTCAGTCCTACTATTAACTCAATCCTCTGGTCTGATCATAAACTTATAACTGGTTATTTTAATGTCCAATACTCAACCGTATCACCCCCAGCCACCAAGACCAAAATAGACTACAGGAAACCATGTCAATTAGATACCCTAACTGATCATCTTTCTAACGCTCTGAAAGATTTAGATCTATCAAACAGTGATAACGCAATTAATTCATGGTTCTCTCTGACAAAAAAAGTAGCTGATAATTGCTGCCCACTTATCAAAAAAGATATTACTATTAATAATAAACACCTCACCCCATGGTACACCAATGAACTAAGAACACTAAAAACAACACTAAGAAAAGCAGAGAGACAATGGCGAGCATCTCCTTCCACAGACACATTAACTAATTACAAATCTATATTACATAAATACAATGAATCCATCAATAAAGCAAAAAAAGAATTGTATTCTAACAAAATTAATACATTTCAATATAACCCAAGAGTACTGTTTTCATATGTAAAAGATCTGACCATTCCCATAGAAACTCCCACATCAAATAGTTCTTTTAATTGTAATACAATTGCTCAATATTTCAAAGAAAAGACTTTAAACATACTAAAAAAACATCTCTTCACAAAACTCAAACCAAATTGTATTACCAAGCAACCCTAAAGACCATATAACCTCCTTTGAAACAATTTCATCTCTTGAAATTGAAGGTATAATCAAATAAATGAATCCAGCTACTCACCCAGTTGACCCAATATCAATAATACTATTAAAAACACTCACCAATATAGTCTCCAGACCTATTGCCAATATAATTAACTTATCTATAACTGAAGCAAATGTCACACACATTTTAAAAGCCACAATAGTTAAACCAATCACACAATCCACTTCATATGATCTATCAAACTTGAGACCTATCTCTACCTTGTATCTAAAAAATCCTTGAAAAAGTTAACAATCAACTAACAGATTATCTTGAAAAGCATAGTACCCTATATCCAGCACAACATGGATTTAGAAAATATTTCAGTACTTAGACCCTATTAACCTCATTACAATATATTATCCTCAGAGGAGCTGATAGTCAAACCTACTTCCTGATCATGCTAGATATTTCAGTGGCATTTGATACAGTTAACCATAAAATCCTCCTAGATAGACTAAACAAAATAGGCATCAAAGACTCCGCACTCAAATGGTTTGACTCCTACTTAAAAAATAGAACCTTCAAAGTAAAATTTCTCGATAATGTATCTCAACCAATTGATCTCCAATATGGAGTACCTCAGGGATCCTCTCTGTCTGCAACCCTTTTTAATATTTATATGCTTCCATTGTGCAGAATTCTATCCGGCTTTGGTCTAACACATTTTGTCTATGCTGACGACAGATATCGAAATATCTATCGACCAAACTCTTAAGCTCTGGGATATATATCTATCTGCCATTGAAAAAGTATTAACCAAAAAGAATCTTTCCCTAAAAAAAAAAAAAAAAAAAAATGAAATTCGATACATCTCTCCTAAATTAAGCAAGGCAAAGAAACTTGAAATTCAAGAAGCCGCTACAAATTACCCCATCTCCCTGGAAGTACGAGATCTAGGGATCTTCTTAGACTGTGAATTCACAATGAAAACCTGCGTTAAAAAAATCATTAATGATGGTTATTTTAAATTAAAAGTCCTTAAGAGATTAAAACCTCTTTTATTCCCAAAAGATTTTAGAACAGTTTTACAGGCACTTGTTTTGTCAAAATTAGACTACTGCAATTCATTATTTTTGGGACTACCAGCAAATGTTACAAGACCATTGCAACTTCTGCAGAACTCAGTGGCTAGACTTTTGACAGGAACTAGAAGGTCTGATCATATTACCCCAATATTAAAAGATCTTCACTGGTTGCATGTTAAATACAGGGCTCACCATAAAATCCTGTTCCTAATTCATAAAACGCTCTACAATGATAAAATTGATTGGTTAACTTCATCACTTCATTTCCATATCCCTTCAACGAGATCAACGGGAACAGGGATGTTACCAATTCCTTCCTCTAAGATTGTGCATCTAAATAATGTTAGAGAAAGAACTATTTCTAATGCTGGGTCCCAACTATGGAATTCTATACCACAGGAATTAAGATTAGAAACAGGCAATAAATTATTTAAAAAGGGCATTACAACATGGCTATTCAAACAAGCCTTCCAGGAGCTACTTACCTAACAATTTCAGACTACTGACTATATATCAAGGTAACGTATATTTTTTAATTTATTATCTTTGCTCTTACTATACTGCCTCTCTATCAGTTTAAATATTATGATTATTTAGTTTACTATTTTATTTAGTTTAAAATGTATTATATATATATTATTTATTTATGTATTTATAACTTTTTTTTATACCGAAGTTCAGGTAACAGAATTACTTATCACTCCGGTTTACATTATAACAAGTAGAAAACAATGACAACATATGTCTTACAATGAACAAGGGAGTGAACAACTTGGATAATATAACATAACATAACTAGGAACAGTAGCAGTATGCACTATTAGAGCAAGACTAGCACATGGGGAGGAAGGTTTGCTAATGGGGGGGAGGGGGAAGGAAGGTTGTTCGTGGAGGGGGGGAGGAGGGAGAAATTTCTTATTGATGAGTAAAAACATGAGCATAGGTTCTGGACGTCAATAGTATGAAAACAGTCTATGGGAGCTGTGGAAGACTAAGTAAGTTAAGGGAATGCTTGACTGAATAGCCATGTCTTGAGTCTTTTTTTGAACGTGTTGGGGCAATGTATCAGCCTTAGCTCCGGAGGAAGCAGATTCCACTGTTTGGGGCCTGCTGTGGATAGAGCTCTTTTACTTAAAGATGTTTTCATGGGAGGTGCATGTAGAGTTCCTCTTTGTGCTAATCTTAGCGGTCGGGAAGACGTGTGAAGCTGAAGAGGGATTCTGAGGTCCAGTGGAGTGTTGTTGAATATGGCTTTGTGGGTGATTGATAGAAGTTTAAACAGGATTCGAGATTTGACTGGGAGCCAGTGGAGCTTCTTTAGAATTGATGTTATATGATCTCTTTTGTTGGATTTAGTGAGACACCTTGCTGTAGCGTTCTGTAACAGTTGAAGAGGCTTTAGGGTGTAGACTGGGAGACCGTGAAGCAGTGAATTACAGTAGTCCATAAAACTATGTAGTCCATAAAACCTCACCATATGTAGTCCATACAACCTCACTATGTAGTCCATAAAACTATGTATTTACTTCCTTTTCTCTTTTGGAAATGCAAATATTGTTAAATGAATATTTGTTAGCTACTGTAAACCAGTTTGATATGTTCGCATGAAAAATTCGGTATATAAAATGTATTAAATAAATAAAAATAGCTACTTTGATAGAATTTTCCATTGAAAAAGATATGTGTTAATTTTTGCTGCTGTGCCAGCCAGGCATTTTTTGATTGCACTTATTTTATTGAACTCAGACTGTCTCTCTGTCTCTCCCACTCAGACAAGCTGCCAGCAGTGGCATTTTGCTGTGGATCTTTTGGAGTTAAAATTTTGTTGTGTGCACATACAGCAGTTTCAGTTGTACCCACAGATGCACTGCACTGTGCATCTGTGGGTAGTTTTCCAGACTCACATATATTGGTACAGCGGTGTTCTTTTAATCCAAATCCCCAGTAGGCCTCTGGAATTTAATTTTTTTTTGTGCACAAACAGCAGGCTCAGTTGTACTGTACACTACAGCAAGGCACTGCACTGTGCATCTGTGTTCATTCACCACTATAAAAATAATTCTTTTAATTGAAATCCCTAGTAGGCAGTGACATTAAATCCATGATGTCAGGGAAAGGTAGACGAGTGAATGGGACTGGCAGAGGAGGCACTTCAAAGGGCAGTGCCAGTCTCCCCATTAAAGTTAAAAAGGGAGCTGTTCCAATCTAAAATCTCCACCTGTTTCTGACCCTGTAGTTTTGGAGGTGAGGGAAGGGGAGGCTGAGTCATGCAAGACAAAAGGGTGAGACCCAAAAGCAGTAGTGTGACAGCAGACTCTACTTAGCGCTGAAAATGTAGCACAGGCACAGTTTGCTTCTGATTCCGATGAAGAATCATCCTGTTTGGGATTCTCATCATCAGAAATGGAAGAAGTAATAGCTGAAGAAGGTTTAGGAGGATTAGTTAGTTCTGTCTTAGCCTCCACATCAGTGCTGCAGGGGAGAGATTAAACTGATGAGGAGGAGAAACAGCAGTCAGCGCAGGCACAGAGTGTGACTGATGCCCCTGGCATTGCTTCTCAGGGTGCACCCACTACTTCAACTACAGAGCCAGCATCCACCCCGAAGTCTATAGAGAAGGAATCATGAAAGAAATATGTGATCTGGACCCACTTTAAAGTGACGGAGGACCTGCGTTTTGCTCAGTGTAATTACTGTGCCAGTGTATTAGCAGAGGCAAGCAAATGGGACATCCAACTAATTTTGGCAAGGTGCATCATATGCAGAAGAAACACCCAACAGAACTGCCATCTGGGGACGGTGGCAGTACCATAAGAACATAAGAAATTGCCATGCTGGGTCAGACCAAGGGTCCATCAAACCCAGCATCCTGTTTCCAACAGAGGCCAAAACCAGGCCACAAGAACCTGGCAATTACCCAAACACTAAGAAGAACCCATGCTACTGATGCAATTAATAGTAGTCGCTATTCCCTAAGTATAATTGATTAATAGCCATTAATGGACTTCTCCTCCAAGAACTTATCCAAATCTTTTTTGAACCCAGCTACACTAACTGCACTAACCACCTCCTCTGGCAACAAATTCCAGAGCTTTATTGTACGTTGAGTGAAAAAGAATTTTCTCCGATTATGCTTAAATGTGTTACTTGCTAACTTCTTGGAATGCCCCCTAGTCCTTCTATTATTCGAAAGTGTAAATAACAGAGTCACATCTACTCGTTCAAGACCTCTCATGATCTTAAAGACTTCTATCATATCCCCTGAACAAGTATCAGGGTGGAGGTGGGCTTTACTGCACACCCACCTGACGGACGAGGCCCATACCTCAGCCAACATTCTAGCATGCATCAGACAGATGCTGGCGGGCTGGCAGCTACACCAGCGAGACAGGAATCTTCAGGCAGGGTTCTTTGTCACAGACAATGGTGCAAACATGGTAAAGGAAATCTGCGACGGGCACTTTTAGAACATCCGATGTTTTGCACACACTCTGCACCTGGTAGTGAAGTCAGCTCTGGGGTTGGTGTCCAATCACCAAGAGAATGAATACATGCATACGTTAATACACAAGTGCAGGAATATAGCAGCGCACTTCCACAGAAGTGGGAAGGCGGGGTAGGTTCTACCACAAAAGCAGACTGATTTGGAGATGCCTCACAAGCGTCTCATGCAAGACACAGGCACCCAGTGGAATTCCATCTATATGATGCTGCAGAGGTTACAGGAGCAGCAGACACCCCTTCATGAACTTTCTGCGACAATGGACATAGGTGTGCAGAGTCCCCTAGGGCATCATGATTGGTTACTCATGAATCAGCTGGGAAAAATCCTGCAGCCCTTCAAGGATGCCACGGAGGAGCTGAGTTCCAGATGTGCCACCTTGGCTGACATCATCCCTATAATTAATTTTCTGGAGGAAGATTTGGAGGGCTTTAAACAGGAAGAGGGAATGACAGCAGAAGTGCTGCATTGTCTGGACTTTTTGCAGAAGCAGGTGCAAGAGAGATTAAGACCGTTAACAAAAGACCACACATACATGCTCGCCACAGCCTGTGATCCCCGTGTGAAAGGGAAACTCGCCCTACAGTCCGATTGTCTCACATTTGTGAAGGACCTGCTGTTAGTAAAAGTCCGTGAACAGGAGCGCCATAGGCAGAGACAGATTAGGCATGAAGCAGAGGAGGAAACAGCGGGCACTTCAGAGAGTAGTGCAAGCCCAAGCAGGAGCAGCACTCTATCAGCGACAGCTAGTACTTCCTCCTCCACTTCAGTATGTCAAAGTCATGTTGCCCCTAAAAAAGCATCTGTTCTGGAATGGGCTAGAGTGAAAGCAGCTGTCAAGAAGGACTCCCAGCCCACTCAAGCAAAGGAGACACCAGCACAAATGTCAGTGACACGGTATCTCATAGAACCCATACAGGACATGCAGACAGATCCGCTGGCATATTGGGCACACAAGTCCACTGTCTGGCCACACCTAGCCAAAGTGGGTCAGCAATATCTGTTATTTCCACCAACCAGTATGCCCAGTGAACGTGTATTTTCAATGACAGGGGATATAATGAGGCCTCATTGCTCAAGGCTGGCACCAGAGTTGATGGAAATGTTAGTGTTTTTGAAAATAAACATGCCTTTGCTTCGGTTTCCAGATTTTCCCTGTGAATGGCAAGATGAATAAAAGCAATGTAAAGCCTTGCAGCAGCTCCAACTACCTCATATGCTCCAGATAATATCAGCACATGTACCTGACCTCAACCACTGTGCCTGTCTGTCCACTGTCCAGCCCTTATGTCCCTACAAGGGCCTGATCTCAAATGCTATGCCTGCCCATCCAGCCCTTATGTCACTACAAGCACCTGACCTCAAACACTGTGCCTGCCCATCCAGCCCTTACATCACTACAAGGGCCTGACCCCAAACGCTGTGCTTGTCTGTCCAGCCCTTACATCACTACAAGAGCCTGACCTCAAACGCTGTGCCTGCCTGTCCAGCTCTTATGTCATTACAAGGGCCTGACTCCAAATGCTGTGCCTGTCTATCCAGCCCTTACGTCACTATAAGGGCCTGACCTCAAACTCTGTGCCTGCCCATCAAACCCTTACATTACTACAAGGGCCTGACCTCAAATGCTGTGTCTGCCCATCAGCCCTTATGTCACTATAAGGGCCTGACCCCAAATGCTGTGCCTGTTTGTCCAGCCCTTACGTCACTACAAGCTCCTGACCCCAAATGCTGTGCCTGTCTGTCCAGCCCTTACGTCACTACAAGGGCCTGACCCCAAACGCTGTGCCTGTCTGTCCAGCCCTTACGTCACTATAAGGGCCTGACCTGAACTGTTGTGCCTGCCCATCCAGCCCTTACATCACTACAAGAGCCTGACCTCAAACGCTGTGCCTGTCCAGCTTGGAGCTTGGATATTTCATATACTCAATAGTTTTCATGACCTTCATAATATGGGCCATTTTCCCTAAATCTTTCTTAGATGGCAACATTAAGAACATAAGAACATAAGAAATTGCCATGCTGGGTCAGACCAAGGGTCCATCAAGCCCAGCATCCTGTTTCCAACAGAGGCCAATCCAGGCCACAAGAACTTGGCAAGTATCCAAACACTAAGAAGATCCCATGCTACTGATGCAATTAATAGCAGTGGCTATTCCCTAAGTAAAATTGATTAATAGCCATTAATGGACTTCTCCTCCAAGAATTTATCCAAACCTTTTTTGAATCCAGCTACACTAACTGCACTAACCACATCCTCTGGCAACAAATTCCAGAGCTTTATTGTGCGTTGAGTGAAAAAGAATTTTCTCCAATTAGTCTTAAATGTGTTACTTGCTAACTTCATGGAATGCCCCCTAGTCCTTCTATTATTCGAAAGTGAAAAGAACCGAGTCACATCTACTCGTTCAAGATCTCTCATGATCTTAAAGACCTCTATCATATCCCCCCTCAGCCGTCTCTTCTCCAAGCTGAACAGCCCTAACCTCTTCAGCCTTTCCTCATAGGGAAGCTGTTCCATCCCCTTTATCATTTTGGTTGCCCTTCTCTGTTCCTTCTCCATCGCAACTATATCTTTTTTGAGATGCGGCGACCAGAATTGTACACAGTATTCAAGGTGTGGTCTCACCATGGAGCGATATAGAGGCATTATGACATTTTCCGTTCTATTAACCATTCCCTTCCTAATAATTCCTAACATTCTATTTGCTTTTTTGACTGTTGCAGCACACTGAGCTGACGATTTTAAAGTATTATCCACTATGATGCCTAGATCTTTTTCCTGGGTGGTAGCTCCTAATATGTGTAACTACAGCAACAGTTATTTTTCCCTATATGCAACACCTTGCACTTGTCCACATTAAATGTCATCTGCCATTTGGATGCCCAATCTTCAAGTCTTGCAAGGTCCTCCTGCAATGTATCACAGTCTGCTTGTGATTTAACAACTCTGAATAATTTTGTATCATGTGCAAATTTGATAACCTCACTCCTCGTATTCCTTTCCAGATCATATATATATATATATATATATATATATATATAATATAGAATCTATCGTTAAACACATCAATACAGACTCTCCTACCATAATCTTGGGAGACTTTAACATACACTTTGAAGCCACTCCCCATTCACCCAATTGTGAAGCCCTCCTCACCGCCCTCAATGCAATGGGATTCACACAGATCGTCAACGGACCTACACATAAAGCAGGGCACACCTTGGATCTTATCTTCATCAACTCTAATTTCTCCAGCACCATGGAACCTGCTTGTACCCCTATCCCCTGGTCAGACGACTATCTGATAACAACCACCCTCTCCACAAAAAAACAGACACCCACCCCCAACACCTCTCCTCCATTCATTTCAGGAAACCATGTGCTTCCGACACTCTCAGTGAGCAGCTCACCATGAAACTCACAAACCTAGATCTATCCAACCCCAACACAGCTGTGCTCTCCTGGCACAAGATCACAGAAGCTGCAGCAAACAAGCACTGCCCATCAATCTTGAAACTAATTAACCCTACAAAAAAAGGAAATCAACCCTGGTTCTCCAGTGAACTCAAACAGTTAAAACAAGAACTACGTCACAAGGAAAACAAATGGCGTAAAGCCCCTTCCCCCTCTACGCTTTCATCATACAGAGGAACCTTACATCGTTACAGGACATCAATTTTAAAATCAAAAAGAGTTTATTATGCCAATAAAATCCATGACCTCCAATACGTCGCAAAGGCTCTCTTCTCATATGTGTCTCAAATCACAAAGTCACTACCACCACCGATCCCAGACGAACAAGCTCAATCCAAGGCAAACGAGCTAGCCTTATTCTTTCAGCAGAAGATTTCAAACACGCTCACACTCCTTCCATCCAATACCAACCCCTTCGTTTCATTAACCAATACCCACACGCTTAAGGGAGCCAAATTCAACAACTTCGAATTAACCTCCTCTAAAGAGATCGAATCCATTCTCAAGAAGCAGAAACCATCCAGCCCCCTACAGACAACATACCTACCAAGCTACTGCTACTCATACCAAACACAATCTCCGGACCCCTGTCCAACATCATAAACTGCTGCTTAACCCAAGGACTGTACCCAAACAGTCTAAAAAACGCCTCCCTTAAACCCCTCCTTAAGAAACACAACTTAGACCCTAGCGAACTAGCTAATTTTCGCCCTATCTCAAATCTTCCATTCCTAGCCAAACTTACAGAAAAGTTGGTTAATACCCAGCTCTCAGAATATTTAGAAGATCACAATATACTCTATCCTTCACAGTATGGTTTCCGCAAATCACGCAACACAGAAACCCTGCTCATCTCACTAACAGACCATATTATTATGGGACTGGACAAAGGACACTCTTTTCTTCTAATCCTCCTAGACATCTCAGCGGCGTTCGACACTGTCAACCACGCCATCCTCCTGAATCGCCTATCAGACATAGGCATTTCAGGATCAGTCTACAACTGGTTCAAGTCTTTCCTTAGTAATAGAAGCTTCAAGGTCAGGATCAATAATAAAGAATCACCACCGACAAATTCATCTCTGGGCGTACCTCAAGGATCCTCCCTGTCCCCCACCCTTTTCAATATCTACCTCCTCCCCCTGTGCCAACTGTTAACAAGTCTCAACCTTATTCACTACATTTACGCAGATGATGTTCAGATCCTGATCCCCATAACGGAATCCATTACCAAATCACTCTCGATCTGGAACAACTGCCTACAATCTATCACTAGTCTCCTCAACAGTTTAAATTTGGTCCTCAATGCCAATAAGACTGAACTCCTCCTCATTTCCGCCAACCAAGACAACTTCCCGTCACAGACTCAGCATAACCACGTCCTCACTCATACTCAGGTTAGAGATCTTGGGGTAATACTCGATAACCGCCTTAATCTAAAGAGTATGATTAACACCATAACCAAAGACTGCTTCTACAGACTACAGGTATTAAAAAGACTCAAACCTCTCTTATATTTCCACGACTTTAGGACAGTTCTTCAATCCTTGATATTTGCCAAAATAGACTACTGCAGCGCTCTTCTCACAGGACTTCCCAGCTCAACCACCAAGCCACTACAGATGATACAAAATGCCGCGGCCAGAATCTTGACCAGCACCAACCGGAGAGATCATATTACGCCCATCCTCCGAAACCTACACTGGTTACCAGTCAACCACAGAGTCCTACACAAATCTTTAACTTTAATACACAAATCCATCCACAATCTCCTTTATCTCGACCTTGAAATCCCTCTCAAACTCCATACATCCAACAGACCAATGAGAAAAATATACAAAGGAGCACTACAAGCCCCTCCAACCAAAGCCACGTGACTCATCTCATCCAGGGACTGAGCATTTTCGACAGCAGGCCCAGCCATCTGGAACAACCTCCCCGCAGAACTCAGGCTGGAACCTTGCCTGCTAACATTTAAGAAAAAACTCAAAACTTGGCTGATCCGCCAAGCATTCCCAGATCCCTGGGACACACATTAGGTGTTTAATCTACTCACGAACAATGGAACCTCCCTCCTCCCCTGATTACCTGATCTGCATGGATACTTCCTCTAATATGTGGACTAACACTAGTCTGGAATTTGTTATGTCTCTCTTTAACTTAATCTAAGTTGTTGCCCTCTTCGGGCCTTTTTCTTCCAGCTACCTAAGCTTCCAAGTTCACGGTCCTCGTTAAATGTAACTTTTGTTTCCTTTATCTCAGTTATATACCCCTGTTCGATGTAAACCGATCTGATATGGTATTTAACCATGAAGGTCGGTATAGAAAAATGTTAAATAAATAAATAAAAATATTGAAAAGCACCGGTCCAAGTACAGATCCCTGAGGCACTCCACTGTTTACCCTTTTCCACTGGGAAAATTGACCATTTAATCCTACTTTCTGTTTCCTGTCTTTTAACCAGCTTGTAATCCACGAAAGGACATCGCCTCCTATCCCATGACTTTTTAGTTTTCGTAGAAGCCTCTCATGAGGGACTTTGTCAAACGCCTTCTGAAAATCCAAATACACTACATCTACTGGTTCACCTTTTTCCACATGTTTATTAACCCCTTCAAAAAAATGAAGCAGATTTGTTAGGCAAGACTTCCCTTGGGTAAATCCATGTTGACTATGTTCCATTAAATCATGTCTTTCTATATGCTTTACAATTTTGTTCTTGAGAATAGTTTCCACTATTTTTCCAGGCACTGAAGTCAGGCTCACTGGTCTATAGTTACCCAGATCGCCCCTGGAGCCTTTTTTAAATATTGGGGTTACATTGGCCACCCTCCAGTCTTCTAGTACTATAGAAAACTAGTGGTAGTTGTACTTTACTTCATCCTCTGTGTTCTCATAGGCACTATAGGGTACAAAGTCAACATAGGTTGATATTGTAGATTTGGACTTGAGTAGCAGTTTTCTTATTTCTGAGAGCTCTCCAAGTTCCTTTGTCATCAGCTGAAGTGCATAAGCAGTTAATAGCTTCTGGGTATTCACTAGACGGCAACGAAACCACCACACTTTTCGGGCAAACTCATTCCAGGTAGCCCTTTCCTGCGCAATGGAAAGGGAACTCTTCTCGGGTGTAGCCAGCCTATCTCTTAGTTGAACCAGAACCACTGTTCACATGGAAACCTCCTCCATGTTGACTCACCACACTTTGAAGGCTCATGCTCCACTCTAGGGGCCAACCCATTCTAGGGAGCCCTTTCCTGCGCAAAGGAGAGGGAACTCTCCCCGGGTGTAGCCAGCCTATCTCATAGTACCCATTGACCCATGTTGAACCAGAACCGCTGTTCAAATGGAAACCTCTTCCACGTTGACTTGCCACACTTGCCCAGGCTCATGCCCCACTCTCAGGGTGAACACATTCTAGGGAGTCCTTTCCTGTGCAAAGAAAGGGAACTCTCTCCTGGTGTAGCCAGCCTATCTCTTAGTGCCTGCTGACCCATGTTGAACCAAAACCGCTGTTCACATGGAAACCTCCTCCATGTCGACTCACCACACTTTGAAGGCTCATGCTCCACTCTAGGGGCCAACCCATTCTAGGGAGCCCTTTCCTGTGCAAAGGAAAGGGAACTCTCCCCAGGTGTAGCACCCGCTGACCCATGCTGAAATGCTGTTCACATGGAAACCTCCTCTGCCTCAGCCTTCAAAATTCTCATTTGTATATCTGCTACATCCACCAGATTTTAAAAGACCAGCGAGAGCTCACTAGACACCAACAGAACCACCACATTCTAGGGGCAAACCCATTCTAGGGAGCTCTTTCCTGCTCAATGGAAAGGGAACTCTCCCCGGGGCTAGCCTATCTTGCCCCTATCAAAACCACAGGGACCTGACTACCTCAGCTCTGCCAGCCTGTCTTGCCCCTTTCAAAACCACAGGGACCAGACTACCTCCGCTCTGCCAGCCTGTCTTGCCCCTATCAACTTTTTGTCACTATGCCATGCTGCCATACACTTTTTCTGAATTCAACACGCTACCCATTCCAAAACCAACACTTCCTCAAGCTACTTGCTCCCTATCGGAATTCACAACCATCAATGACAACACCATTGTTAATATTCTGTCAAAATCAAAACCTTCAAAAAGCCCTTTCAATCCCTGTTCTGGCTACTTACTTAAAGACATCAAAGACTATATTGCACCCTCAATCACCAATATAGTAGATGCTTCACTATCACAAGGATTATTTTCAGACTCCATTAAGAAAACATCTATCTTACCCATTCCTAAAAAGCAAAATCACGATCCCTCAGATTTAGCTATCGTCCAATTGCCACGCTACCTTCCATAGCCAAAATTATAGAATCTGTTGTATTGCACCAAGTCTCTGACTACATAGACGACAACAACATACTACATAACAATCAGCACAGATTCAGCACAGAAACTCTACTTATCACATCATTTGACACCATTATCAGAGGATTTGACTCTAATACGAACTACATCCTAGTATTAATCGACCTATCCGCAGCTTTCGACACTTTAAACCATGACATTTTGCTCTCCAATTTATCATAGATAGGAATCACTGGAACAGCACTACAATGGTTCTCTACTTTAATTTCAAATAGTCTGAAAAGAATCATAATTAGAAAATCAAAACCTGAATGGTATACCACCAAAACAGGTGTACCTCAAGGCTCATCACTTTCGGCTTTTCTATTTAATATATATCTTAAACCCCTGTGCCGCCTCTTAGCTGGTCTTAACCTAAACTTCAAAATCTATGCGGATGATATACAGTTCACTATTCCATTTTCCGAATCTTGGTCCAAAACCTTCTCTCTACTACAACTTTATTTAACGACAATAAAAGCTTGGCTGTCCCACAATAGACTAAAACTAAACACCTCAAAAACAGAGCTAATCTATTTATCAACAGTACCAGACTGTTTATCAACCACCACAAACATTTACATTTGAAACCAACACATACCTATAAAATCTCATGCAAAGAACCTAGGAATGATCCTAGACTCTAGATTATCAATGACTAACAATATATCAGAAATAGTTAAAAAATCCTTTTTTAAATTACATATGCTCAAAAAACTCAAACCCTTATTACTATCATCCAATTTTCTTTCAGTCACACAAGCTTTAATTCTAGCAAACCTAGATTTTTGTAATTCTTTATATTTAGGACTATCCACATCAACAATATATCCCCTGCAACTTGTCCAAAATGCCACTGCAAGAACCCTATTCAATCTATCACATAAAGAACATATAACGCCCATTTTATTTATTTATTTATTTATGCAATTTTTATATACCGTGTCACAGAATACAAAATTCTATCTATACGGTTTACATGGTGATATATAAAAAACAGTTAAAAACAGATGTAAATACATAAAATTTCAATATAAAACTAGGATAGCTAAAATCTACTCATTAAATCTACTCATTAAAAGAAAGAAAGTTAAGAACATAAAAGACTCCTCAAGTAACTACTGTCAGGTCGATACTGTAAAACCGCGGGAGAGCGGACGAACGCCCGCTCTCCCGGCGCGCGCACCGGCCCCTCGCCGGTGCGGGCGATTCAGTATTTAAATGAGGTGACGCGGGAAAAACGGTGAAAAGGAGCGGCGGCTGTCAGCGGGTTTGACAGCCGACGCTCAATTTTGCCGGCGTCGGTTCTCGAGCCCGCTGACAGCCACGGGCTCGGAAACCTGACGCCGGCAAAATTGAGCGTCCGGTTTTCGGCCCGACAGCCGCGGGCCAAATTCAATTTTTTTTTTTTTTTTTTTTTTTACTTTTTTTTACTTTTGGGGACCTCCGACTTAATATCGCACAGAAAAGCAGTTTTTACTGCTTTTCTGTGCACTTTCCTGGCGCCGGAAGAAATTAGCGCCGACCTTTGGGTCGGTGCTAATTTCTTAGAGTAAAATGTGCGGCTTGGCTGCACATTTTACTTACTGAATCGCGCGCGCATACCTAATAGGGCCATCAACATGCATTTGCATGTTGAGGGCGCTATTAGGTGCCGCGGGTGGGCCGCGTGTTTTCCTCCCCTTACTGAATAAGGGGTAAGGGAAAACACGCGTCCAGAGCAGGCTGACAGTGCGCTCCGACGGAGCACACTTTACTGTATTGACCTGTGTGTTAGCTAACACTTTGCAGCAACTTCACTGGCTCCCAGTATCCCACCACATCACCTATAAAATCCTGTCCATCATTCACAATCTGCTATACAACTCCAACTCCATCTGGCTTTGCTCCTTACTGCGAATTTATAAACCCACCAAGCAACTCCGCTTCACCAAGCACCAAGCAACTCCGCTCCACCAAGCAATTTCCCTCAGTAAGAACTGCAAGTCTAGCATTAACTTGTAAGTGAGCCTTTTCTGTCGCAGGTCCGACTTTGTGCAACTCTCTTCCCAAACAAATACGATTAACAGCAAACTCCAAAGAATTTAAGGAATCATTGAAAACTTACCTGTTTACTAGCGCCTATAACATACAATAACTACTACTCTCTACTATTGAGACCGCATTGTCTTTCAGACTATATTTTAAATGTAAATGCGATGTATTTAATTGCTTGTTTGTTGTTGCATTATGAATGTTTTATTGTAAACCGCTTAGATGGTCAGACTGCTTAGACGGTCAGACTCCTGTCCTATTTTGCGGTATATAAAAACTTTTAAATAAATAAATAGATGACTCACTCTACTCCTTGTGGTGTTCTTGCCACTATCATGGTTCCTCAGTGTGTTGATGCTAGTCTTTCTGCTGCTTTGTCCCTTTATCGGCGCATTGTGTTCTTTTCTGACACTCTTTCTGCTTGCTGTGTTCCCCCTTCATTGTGCTGTAGGATGTTGATGCCACTTGTCTTGCCACTTTGCCTGTCATGCTGCCTTTGACGGTTCATGCAACTGTTATCGGTGCTCTCTTTTGAAGCTGTGGTGTATTTTTTACACTCTCTCTCTGCTTTGCACCTCTGTTAAAGCACTCTTGCCACTCCTGGTACCCTTTTGCCCCTTTACAGTGCCTTAGACTATTCATGCCATTTTGGTGCCACTTTGACAAAGTGGCACCAAAATGGCACTAAGTACCAAAAGGACTAAGTACCTTGGAGCTCTTTTCTGATGATTGCTCACCAGAAGTTTCATCAGAATTGATAAGAAAACCCCAATTCTGCAGCCAAAAATAGGCTGCAAATTGTTGTAGCAGTCAGCCATGGCCGTCCGCAGCTGGCCCTTCCTCCTACCTCTCTTCGCAGCAGTGGGGCCGCCAGCGATGCCACAGCAGTGGCAGGGAAGCACTCTCGGGCCGGGCTCCTGCTCTCCTTTCTCGGCCCAGCTCCCTGGGCTGAGTCCCTACGGGCCTTCCTGGGGGGGAGGGGGGGCACCCTCCGGCCTCCCTCTTGCAGCGTCGGGCCGCACTGGCACGCTTCTGGGATTGGTCTTGGCCTACCCTGCTCTTAGGCATGAGGCCGTGCCTCCTTAAGACACTTAAAGGGACTTTGCCCTCTAAAGTGGTTTCTGCTACTCCAGTAGGTTCAGGCTCAGGGAAGTATTTAAGGAGACTTCCTCTTTCCATTCATTGACTTGGCAACGAGTCTGCTCACTCCCGTGAGTCTTCTGATGCCTCTGGTATCAGTACCTCTGTCTCTGATCCTGGATGAGTCTTGGGTGTTTGACCTTCGGACTGGCAAGTAGTGATTCCCTGGTATTTGACTTCGGACTGGCAAGCGGTGATTCTCTGGTGTTCAACTTCAGACTGGCAAGCTTCAAAGTGCCAAAAGTTTTACTAAGTTGGATCTTAGGGGAGCCTACAACCTAATTCGTATCAAAGAGGGAGATGAATGGGAAACGGCCTTCAACACCAGAGACAGCCATTATGAATACCTAGTTATGCCATTTGGGCTCTGCAATTCCCCTGCTGTGTTCCAGAACACCATGAATGAAATCTTTCGGGATTTGCTGTACCAATGTGTAGTCATCTATCTCAATGACCTTCTAATATTCTCGAAATCCCTTTCGGCCCATCGTCAACATGTCTCCCAGGTGTTACAACAGCTGAGAGAAAACCAGCTCTATGCCAAACCTGACAAATGCCTTTTCAAACGGGAAGCTTTCCCATTTCTAGGGTATATTGTCTCCAGCCAGGGATTCAGCATGGACCCCCAAAAACTGAGAGCCATTCAAGAGTGGCCCCAACCATCCGCACTGAAGCCGCTCCAGTGATTTCTAGGCTTTGCCAAATATTATCGCTCCTTTATCTCTAACTATGCCTCCATTGTAGCACCTCTAATGGCCTTAACCCGGAAAGGTGCTGACACCAAGCATTGGGGTCCAGAAGCTACCTCCCCCTTTCTATGCCTCAAAGAAGCATTCTTAAGCCGACCATGCCTTCACCACCCAGATCCTCAATGTCCATTTGTCATTGAGGTGAATGCCTTCGCCAAGGGCATAGGAACCGTGCTTAGCCAGATAGCAACCAATCATATACTCCACCCTTGCTCTTTTCTCTCTCGTCAGTTCACCCCAGCGGAACGCAACTACGCCATTGGGGATAAAGAGATTCTCACCATCAAGATCACCTTTGAGGAATGGCGACCATGGCTAGAGGGAGCCCAGCATCAGATCTCGGTCTATACTGACCATAAGAATTTGGAGTACTTACACCGGGCGCAATGGCTCAACCCCCGACAGGCCTGGTGGGCATTGTTCTTCACTAGGTTTAACTTCATCCTGCGATATCATCCGGCAGAGAAAAACATAAAAGCAGATGCCCTCTCTCGAGTGTTTGATACCACCGGTACCATCGAACCTCCCAAATTCATTATCGAACCTTTGCGAGAACTTTTAGCAGCTACTACACCATTCCTCCGGGAAATGCCTTCGTGCCATCTCTCCTCCGGAAGCAGATATTGACTTGGGCCCATGATTCCCGCAGCTCGGGACACCCGGGACAGCGACGGACGTTGCTCGCTCTCAGCCGGTACTACTGGTGGCCAGAGATGTCGAAAGATGTTCGATCCTATGTAGAATCATGTCACATATGCACTTGTCATAAGAATTTTCCAGGACCCCGCATGGCCTGCTCCAGCCCTTACCGATGCCCACTGAACCATGGGCACACATTTCTATGGATTTTGTGGTGGATCTGTCCCCGTCTAGTGGCAACACTGTCATCTGGGTGATCGTCGATCAATTCAGCAAAATGGTCCATTTCGTGCCCCTCCCGGGGTTACCCTCTACACATCATCTGGCTCAGTTATTTGTCCATCATATCTTTAAACTGCACGGTCTACCCAAGAGCATTCTATCTGATCGAGGGTCTCAATTCACGGCTAGGTTTTGGAGGTTGCGCAAACTAATGGCCTGGCAGAAAGGATTAATAGAACCCTCAAACAATTCTTACGTATCTACGTCAACAGTAAACAAGACAATTGGACCAATTTGCTTCCAATGGCTGATTTTGCCCTCAACTCGCACCTTTCCGCTGCAACCAGTACATCTCCAGGCAGCGGTGGGTAAGGTAAGCAACCTCACCCACCGCTGCCTGTTCCGGTGACCGTCTCGTCTCCCATGGCCCAGCTCTCCGCTGAGGAACTACATCAACTTTGGACCTCCACTAGGTAGGCCTTACTTAAAGCCAGCCAAATGGCCAAAAAATATTTTGATCGCCAACGAAGACCTTGTCCTCCTCTTCAACCCGGTCATAAGGTATGGCTGAATACACAATACATCCGGTTGAAACTACCTTCGATGCGACTTGCTCTGCGATTCATTGGTCCATTTCCCATACTCTGACGTGTTGGCATGGTAGCTTATCACTTTAGCTACCTCCACTTAAAATCCACACACCTTTCACATCTCCCTTTGAAGCTGCTAGTGTTAACCTGGCCTTCCAGTACTACACCAACACCTCAACCTCTCTCCTCTGAGGAAGACACCACCTATCAGGTCCGAGAAGTACTGGATGTGCGGAAACATAGGAAAAGATGGGAATACTTGCTGGCTTGGGAGGGGTTCGGCCCTGAAGAAAATACATGGGAACCTCTTGCCAACTTATGGATTGGAATCTTCTTGCTCAGTTTCCATATTGACCATCCGTCCAAACCAAAAACCCCCTGGGAGATGCGCTAAAAGGGGGCATCTCTTTGCAGTGGCGGGGCCACCGGCGATGCCACAGCAATGGCAGGGAAGCACTCTCGGGCCAGGCTCCTGCTCTCCTCTCTCAGCCCTGGTGCCTGGGCTGAGTCCCTACGGGACCTTCCGTCGGGGGGGCACCCTCCAGCCTCCCTCTCGCGGCGTCGGGCCGCACTGGCATGCTTCTGGGATTGGTCTTGGCCTGCCTTGCTCTTAGGCACAAGGCCACGCATCCTGAAAACATTTAAAGGGACTTCGCCCTCTAAAGTGGTTTCAGCTGCTCCAGTAGGGTCAGGCTCAGGGAAGTATTTAAGGAGACTTCCTCCTTCCATTCATTGACTTGGCAACAAGTCTGCTCACTCCAGTGAGTCTTCTGGTGCCTCTGGTATCAGTACCTCTGTCTCCGATCCTGGACGAGTCTTGGGTGTTTGACCGGACTGGCAAGCGGTGATTCTCTGGTGTTCGACTTCGGACTGGCAAGCAGCGACTCTCTGTCATTGGACCTCAGACTGGAGTTTGATGAGTCTTCCCTCTTCAAGGGCCACCTAAGTCCCAGCGGTCTGGGTCCCTATGGGCTCCTCCCGGGGGGGCCACAGGCTTCCAAGGGTGAAGATCCAGGTGGCCCTTGCTTCCACGTTAGGAGACCTCTTCCTCTCAAGGTTTGCCTAAGTCCCCAGCGGTCTGGTCTCTACGGGCTCCTCCTGGGGGGACCACGGGCTTCCAGGGGTGAAGATCTACTGGTTTCCACTTTGCCTCAGCCTCGCCATTCGATGGGGGAACCTGGGGAGTCATCTCCTTGGGTAGTACCAACTCCTCTTTGGACTAGGGTTCACATCTTCTCAACTTTCATAACACAAATTCTTCCCCCATTGACTTTAATAGGAAAATGAAAAACGAATGAAACTAATAAACAAATTGGTTTTTCCCCCTATGAAACTAATGAAACTAATTTTGGTTCCGGCGAAACAAAAAAGAAACGAAACACATTTTTTCCTTCTGCACATCCCTACCCAGTATCCTGTTTTTAAAAGTGGCCAAGCCAGGTCACAAGTACCTAGCAGGATCCTAAGAGCTCCTTTTCCTCCTCCTCCTCCTCTCCTCTCTCTCTCTCTCTCTCTCTCTCTCTCCTGCGCTTTAAAGCCATGAGTATCCATACAGTAATAATAGTCATTTTGCAACGAAAATGTGTCCCAGTGTCTCAAATCCCTTAATATGTTACTGCTACTCCCCCTCCACTCCCCCTCCCCGACCAAAGGCCCAAAACTTCCCTGTTTGATGCTATTTGGTCCTCTAAGGTGCAGTTGAATGCAAGAAGTCCATGTATCCCTGATACTCTGAAGGAGTTCCCCGTGGGACTCTGCCTGTCCCTGTTCCCATGATAAAGGGCAAGGTTTTCCTAGTGTCTCCCAGTGGGTCCCACTATGCACTGGAGGTCCTCCCTCCCCCTTCACTGGCAGTTCCTGCTTCCACTTTTCGACTGAAGGTGGCCTGGCAAGCGCCAAGCAACTAATCAAAAGTATCTCTGATGGCCATGCGTTTAAATCCCTTGTAGCAATTTCGCGTGTGTAAGTGTGCACATGTCAGCACATAGGTAGGTTTTTAAATATGTCTTTATACATGTTCATATAGTCATGCCCCTTCCACACCCCTAATATGCCCTATTTTATGCATGGGCTGTTGCTTGAGCATGTACATTGTGGCTTTTAAAATATGCGCTGGTTGCACGTGACTCGCATATATGCGTATGTGGGCATTGTTGTGCGAGCAATGCTTTTAAAATTGACCTGTAAGAAGGGAGAGGAGAGAAAGAAAGGGAACTGAGCTGAGCAAGGGTGACTGCTGAAGCTGGTGGTGCACCACAAACGTTTCTGCTGTCAGGAGCCCTAGAACACAGTCCACCCTCCTACTTTACCATGTAAGCACTACTTTCTTTGATGCAAAAAGCCTAGCAATTTTATGTTCACAGAAACCCAATCCTTAGTGGGAAAGTTAGCTAAGTCCATCCCTTTAAATAATTACCTAATCTCCTAACAGCAGTTACAATAAAATATGAAAAAATATTTTCTGCAAGAACACTCAAAACCATTTTTCTGCATGCAAATCAAATTAATAAAAAGCAAACTTCTATTTAAAATAGAAATGAGAAAGAGAGGAGCTTAATGCCCTAAAAGCCAGTGATGATAAATACCATAATTTTGACAGAGAGAATTCAAGTTACACAAGAACTGGACCTTTAACATACAGATAAACCCTCACTAAACACAAAATAGAAACATGTCAACAAAAACGGTACTGGAACACCAAGCCCGACTATATTATGCAGTGCAACAATAAAAACACAGAAACATCATCATTCCTCACAAAACATCAAGTAATAAAATCAAGAATATAATACATCATTCATAATATTAAAACCATACTATTAAAAAGAATAAATGTCAAAACAGCCGACGAACATCCAATAATTTAAAAAATTTGCATAAATTTGTTCTAATATTTACCAAACACCAATAAATTATTTCAAAACATCTGATGCATATAAACATCCAATAATTTAAAAATGTTCTAATATTTCCACCCAAAAAAATCAATAAAATATTTCAAAACAACAGAAACATTAAATTACACCCAATAATTAAAACTAATAAGGATTAAAATATTTTCTGTTCTCCATTCCTGGGATCTTTTGATTTCCATTCACCTTGAGATTATTGTAGATTGGGAGAGGTAGGGCCACACATACTATCTCCTCTTTCTCTCATTCACACACACATACTAACACATTCATTCTTTCATACACTCCCTCTCTCATAGGCATGCCAATGCTCTCACACAAACTCACTCTCTCTCTCTCTGTCTCTCACACACACACACACACAAACACAGCCTCTCTCTCCCTCACATACACATTATTTGTGTGTATGTGTGTGCATGCATGTGCCTGTGAGAGCCTGTGTGTAACACATCAGGTCTTAGAACACTAATATACCACCTACTGGGCAACCAGAATAAGCCAGACTGCTATAAAACCCTATAGAGAAGCTAAACCTTAGTCAAAATACTGCACCTCTGTCACACATACACATCACAGTCAGACCCTTATCTAATACAGAATAAGGAACTACAAATTAGAAACAGAAACAAGCAGGCAAAACTGAAATGGAAAACCAGAGAAACCAGACTTTGTGACTCTGGAATACTTAAGAAGAAGCAAAATACAAATATATAAGAAATGCACTTTCCCAAAGATGGCTTATTCCAATTGCTGAAAGGCAAAACAATTGTTTTTTTTTACCTTTGGTGCCTGATCTTATTTTCTAATCAGTTGGTCCCAGTCTCTTTTTTTCCCCTTGTCTTTCTTTTCCTTATTCCTTTTTCAGGGTCTCTTTTATTATTTCTATTTCTTCTCTCTTCTCTTTTCTTCTTTCTTTCTTTCCTCCTTCATACACAGACATAGGCTCTCTCTCATATGTGCGATCTCACACAAAAGCTTTCTCTCACACAGGCTCTCATTTTTGCATGCTCTCTCTCAAATACACCATAGGCTTCCACTCTCACACCACACTCCCACTCTTATATGCTTTTTCTCACATGCAGGCTCTCAGTCTCACATGCTCTTACATGCAGGCTTCCATTCTCACAAACACACACATATAGGCTCTCACTCTTACATGCTCTCTCACACACAAGCACACAGTCTCACATGCTCTCTCTCATATGCAGGTTCTGACTCCCATATATACATATACACAGAGGCTCTCACTCTCACATGCAGGCTCCCACTTTCTCACACACATGCAGGCTCACACTCTTACATGCTGTCTCTCACATGCAGGCTCCCATTCTTCCCCACAGACACACACAGGCTCTCAATTTCACAGGTTCTCTCACAGGCATCATGTTACCACACAAACACACTGGTTCTCACATGCAGACTTGCATTTCCACACAAATATACACACACACACAGGCTCTCATTGTCATATTCAGACTGCCACTATCACTCACACACAGGTTCCCACTCTCACATGCTCCCTCTCACATGCAGGATCCCACTCCCACAAACCTATATACTCCCTCACACACACAGGTTCTCACTCCCACATTCTCTCTCTCACATTCACATTCACATACAACTCAGACACACATGCTCTCTCTCTCTTGCGCACACACACACACAACCAAGCAGACACAACCACATCCCCCCCACCCCCACAGGCAGGCTTCCATTCACACACACACACACACACACACACAAACACACACAGGCAAGTTACCATTCACGCACAACCCAGGCAGGCTCCCATTCATGCACACACACACCTAAGCAGGCAGGCTCCCATTCACACAGACACACACACACACATATCCAGGCAGGTTACCATTCTCAAACATACACACACATATACACACAACACACAGGCAGGTTACCATTCACACACACAGATCACACAGATTACCATTCACACACACACACACACACACACACACGCACACATCCATGAAGGCTCCCATTCACACATACACACATACTAACACACATACCCCTAAGTAGGTAGGCTTCCATTCTCACACACACACACATCCAGGCAGACAAACTACCATTCACACACCCACACCCAGGCAGGTAGCATTTACACACACACACATATACTCACACACACACACAAAGACAAAACACAGGCAGGCTCTCCATCAGGAGCAGAAAGGGGAGCCCATTCTGCAGCTGCTGCTCTTCGTGCCTGCCTTGCAGTATTCAAAACTAACGGGGCTAGCACTTCCTCTATGCTAATCTCACGATGCATGAGATCAGCCTAGAACACTTACTGGCTGCATATGGATTGAATGCCAGAGGTTAGGCACACTTAGAAGAGTGGGAAAAAGGGCTTCTTCCTCTTCTTGGCTGCTGATGTCCTCCTGGGCCTGCTCCTCTTCTCGGCCTGCAGCAGGTTCTGGTTTGCTGGCTGCCTCCTGGGCCTTCTCCTCTTCTTGGTCACTGGTAAAATGGGATCTGCTAGCTGCCTCTTCCTCTTCTCTGTCGCTGCTCCCTGAACATGCATGCTGTGATCCTGCAACAGGGCCTCTCTTATTAGGCCACCAGGCAGTTGGTGGTGCATTTTAAAGTTGGTAGTGCCTGTGCACCACTGTGCACTATGGACAAACACTTTTTGCTGCCTCAAAATGTTGCCACCTGAGGTGGCAGCCTCACCCTGCCTTATGACAGAACTATCCCTGGATGCTGGGCTCGATGTACCTTGGTTTGACCCAGCATGGCATTTCATATGCTCTTATGGGGGTAATCTGCATGCAGTAGAAATTATTATCTTTAATGGGAAGCATGGGGTAACCTGCACAAAGAGGCAATTACTACCCTCACCAGAAGGCACAGTGTGGGGAGCAAGTAACCTGCACAAAGAGCAGATACCACCCAGGCAATTTACTGGGCAAACTGGATGAACCATTTGGATCTTTATCTACCATTATTTACTATGTTACTGTCTTAAGTTGGTTCAGAAAGGTTGCAGCAGCAGACGTTTCTAGCAACATTTTCCACCTAGCTTTTGATTTTTTGGTTTTGCTGTGAATATTGTTGCACATCCTGACTAATTTAACTGAATCCCAGGCATGGTGGAATTATTACTATTTCCATTTTGCCCTATAATCAGAGCTCCAGTGCCTCTGTATCCTTGATTCTGCTGCTGTATCAAAGGCAGCAAAACTTGGTTCTTACCACATGGAATTGCAGTAGACCAGAGGGTGGGTCCAGGAAACAGCAGCTGACTTGGAATAGGCATGCAACTCCCACTCCCCTAGCTCATCAGCTGGCAATAGAAAGACTGCAGTGTTTTGTGCTGCATCCTCCTCCTCCTCACGCCACCTTGGACCTGACTCAGAGTTTTAACTGTGCAGGACCCCATACTGCCATGGGATTCATTGTGCAAATTCTTTCATGGGTGGCAGAAGAAAAGAACCCGGACTGAAGCACAGGGCTGGTGCAAGAGTCCTAGCTAAACACTCAGACATACTTCTCTCCTCCCCCAACTTACCTCCAGCACAGCACATCCTCCTATCAGCAGCAGTAGCTGTGGCCCAACAGTGCTCTGGCACAGCACTTCTTTGAGCCACGTGCTGACAGGATCTTGCTGCCCCCATAACTTTGGCACTCTAGGCGACCATCTAGTTTGCCTACTGGAAGCACCGGCCCTGCTGAATCACCATCGCTCTTTGAATTGTACTAATCACGTAATCAGCCTGAGGAGATGGAAAATCTTTTGGAAGAGGAGGTCAGGCAGTAGAGTAAGAATCAGAAAGAATTTGAAAATTGTCAGGAAGGAGGGAGAGAATCAAGGAAGAAGGAGTGTAGAGTGAGAGGGGAGAGACAGGATAACAGACCTATGGGGGGGGGGGGCATTGTGTGAGAAAGGAGATAGAGAATAATGAATGTGAGAAAGAGGGGGATAGCGCTGTGTGTAAGAAAGGGGGGAACGGCACTGAGGCATTGTTTGTGAGAGCCAGGGATTGGTGCCAGGTTGGGAAGAAGGAGTAAGAGAGGGAATCCTCCCTCCCTCCCTATCCTTTTCACATCCATGGTCCTGGATCTCTCCCAGTTGCATCCCTCCCCCTCCCCAGATTCATCTTCCTCCTCCCTCTATCTTCTCCCATTTCTGATCCTCCCCCACACCCATCTCTTTATTCTTCTCTCTCTGTTCCATCTCCAATTTTCCTCCCTCTCTCTCCCCATCTTCAGTCCATTTCTTCCCCTTCTCCAATTCACTCCTTCCTCCTTGCTCCCTCCCTCCTCCTTTCTCCTACCTATCCCCAAGATCCCATTTCCATGCCATCTCTCCTTTATCTTCCTCTTTCCTTGATCACTAAAATCCACTTTCCCCACCCAAAGAACCCTAAAGAGAAAAAAGTAAATTACAGAGACACATAAAGATCAGAAAATGACTATTTTTCTAAAGCATAATAAAATGGCCATTATGTGATATGACAATAGATTTCTCTGCTGCAGAATTTATTTGGGAGCTGCCACAGGAAACTGTGTCCTTTGTAATTTATTATTTCTATGATTAGAAATAATTTAGAACTTTCAAGTGCAGCTTCCGTATTCTTAAAGTTTGTTGGAGAATGTAAGGTAATGCAATTGAATATTTAATGGAAAAAAGAACACAGTAATTTTAATCATGGTTCCAATCATTCATCAATTCCTGATATTTTGTTACGCACCACAAAGAGGAATTTGCTTCTCATGGGCCAAAACGTTTGGAGCTGTGTTGTTGGTAGAAAGCTGTTCTACTTTCTTATTCTTACAGAGGGAGGTTGGGGATAGCAAAGATTGTTGCAAGGTAATATGCATGCACTTTAGTGCATTCATACCAGGTAGCTGTTTGGGATGTTCATTCATTTTTTCCTAAAGAAAAAAAAATGCAATGAATAACTCCATTTTCACTTGGGTTCACTGCAACCATACCAAAATATTAAGTCATCTGAAAAATCCCAAAATATTTTGGATCATTTGGGGTCTTTCCTAAATCTGGGAACCTTGTGCATTCCTGACTGCAGCAGGGCTCGTTGGCATCATCCCCATCCCACCATTTTTTAAAGGGATCACATGGCCCAGAAAACTCTCCACCCCCATCATGTGCCAAAAATCCCTGGAGATCTAGTGCCCTCTATAAAATCTCTGCCATACTATGACACAATTTAAAAAAAAATAAAAATTAAGCCCACCTTCAGCCTCATATCCCCATTTACAAGCTCTGTCCACTTTTAATTAATTCTCTGCCACCCCTCAAACGTTTATTTGACACCCTGGTAGTCTAGTGGTGGCAGGAGCTTGAGGAGCAAAGGAGCACCTGGGGTCAGCCAGTGCCATTTTGAAAAATGGAGCTGGCAGGGCAGGAATCAGTGGGAGATGTTCCTGCCCCCACTAGGCCAGCAGGATGCCAAGTTAGCTTTGAAAAGGGGTATAGGATGGGGGGGTCTGGAGGATTCAAAGGAGAACTTTATTTTTTAACTTTTCTATTAGGAAAAGGTGTAGGATGGGTGTTGGGAGAGAGGCCCCTTCACATCCCAAGTAGCACATTTTCAAAGGGAAACTACTGGGATGTATATAGAATATGAAGATTATCTCTTTACGTTCTGATTATGTTCACACCATTTCAGTGTGAACATAATTTTTGTGTGTTTCATAGTGGGATGTATTTTATTCTCTTGTACACTGCTTTGGGTGACTTAATTTTAAATCAGGAAAACTGTCTATACATTTTATTAAATAAAATAAGGGGTAGATTTTCAAAGGGGTATGCGCGTACGATGCTCGCGTAATCCCTGAAAACCTACCCCAAACCCCCCCTGCGCGCGCCGAGCCTATTTTGCATAGGCTCGGCACCGCGCGCAAGCCCCGGAACACGCGTAAGTCGCGGGGTTTGCATGGAGGGGCGTGCCGGGGGCGTGTTGGGGGCGTGCCGCGAGTGATGCGGCGTTTCGGGGGCGGGCCGGGGGGCGTGGTGCCGGCTCGGGGGCGTGGTCGAGGCCTCCGGACCAGCCCCCGGGACGGGTGATGGCGCGCCAGCAGCCCGCTGGCGCGCGCAGATTTGCGCCTGCTTTCCGCAGGCGTAAATCTGCCAACAAAGGTGGGGGGGGGGGTTTAGATAGGGCAGGGGGGGTGGGTTAGGTAGGGGAAGGGAGGGGAAGGTGAGGGGAGGTGGAAGGAAAGTTCCCTCCGAGGGAACAGGCAGCGTGTGCTGGGCTCGGCGCGCGCAGGTTGCACAAATGTGCACCCCCTTGCGCGCGCCGACCCCGGATTTTATAAGATACGCGCGGCTACGCACATATCTTATAAAATCCAGCGTACTTTTGTTCGCACCTTTTGCACGAACAAAAGTACGCCCGCGCGTACATTTATAAAATCTACCCCTAAATGTGCAGGCCAAATAATTTCATTTTGGGTTTTTTTGTTTGTTTTTTGGTTCTTTAATATTTTTTCAATCTGTTTCATTTCCTAAAGTACAAAAAAAAATTAACCCTCCCCCGCCCCCCCCAAAAAAACAAATCAAAACAAAAAAATGAAATGGGCCTTCCTGAGGCCTTCCAACCCCTCTCCCACCTCTCAACAAAGCCTCAGGGGCCAGATCAAGCTCAGTTGTAGCCTGCCTCAGGAGCTTCAGACCCTTCTGCCTTGAAAATCCAGACTCAGGACCTAGGCCTACCCAGCTGGGCTGAGCCGAGCCCAGTTGGGGTCTTCCTTGGCCCCTTTGAGCCCCTTCAATAGCTTTTCATGGCTTAGGACCTTATTAGCCCTATTTACCCCTTCTGTTGGGGATGACCAAGAAAGGGGCAGGAGAAATGCCCATTGCTTCTGCCCTCACTAATTCCTTTTAAAAAATGCCAACAGTTGCCCTGCGGATGGCCTTGAAGTGATGCCAAATTGGTGCCATCCTCCAGACGGCTTGGCTCAGCCCAGCCAGGTAGGCTTAGGCCCCAAGTCTGGTTTTGCAGGGTAGCAGAGAGGATGGAGAGGCCCAGGCATGACCCAGCAGGGCTCAGTCTGGGTCCTGAGGCTTTTATGAGGAATGGTAGTGGGGTTGGAAGTCCTCAATAGGCCATTTTTTTAAGCAAAAATGAAAATTCCTGAAACCTTTTGGGTATTTTCATGAAAGGCTTTTTTCAGTTCCTTCTATTTGGAATAAACTGAACATGGTCTCATTTGTCTAGTTTTGCACATTCATTTTAAATGAATGCACATTCCTTCCCCACACAAATAGTTCAGATGTTTTTGAAAGAATAAACGTCTTAATTTTGCTGAAAAAAGCCATGTCTTAGGGCATTCTTGGCAGGATACTGTAGTGGTTTGTTGTTACCTTCTGTAGCCCAAAGCAGCTTCTCTAGTGGTCGTCCATCCTAGCATTAGCCAGGTCCAATGCTGCTTATGTTCTAAGATCTGATGGCGTCAAGCTGTCCAAGGTAAACAGGAAAATTATTATTATTATTATTATTATTATTATTATTAATAACCAAAATCTCAAATATAGTTCATTTATCAAATTAGAATTACAATTCCTAAAAGCCTGTGTGCTTTTTCCTCCCCACAGAACAGTTATTCCTATTGCTTACAGCTTCTAATAAGAAATTTTGTGCTGCATGCTTTGAAGCACCATGCTGTCTCTGGACCAGAAAATAACAGCTGGTGCTTTCCCTTTAATAAATAAACTGGACAGGTGTTCTTTCACCCACATAAAACCAGATCATTTCTGTGACAACTTCAATCTTCTTATTTAAGATTTCACTACCCTGCTTTGCAATGCTAGCCCTACCGACAATTTCACGCACACTGCAGTGTGTTAGGCTTTGTATTCTCTCACAGTTTACACATATATTTTAGGAACTTTCTCACTGACTAAATTAAATCCTTTTTTCGCCCTACATACAGTACAAGGAAAGAAAGTGGTAGTTTGAATCCTGGTGATCAATGGCAATGTGCATTTTTTTAAAAATCGGTTTTCAAGTAATGTGATATTCTTAGAAAACAAATTCAACTTCATTGCTTTGCAGGTTATGTAATATGATCATGACAGGAGCACCAAGATAAAATGAACAACTGTTCAGTCAATATATTTAATCTGACAGCCTCCCCAAGCTTTCTCTCCCTGAATTTTTATAGTCATTAGATAATCAGCTAGAGCAGTCATCGGGGCTCTGTTCAGGTCACATCCAGTAAGCACATGCAAGTGGTCTACTGATAATACAAATAGGGATTCCGGAGATCACATATCCTGATGTCATCAAAAATCTAAGATCTTCTGCACATTCTGATCTTTCTGAATTATTGAATATAGTCAAGATAGTGCCCACAGATATTTGAATCTGCTTCTTTCTCCAGGTAGATTTTCTTCAGAAAGTAATGTGCAGAGACTTGAAAATACAATCCGTGCATTGTACTTTTTTTTTTTTCCGATCCTGCCCAAAACCCACCTCTGGGAATGCTTCCTCATCATGTGGAGGGCCAGTTTATGCATGTAAATATTTATTTACCTATACAAACAGCTTTGAAAATTGTCCTCATATAGGGCTAAGTCAATACATCTATGACTAATCACAAATATATTAGGTTAATCCAAAAGAAAGGTCTCACCTACAGCTTATTTGTTGCTCTTTATTTCTACATGCTCATGGAGTAAAACAGCAATCCCAATAATTTGGTTAAAGAAGAAAATACCAGTGCACAATCTATGTGTTAAAGCTTTTTTATTCAAACACCTAGCACATTATATTATTTAATAATTACACCAGATTTCACATACCTATCAACTACTATTAATTGCCTCTTTCTCATGGTTAGAAAAATAATTATTTGTCAAATTAATGCAATGCACTATAAACTGTGGAAACCACCATCATTAAACAATCAATTTACTAAGCCTTTTTTTTCCCATATAGAAAAAAAGCCCCTAGATGAATCAGGTCCTGAGTATTTTAAAATGTCATCTACAAATGTCTCCAGAAAACAAAAAGAAAATAGTGAAAACCAAAAAAAGTCACTTAGAAACTCTATTGAAAGGGTGGCCAACTCTGATCCTTGAGAGCCACAAACAGTCCATGTTTGCAGGATATCCACAATGAATATGTATGACATAGATTTGCATACAATGGGTTCAGTGCATGCAAATCTATTGTATGTATATTCATTGTGGATATCCTGCAAACCAGGTCTGTTTGGGTCTCAAGGATCAGAGTTGGTCACTCCTGCTCTATTGAAAAGACAACATTTTGACTGAGTAACTTCAGAAGGCATTTACATCAGGACAGCTTAAAACAATTTGGAAAGAACAATTGCTAGGACTTCTCTGAATAATGGGTGTACTGCCTCCTTGTTTCTTGATAGACCCTGAAATACACATCCTTTTGCTTTAAGATAGATGAAGGACAGAGTATTTTGGAAGCCACTCAGACTATACAGGGATCAATCTTACTGAGAGCCATGGAGATTCAAAGATATAAAAATGTTAAAGCTTGAATGCTGGTGAACTCAAGGCTCACAGTAACAGATCTGTAGCAACATATTAAGTCCATTTGCTTGAAATATCACTCATAGTAGATGTTCTTTTCTGTAGATCACTTAACGCAGTTCATTTAACAATACATTTGTTGCCTTTGCTTTAGAAAGAGCATTGACTTTTGCTCTTCCTATTTCTGTAAGCAGTCACACAAATCCAATAGACTGGCCTAAGTATGGAAAACAGCAATGTCATAAAGCTTAATTTTAATCACAAGGTTCAGCAGCTCAGAAAATGTGTACCCTTCATTTCTCTTACAATTTAAAGAAGTATCATTTAGTCTCTAACAAGGAAAAAGGTAATGAGTTAAAGATTTAAGGGCAAGATTCACTAAGCCTTTTTTTTCCCTCATAGACATAGAATGGGAGAAAAGCTTTAGTAAATCAGTGACTATGTTTATAAGCAGACTGTGAGGTTAACTAACACACGGTGAGGTTGAACAGTGATTTTATGCAGGGCCCTGGTTTGGTTATAGGTTCTTCATATTCTAAGTAACCTCTTGTAGATAGAGGCCAAGGAGCTCATTTACAAAACATTAGCGCCGGCACTAGCCCAAACAGCCTCTATACAAAGCAGCTCCAAAGCCTTTAGAATTGAAAATAATGCAGTATTTTGAATTAAGGGCAAATTGCACGACTTTACCACTGGAATTCCATGCCCCTTCGTTACCCATGTGGAATGGGAGGGGCACATTAGTCTAACGATGTGAAAATTGCTTCTAAGAGAGGGAGGCAAACGTCTCCACTCAGACTGATGATATTAAAAAAATAACAGGCCTGATTGAGGAAAGCTTTTTCCCCACTAGAGACAGAAAGGGAGCAATGTCTTGGTGAAACCGGCCCCAAAAATTGCTACTTGCCTGGAGTTTATTTGCACTTCAAAACTAACCGCTGCTGAAAATCTAGGTCAGATTTGGTCATGTTTTGTTTTTAAACTGTTCTCCTGTCTGCTCTCTCGGTGGGAAAAAAGAAATCTATTTTTATCAAAAATCTCTAACCAGCTCAGCTGAGGCTGATGCCAGCTCTACTTTAATAGTGCACTGTTTATCATTATGTTACCACCCCCCTGACAAAAACACCTCTGGTCAGGGCAGTCACTACACCTGTGTACTTGTAGACTGAATCATTCCTCCTGCTGCCTCTTTTTTCGTCTGACAATTATACATTTCTCATGCCTACTATTAGCCTAACTAAACCATGCAATGGTACTACATAGAGAAATGAGAAAGACCTGCTGGGCCCAGTTTATCTGTTCTACAGCATATCTCCCCTGGCATGAAAATGGATCACATGATATCTGGATTTCTTTATTCTAATGCTAGGGCACTCCAGCGTTCCATTTAGACTACACAAGGAGCACAGGTTAATTAATGCCTTGGCACCCAGGAAGCAAACCTTTTTTTATGTTTTACTTTACAATAAATAAATCAGAATGCAATAGAACAGTGTAAATAAACGTTAAGTTGCAAAAGAAAGTGGTCTTTAGAGTGGCAAGCAATCATCTAAATATGTGTGTGTGTGTATACATACTGTAAATCATGTATATAGAAACACAGAAATGACGGCAGAAGAAGACCAAATGCCCATCCAGTCTGGCTCAGCAAGCTTTCACACTTATTTTTCTCATACTTATCTATTACTCTTACCGCTGAGGTCAGGGCCCTTATTGGTAACTTTTCGGTTCTAATTTCCTTCCACCCCCATCATTGATATAGAGAGCAGTGCTGGAGCTGCATCAAAGTGAAGTATCAAACCTATTGGTTAGGGGTAGTAACCGCCGCAATAAGCAAGCTTCTCCCACACATATTTGTTTACCCAGTCTGTGCAATTTAGTCCTTGTTTGTTGTTGTCTGAATATAAATCCTCTTTTCTTCATTCCCCCTGCTGTTGAAGCAGTAAGCTGTGCTGTATATGTATTCAAAGTGAAGTATCAAACTTAATTGGTTCGGGGTAGTAACCACTGCAACAAGCAAGCTACTCCCACGCTTATTTGTTTACCAGACTATGCAATTCAGTCCTTGTTAGTAGTTGTCTGAATGTAAATCCTCTTTCCTTCATTCCCCCCCATGCCATTGAAGCAGAGAGCTATGCTGGATATGCATTGAAAGTGAAGTATCAGGCTTATTAGGTTTGGGGTAGTAACCGCCGCAACAAGCAAGCTATTCCCACGCTTATTTGTGAATGCTACTCCTTTTTCCCACATTTCCTCTTGCCGTTGAAGCATAGAGCAATGTTGGAGTCGCATTAACCGTGTGCATGTTTATTGAATAAGGGTATTAATCACCAGGTAGTAGCCATCAATCCCGCAAGCCACCCCCATGCCTCTTCTCTTCATTCACATCCTCAAGACTTTATGGATCCACAGTGTTTATCCCACACCCCTTTGAAATCCTTCACAGTTTTGGTCTTCACCACTTCTTCCGGAAGGGCGTTCCAGGCATCCACCACCCTTTCCATGAAGAAATACTTCCTGCAATTGGTTCTTCCTCCCTGGAGTTTTAAATCGTGACCCCTGGTTCTGCTGATTTTTTTCCAACTGAAAAGATTTGTCATTGACTTTGGATCATTAAAACCTTTCAAGTATCTGAAAGTCTGTATCATATCACCCCTGCTCCTCCTTTCCTCCAGGGTATACATATTTAGTAGGGATGTGAATCGTTTTTTGACGATTTAAAATATCGTCCAATATATTTTAAATCATCAAAAATCGTTAGAGGCGATATACAAAAGGAATTCCCCCGATTTATCGTCAAAAATCGTAAATCGGGGGAAGGGGGAGGGGAATGGGGAGGGCGGGAAAACCGGCACACTAAAACAACCCTAAAACCCACCCCGACCCTTTAAAATAAATCCCCCACCCTCCCGAACCCCCCCAAAATGTCTTAAATTACCTGGCGTCCAGGGGTGGAGTCTCCCGGTGTGATCTTCCACTCTCGGGCCACGGGTGCATTAATAGAAATGGCGCCGGCGCTACCTTTGCCCTGTCAGGGCAAAGGTAGCGCCGGCGCCATTTTGGTTCCTGTCCCCCGACGTCACGAGCGCAGGATATCGCTCCCGGACCCCCGCTGGACCTCCAGGGACTTTTGGCCAGCTTGGGGGGGCCTCCTGACCCCCACAAGACTTGCCAAAAGTCCAGCGGGGGTCCGGGAGCGACCTCCTGCACTCGAATCGTATTGCCGTATTGCAAAATGGCGCTGGCTGTACGGCCATACGGCCGGCGCCATTTCGCAATACGGCAATATGGCCATACGGCCGGCGCCATTTTGTATTGCAAAATGGCGCCGGCCGTATGGCCATATTGCCATACGGCCGGCGCCATTTTTCCGTTTGGTGCCGGCCATTTTGTATTGCAAAATGGCGCCGGCCATATGGCCATATTGCCGTATTGCGAAATGGCACCGGCCGTATGGCCGTATGGCCGGCGCCATTTAGGAATACGGCAATACGATTCGAGTGCAGGTGGTCGCTTCCGGACCCCCGCTGGACTTTTGGCAAGTCTTGTGGGGGTCAGGAGGCCCCCCCCAAGCTGGCCAAAAGTCCCTGGGGGTCCAGCGGGGGTCCGAGAGCGATATCCTGCGCTCGTGACGTCGGGGGACAGGAACCAAAATGGCTCCGGCGCTACCTTTGCCCTGACAGGGCAAAGGTAGCGCCGGCGCCATTTCTATTAATGCACCCGTGGTCCGAGAGTGGAAGATCACACCGGGACCCCCCCACTGGACCCCAGGTAATTTAAGACATTTTGGGGGGGTTCAGGAGGGTGGGGGATTTATTTTAAAGGGTCGGGGTGGGTTTTAGGGTTGTTTTAGTGTGCCGGTTTTCCCGCCCTCCCCCGATTTACACGATTTAAAAAAAAACAAAACCGCGACGATCCGATTCCCTCCGCCCCCCCAGCCAAAATCGTTCTTTAAGACGATCGATCACACGATTCACATCTCTAATATTTAGGTTCTTCAATCTCTCCTCATAAGTCATTCAATGAAGACCATCCACCAAGTATTTATATTGTTAAAAATTGCATGGGATTCTTGTATTTATTTATTTTATTTTTCATTTTATTTTATTATTTACATGTTTTACACAACCATGTCAGGTGGGTACTCTCCGTCTCCTTTCAAATCCCTTATGGTATCTCCAATCCCACCCTTCCACCGCCCCCCCCCCCCCCCCCCCCCAAATTCCAGTTAATTTTACCATGAATGAAGCTCTCTGGCACATTATTCAGAAAAGAAGATCTTTATTGGATGATTATAGCCACAGCATAGGTCAAATTACACTACTAAAATTAACCATGAATTAAACCCTAGACCATTATGCAATCCCTATAAAGTGACCACACCCTCACCTGTTGCATTTCATAAGGGCTCAGTATCATGCTAATGCAATGAAGCCTCACCCCTCCAATGATGTCCTGGTCTGTAGTAAGAGCAGGACTCACTTGTTCAAGATAAAGCTGAAGTATTTGGTGGGGGGGGGGGAGGTGATCAGGCTAATCCCGGCCATCAAAGTCAAAGAATTGACAATTCATCTACACTTTCAGCCACCCATGCAACACAGTGGCCAAAGATACCCACTTTGTATTCACTGCCTGACCAGCTTTCACATTGCACCTGCCATGCACAAAATAGCAGCAGGAGTACATGCTTGCTATTCTCTGAACAACTTTAAAATAGCACTTGTCATGCACCCTTGGGGCAAAATCAGCCCTGCCCCAAGCCCCATTGTAGTGACACCTCGCTTGCCATGGGCTCCCCACCAACCTAGCTGCAGCTACATTACAATAGCTTAAGTGCTGCCTAGAAGCAGTAAGGGTTTTCCAGCTCCAGTGCCCCAACATGGTAGAGCCCACTGAATCGCTGAAAACCCCTCCAGCTGTAATTCCCCTTGAGGCTGTTTCTCACAACTTAATATTTCATGATCATTCTGCGAGATACTGCATATTACTGTTGATAGCACAGGTATTCTGTAAACCAAGGAGGATAATTTGGGGTTGGCACTCACTGACGCAGCTGCATCCATTCAGCTTAGTAAGCCACAAGTAATGTTGTAAACATACTGCACATTGCTGCCAAGATAGTTCAGCCCCTCCAAAGTCAACCTATGCAATTCAAGAATGGTACACAAGCCATATATAGCCAAGCGCCTGTCAAAGCCCCATTCCAAAAATCTGCAAGGGTTATTATGCCAGGTCTAGATGTGCTGTATACAGTAGTAAATAACAGCAGGGGAATATGTTATCTCTGAATTAACTGACCCCGAGCGGGGGGGGGGGGGGGGGGGGGTTCTACCAAGCACATTTCTCAACATTGATGAATAGCACAAGGTACATTAGGGGATGCAAACTCATGCCGAACTACCTGCAGAACAGAGCCCAAATCAACAGCCAGGTTCACAGATGAGGATACATAGCCAATGAGATATGAAGTAATGGACTTCATGAAGAGAAAGTGATGGATCCATAAATTATTCAGTAGCACAACCATATCTTTGAGTGAGGGGTTGCCAAAGCCACATGAGGCAAGCTTTTGTCAACCCCAGCAGAGGTTCTGCGATGTCTAGTGCATGGCTGCCATGTTCCTGCATTGCTTCTCCAGGATTTCCAAAGATTGCCTCTCCTCCTCCAGGTAACATGTAAAATTACACCTAGGACTGAATACGATGAGAGTCAAAGTCGAGACTGGCATCCCAAGATACCTGGACACAGAAAGGCATGAACAATATACAAGCAGGGCTGATGGTAGAGACATTGCCATAGGTTATCAGCAACCACTGGAATAGCACTTCTGCCACCCTCTTGGTGACGAACAGCCAGACAGAAGACCACCAATGCAGACAGAACCACTTAAGTAACAATTTCTACTGGCATAGCCTATGGCACCCGAAGTGGGAACAAAAACCCATTCTGATAAGGCAGTATGAAATGTTTAAATTAAGTGAAGCATGTGAATAGATTTGCTAAATTGCATAGTGATAGGTCTGGAGCCTTGCAGTAAAAATGAATAGCTATTATTTAGTGTGAGGTTGCAAGAGTCACCAGATCTCCCAAGGAACTTATAGCCATATCATCAAACACAGGGAGATTGAAATGCACGTTGGAAACTGAGAGATGGTGACCTATCCATGACACTACTGAGTCAACTGCCTGATTCCTCTAAAGTTTGCCTACCTGCACTAGAAACTAGACCAAGGGTGGGTACAAATCCCACTTAAATTCAAGTGCTCAAAGGGAAACTAACCACAAGATAATACCAATGCTGTAAAAGCTATGATGATGCCTTGATGAACACTCGAAGAACTGTCCCGCCTTAATATTAACCGCCGTCCGCCATTAGGTAAGATAATGGCTTATAGGAGAGCATCTGGGGCCTATCCCAGAAGATGCCTACAGAGATATATGTATGGCTTTGACTAGATAGAATGCTATTGGTAGAGACAAAGGACAGGCTAGCACTTCACAGTCCTCATCCATAGGAGTACCTGCACAACACTGAGGCTCAAGAGGATGCAGTAATCTTCTTGGAAGATGTGATAAGCAATAGGGATGTGAATCGGGCTTCGGACAATTGAAAATATTGTCGATATTTTCAAAATCGTCAGAAATCGGGGGCTCCCCCAAAACGATAGGAAAACCCCACGATATTGATCGTGGGGGTTCTCTAATCGTTTTGGCGGAGGGTGGGAAAAACGGCACACAAAAATAACCCCTAAACTCACCCCGACCCTTTAAAACTAATCCCTTTGCTTCCCCCACCCTCCCGACCCCCCCAAAAAACATTTTACAGGTACCTGGTGGTCCAGTGGGGGTCCCGGGAGAGATCTCCCGCTCCCGGGCCGTCGGCTGCCACTAATCAGAATGGCACCGATGGCCCTTTGCCCTTACCATGTGACAGGGTATCTGTGCCATTGGCTGGCCCCTGTCACATGGTAGGAGCACTGGATGGCCCACGCCATTTTTAAAGATGGCACCGGCCAAACAGTGCTCCCTCCATGTGGCAGGGGCCAGCCAATGGCACGGATACCCTGTCAAATGGTAAGGGCAAAGGCCATCGGTGCTATTTTTATTAATGGCAGCCGACGGCCCGGGAGTGGGAGATCGCTCCCGGGACCCCCACTGGACCACCAGGTACCTGTAAAATGTTTTTTTGGGGGTCAGGAGGGTGGGGGAAGCAAAGGGATTAGTTTTAAAGGGTCGGGTGGGTTTTTTGTTTATCGGCTCGGGCGCAGCCGATAAACAAAACCGCGATCGGGCCCGATGGAAAAAAACCCACATGTGAATCGGAACCGGAATCTGAACCAATTCCGGTTCCGATTCACATCTCTAATAAGCAATGTAGTTGATAAGCTTTATGGCACTGTAAAAGAATCATATGGGCACCTGAAAGAACAATACCCCAGATATGATAAATAAACTTACAGTCCAAAGCTGACAGTAATTTCAGAACATTGTCGGTGCATTGGGACCCAACATGTACATGCTGTCTGAGGCAAAAAGTGATGAGGGCCTGGATGCCATAATTGACCCACTAAAAGAAGAGCAAGAATGGCATTCAGGAAATGCTGATATGCAAGTGCTAGGGGTATTAGAACTGACCACTGCCTACTGAGGATTGCCTCAGGACCTTCAGATTATGAGACTGATGCACTGCCTGCAGTGCTAAGAATGCTCTGGGCCACCATTACTGAAGTGGAATGGAACAGTAAGGGATGTGCAGAAGGAAAAAATTCATTTTGTTTCGTATTTTTGTTTTGTGGGGACCACAATTCATTTCGTTAGTTTCATAGGAAAAAAACCAAATTCGTTTATTAGTTTCATTTGTTTTCGTTTGCCATTAAAGTCAGTGGGGGGAATATTTGCAGCCTATTTGTGGCTGCAGAATTGGGGTTTTCTTATCAATTCGGATGAAACTTCTGGGGAGCAATCATCAGAATGAGAAAAGAGCTCCAAGGTACTTAGACTGTGGCAAAGTGGCACCAAAGTGGCATGAATAGACTAAGGCACTATAAAGGGGCAAAGGGGTACCAGGAGAGGCAAGAGTGCTTTAACAGAGGTGCAAAGCAGCAGCAAGAGTGTCAAAAACTAGGGATGTGAATCGTGTGCCATATCGTCTTAACGATAGAAATCGTCTGGCAGGAGAAGAAAATCGTGTTAGGCACGATTTTTTAGTTAAAAAATCGTTAAAAATCGTTTTTTCCGATTAGTGCACACTAACGGGAGTTAGTGCGCACTAACAGAAAATGATACAATTTGACACTTTTCAGGTCAGTTAAGGTCAGTTTAGGAATGAATATGTATTCCTATTGGCTGCCCTCTTATTTATTCATGTTACCAAGGTTCCCACTGACAATATATGGGGGATGGGAAATGGAAACAGTTGGTAGCTTGACAAAAAAAGTAATGTGATCAGTCAATGTGACTAGAACTTGTGCCCTAACCCTGATACCAGGGGTGTTGTGATCTTCCTGCACACAGTGCCCTAACCCTGGCACCAGGGGTGTTGTGATCTTCATGTACACAGTGCCCTATCCCTATTAATACCAGGAGTGTTGTGATCTTCCTGCACACAGTGCCCTAACCCTGATACCAGGGATGTTGTGATCTTCCTGCACACAGTGCCCTAACCCTGGCACCAGGGGTGTTGTGATCTTCATGTACACAGTGACCTATCCCTATTAATACCAGGAGTTTTGTGATCTTCCAGCACCCAGTGCCCTAACCCTGACACCAGGGGTGTTGTGATCTTCCTGCACACAGTGCCCTATCCCTATTAATACCAGGAGTGTTGTGATCTTCCTGCACACAGTGCCCTAACCTTGACACCAGGGGTGTTGTGATCTTCCTGCACACAGTGCCCTATCCCTATTAATACCAGGAGTGTTGTGATCTTCTTGCACACAGTGCCCTAACCCTGGCACCAGGGGTGTTGTGATCTTCATGTACACAGTGCCCTATCCCTATATACCAGGAGTGTTGTGATCTTCCTGCACAGAGTGCCCTATCCCTAATGCCAGGGGTGTTGTGATCTTCCTGCACACAGTGCCCTATTCCTGATACCGGGGGTGTTGTGATCTTCTTGCACACAGTGCCCTATTCCTGATACCGGGGGTGTTGTGATCTTCTTGCACACATCCCGGTATCAGGAATAGGGCACTGTGTGCAGGAAGATCACAACACCCCTGGTATTAGGGATAGGGCACTGTGTGCAGGAAGATCACAACACTCCTGGTATTAATAGGGATAGGGCACTGCATGCAGGAAGATCACAACACCCCTGGTATCAGGGATAGGGCAATGTGTGCAGGAAGATCACAACACCCCGGAGGAGTGAGGGTCAGGCAGCTCCCCCCTGTCTGTGAAGCCAGCCTCTCACTAGTAATGCAGGGAAGGAGCTGTTTCAGCCTCACCATGCTCCCCCCCTCACCCACACACCATTCACTGGCTGGGACATGGGGGAGGGGAGGAGTGAGGGTCAGGCAGCTCCCCCCCTGTCTGTGAAGCCAGCCTCTCACTAGTAATGCAGGGAAGGAGCTGTTTCAGCCTCACCATGCTCCCCCCCCCCCCTCACCCACACACCATTCACTGGCTGGGACATGGGGGAGGGGAGGAGTGAGGGTCAGGCAGCTCCCCCCTGTCTGTGAAGCCAGCCTCTCACTAGTAATGCAGGGAGGGAGCTGTCTCAGACTTCACCATCCTCCCCCCCTCACCCACACACCATTCACTGGCTGGGACATGGGGGAAGTCAGGAGTGAGGGTCAGGCAGCTCCCCCCTGTCTGTGAAGCCAGCCTCTCACTAGTAATGCAGGGAGGGAGCTGTCTCAGACTTCACCATCCTCCCCTCCCCCCTCACCCACACACCATTCACTGGCTGGGACATGGGGGAAGTCAGGAGTGAGGGTCAGGCAGCTCCCCCCTGTCTGTGAAGCCAGCCTCTCACTAGTAATGCAGGCGGGATAGGGCACTGCATGCAGGAAGATCACAACACCCCTGGTATCAGGGTTAGGACACTGTGTGCAGGAAGATCACAACACCCCTGGTGTCAGGGTTAGGGCACTGTGTGCAGGAAGATCACAACACCCCTGGTATCAGGAATAGGGCACAAGTTCTAGTCATATTGACTGATCACATACCAACAGTTTCCATTTCCCATCCCCCCAACCATCACCTCAGTTGGAACCTTGGTAACATCAATAGATAAGAGGGCAGCCAGCCAATAGGAATACATATTCATTCCTAACTGACCTTTACTGACCTGGAAAGTGTCAATAATTTGTATCATTTTCTGTTAGTGTTCCTGAGTTTCCATTTCCATTTCCCATCCCCCCAACCATCACCTCAGTGGGAACCTTGGTAACATCAATAGATAAGAGGGCAGCCAGCCAATAGGAATACATATTCATTCCTAACTGACCTTTACTGACCTGTAAAGTGTCAATTGTATCATTTTCTGTTAGTGCGCACTAACGGGAGTTAGTGCGCACTAACACGATTTAACGATTTTTAACGATAAATCGTTAGAATTTCTATTGTATTGTGTTCTATAACGATTTAAGACGATATTAAAATTATCGGACGATAATTTTAATCGTTGAAAAACGATTCACATCCCTATCAAAAACACACCACAGCTTCAAAAGAGAGCAGCGGTAACAGTTGCATGAACCCTCGAAGGCAGCACAACAGGCAAAGTGACAAGACAAGTGGCATCAACATCCTACAGCACAATGAAGGGCAAGCAGAAAGGGTGTCAGAAAAAAGACAAGTGGCATCAACATCCTACAGCACAATGAAGGGCAAGCAGAAAGGGTGTCAGAAAAAAGACAAGTGGCATCAACATCCTACAGCACAATGAAGGGCAAGCAGAAAGGGTGTCAGAAAAAAACACAAGGTGCCGATAAAGGACAAAGCAGCAGAAAGACTAGCACCAACACACTGAGGAACCATGATAGTGGCAAGAACACCACAAGCAGTAGAGTTGTCTGGTGTATGGCAGCAAGGCAGAGTGGTAGAAAGTTGATAGGGGCAAGACAGGCTGGCAAAGTGGAGGTAGTCAGGTCGCTGTTGTGTTGACAAGGGCAAGGCAGGCTGGCAGAGCAGAGGTAGTCAGGTCACTGTGGCTTTGATAGGGACAAGACAGGCTCGCAGAGCTCAGTCAGGTCGCTGTGGTGTTGATAAGTGCAAGAATGGTACACAAGCCATATATAGCCAAGCGCCTGTCAAAGCCCCATTCCAAAAATCTGCAAGGGTTATTATGCCAGGTCTAGATGTGCTGTATACAGTAGTAAATAACAACAGGGGAATATGTTATCTCTGAATTAACTGACCCCAAGCGGGGGGGGGGTTCTACCAAGCACATTTCTCAACATAGATAAATAGCACAAGGTACATTAGGGGATGCAAACTCATGCCGAACTACCTGCAGAACAGAGCCAAAATCAACAGCCAGGTTCACAGATGAGGATACATAGCCAATGAGATATGCCTGACTACCTCACCTCTGCCAGCTCCAGCTGGCAGAGCTGAGGTAGTCTGGTCCCTGTGGTTTTGTTAGGGTCAAGACAGGCTGGCAGAGCTGAGGTAATCAGATCACTGTGGCTTTGATAGGGGCAAGACAGGCTGGCAGAGCTGAGGTAGTCAGGTCACTGTGGTTTTGATAGGGGAAAGACAAGGAGGCAAGACAAGATGAGGCTCAGCCCACGGATGGGGTTAGGCCAGTAGTACTGGCCCCCGGCGCACCAGGACCAGGTCTTCTCGGAGTCGGGTTGTTTGTGAATGCAGCCGAAAGTGGGTGGTAAATTCCATCTAAGGCTAAATACTGGCACGAGACCGATAGTCAACAAGTAGTTCAATAAAAAAAAGTGCAGTAAAAAAAAGCCTGGCCGCCTGGCAGGCACAGCAGCAAAAAAGAACAAATATCTTTTTCAGCAATTGAAAATTAATTGTAGCAAACTAGCAACAGCAATTGAATAAAGATTTGAGACACTCTGAGAGAGCTCAAACAGCAAACAAGCTTCTCAGATAGAATCCAAGAAGAAAGTGCACTGTGGTATGCTTGCTTAAGGTTGAAATACAGCAGGAAAAGCATCACAGAGCACTGACAGCAGCGATTGGCTGAATTAAAAAAATGATTTGAGTTTAAGAGGGCGTGAAACCGCTAAGAGTTTGGTCTGACAGGGGTGGCGGATACCCCTTGGGCGGGAAACGCCTCCCACATGGCCCCAGCCCTCGCAGAGCACATTTCCTCCACGGTGGTGTGCCGCAACCGGCTCTGGCTTGGCTGGGAAGGCCTCAGGTGGGGGCAAGGGGCTCACTGCTCCGGCGGAGCATGTTATAGCCTCCCCACCCTTAGCAGCAGCAGCTTTGCCGTTTCCCCCGGGGCCGAGGGAGATGACCGCTGCTGCGCCCTCCCCTGGAAACCCCTCGCGAGGGGAGCAGGGTGAAGGGGGATGGGGCCCGCTGCATGCAGCGCGACTGTCAACTGGGGTGTACTGTCCACCCGACCCATCTTGAAACATGGACCAAGGAGTCTAACATGCGTGCTAGGACCTGAAAGATGATGAACTATGCCTGGGTGGGGTGGAGCCGCTGCGGGTGCAGATCTTTGTGGTAGTAGCAAAAATTCAAACAAGAGCCCCGGGGAGAGTTCTCTTTCCTTTGTGAAGGACAGGGCTCCCTGGAATGAGTTGGACCCGAGAGTGGGGCCCGAGCCTCGGCAAGTGAGGTGAAGTGGAGAATGTTTCCATGTGAACAGCGGTTCAACATGGGTCAGCGAGTATTAAGAGATAGGCGACAACCAGGGAGAGTTCTCTTTCCTTTGTGCAGGAAAGGGCTCCCTGGAATGGGTTGGCCCCTAGAGTGGGGCCCGAGACTGGGTAAGTGTGGTGAAGTGGAGGAGGTTTCCATGTGAACAGCGGTTCAACATGGGTCAGCGGGTACTAAGAGATAGGCGAGCACCGGACAAAACGTGGAAAGTGAGCCGGCGCCAACTTCTTTTCCTCTCCCACTATGACCTCACATCAGACATAGCGACCTGCTGAATTGACGGAAGGGCACCACGAGGAAGATGAACTTGTTCCAGCTCTTTGTCATTCAGTTGATTACTGCTGCCATACTGCACAAGGCGGGGCGAGACACGGGTAGACCTGCGACTTTTAGCGGTGGATCACTCGGCTCGTGCATCGATGAAGAACGCAGTTTTCGAGGCCTCAACGCCCTCTCCATGCAGAACGCGGAAAGCGAGCCAGCGCCTCCGCCTTTTCCTCTCCCACTACGATCTCAGATCAGACGTGGCAACGTGCTGAATTTTAGCATATTATTAAATGGAGGAAAAGAAACTAACTAGGGTTCTCAAAGTAACAGTGAGTGAAGCGGGAAGAGCCCAGCGCCGAATCCACCTGTCTGGTGGGCGCGGGAAACGTGGCATACAGAAAACCACCTCCCTGCCGCCACTCAGGGGCCCAACTCCTTCTGAATGAGGCTGGGGATGACCTTTCTGCTAAATGTGGTTCTTCAGGGGAATTTGTAATTTAGAGCTAAAAACTGCAGCAAACGCTTGAAACCCACATTCTCCACTACATGCAGGGGCTGATCATGAAGGGCAATCATTTCCCCGATGCACAGCGGTTGATGTCAGGCCCTTGAGTGACATAAGGGCTGGACATTAAGGCACAGCATTTGGGGTCAGGCCCTTGTAGTGACTTAAGGGCTGGACGGGCAGGCACAGCAGTTGGGGTCAGGCCCTTGTAGTGAAGTAAGGGCTACACGGACAGGCACAGCAGTTTAGGTCAGGCCCTTGTAGTGACTTAAGGGCTGGACAGTCAGGCACAGCAGTTGAGATCAGGCCCTTGTAGTGGCTTGAGGGCTGGACAGTCAGGCACAGCGTTTGGGGTCAGGCCCTTGTAGTGACATAAGGGCTGGACAGTGGACAGACAGGCACAGCATTTGGGGACAAACAGCACAACGGTTGAGGACAGGCCCTTCTAGTGACTTAAGGACTGGACAGTCAGGCACAGCGTTTGGAGCCAGGCCCTTGTAGTGATGTAAGGGCTGGATGGACAAGCACATCAGATGAGGTCAGGCCTTTGTAGTGACTTAAGGGCTGGACAGTCAAGCACAGCATTTGGGGTCAGGCCCTTATAGGGACGTAAGGGCTGGAGAGACAGGCACAGCATTTGGGGTCAGGCCCTTGTAGTGTTGCAAGGGCTGGACAGACAGGCACAAAGTTTGGGGTCAGGCCCTTGTAGTGACAAGGGCTGGACAGACAGGCACAGCGTTTGCAGTCAGGCCCTTGTAGTGACTTAAGGGCTGGACAGTCAGGCACAGCATTTGTGGTCAGGCTCTTGCAGTGACTTAAGGCCGGGACAGTCAGGCACAGCGTTTGGGATCAGGCCCTTGTAATGATGTAAGGGCTGGATGGACAGGCACATTGGTTGAGGTAAGGCCCTTGTAGTGACATAAGGGCTGGATGGACAGGCACAGCAATTGAGGTCAGTCCCTTGTAGTGACTTAAGGGCTGGACAGTCAGGCCCAGCATTTGGGGTCAGGCCCTTGAAGTGACAAAAGGGCTGGACGGCAGAGCAGTTGAGGTCAGGCCCTTGTAGTGACATAAGCGTTAGACAGATAGCCACAACATTTGGTTTCAAGCCCATGTAGTGACGTAAGAGTTGGACAGTGGACAGACAGGCACAGCATTTGGGGTCAGGCCATTGTAGTGTTGAAAGGGCTGGATGCACAGGCACAGTTTTTGGGGTCAGGCCCTTGTAGTGATGTAAGGGCTGGATGGAAAGGCACATCAGTTGAGGTCAGGCCCTTGTAGTGACATTAGGGCCCTTGTAGTGATATAAGGGCTGGACCATGGACAGACAGGCACAGCGATTGAGGTCAGGCCACTGTAGTGACTTAAGGGCAGGACAGTCAGGCACAGCATTTGGGATAAGGCCCTTGTAGTGTTGCAATGGCTGGACAGACAGGCACAATGTTTGGGGTCAGGCCCTTGTAGTGACTTAAGGGCTAGATAGACAGGCAAAACCTTTGGATTCAGGCCCTTTTAGTGACTTAAGGGCTGGACAGACAGGCACAGCATTTGGGGTCAGGCCCTTGTAGTGATTCAAGGGCTGGACAGTCAGGCATAGCGTTTGGGGTCAGGCCCTTGTATTGATGTAAGGACTGGATGGACAGGCACAGCGGTTGAGGTCAGGACCTTGTAGTGACATAAGGGAGGGACGGACAGGCACAGCAGTTGAGATCAGGCCCTTGTAGTGACTTAAGGGCTGGACAGTCAGGCACAGCATTTGGGGTCAGGCCCTTGTAAGGGCTGGACAGCAGAGCAGTTGAGGTCAGGCCCTTGTAATGACATAAGCGCTGGACGGACAGGCACAGCGTTTGGGGTCAGGCCCTTGTAGTGACCTAAGGGCTGGATGGACAGGCACATCAGTTGAGGTCAGGCTCTTGTAGTGACTTAAGGGCTGGACAGTCAGGCACAGCGTTTGGGGTCAGGCCCTTGTAAGGGCTGGACGGCAGAGCAGTTGAGGTCAGGCCCTTGTAATGACATAAGCACTGGACGGACAGGCACAGCGTTTGGGGTCAGGCCCTTGTAGTGACCTAAGGGCTGGATGGACAGGCACATCAGTTGAGGTCAGGCTCTTGTAGTGACTTAAGGGCTGGACAGTCAGGCACAGCGTTTGGGGTCAGGCCCTTGTAAGGGCTGGACGGCAGAGCAGTTGAGGTCAGGCCCTTGTAATGACATAAGCACTGGACGGACAGGCACAGCGTTTGGGGTCAGGCCCTTGTAGTGATGTAAGTGCTGGACAGACAGGCATAGTATTTGGGGTTCAGCCCCTTGTAGTGAAGTAAGGGCTGGACAGTGGACAGTCAGGCACAGCATTTGGGATAAGGCCTTTGTAGTGTTGCAATGGCTGGGCAGACAGGCACAACCTTTGGGGTCAGGCCCTTGTAGTGATTTAAGGGCTGGACAGTCAGGAATAGTGTTTGGGGTCAGGCCCTTGCATTGATGTAAGGACTGGATGGACAGGCACAGCGGTTGAGGTCAGGCCCTTGTAGTGACATAAGGAAGGGATGGACAGGCACAGCAGTTGAGGTCAGGCCCTTCTAGTGACTTAAGGGCTGGACAGTCAGGCACAGCGTTTGGGGTCAGGCCCTTGTAAGGGCTGGATGGCAGAGCAGTTGAGGTCAGGCCCTTGTAATGACATAAGCGCTGGATGGACAGGCACAGCGTTTGGGGTCAGGCCCTTGTAGTGACGTAAGGGCTGGATGGACAGGCACAGCGTTTGGGGTCAGGCCCTAGTAAGGGCCGGACGGCAGAGCAGTTGAGGTCAGGCCCTTGTAATGACATAAGCGCTGGACGGACAGGCACAGCGTTTGGGGTCAGGCCCTTGTAGTGATGTAAGTGCTGGACAGACAGGTATAGTATTTGGGGGTCAGGCCCTTGTAGTGAAGTAAGGGCTGGACAGTGGACAGACAGGCACAGCATTTGGGGTCAGGCCCTTGTAGTGACGTAAGGCCCTTGTAGTGACGTAAGGCCTGGAAGGACAGGAACAGTGTTTGGGGTCAGACCCTTGTAGTGACTTAAGGGCTGGACAGACAGGCACAGCGTTTGGGGTCAGGCCTTTGTAGTGATGTAAGGGCTGGACAGTGGGAAGACAGGCACAGCGTTTGGGTTCAGGCCCTTGTAGTGACGTAAGGGCTGGACGGACAAGCACAGTGTTTGGGGTCAGGCCCTTGTAGTGACATAAGGGCTGGACAGTGGACAGACAGGCACAGCGGTTGAGGTCAGGTACATGTGCTGATATTATCTGGAGCATATGAGGCAGTTGGAGCTGCTGCATGGCTTTAAATTGCTTTTATTCATCTTGCCATTCACAGGGAAAGTCTGGAAACCCAAGCAAAGGCATGTCTATTTTCAAAAACACTAGCATTTCCATCAACTCTGGTGCCAGCCTTGAGCAATGAGGGCTCATTATATCCCCTGTCATTGAAAATACACATTCACTGGGCACACTGATGGTGGACATGACAGATAACGCTGAGCCACTTTGGCTAGGTGTGGCCAGACAATGGAATTGTGTGCCCAATATGCCAACGGATCTGTCTGCATGTCCTGTATGGGCTCTGTGAGATAGCGTGTGCTGGTGTCTCCTTTGCTTGGATGGGCTGAGAGTCCTTCTTGCCAGCTGCTTTCACTCTAGCCTGTGCCAGAACAGATGATGTTTTAGGGGCAAAATGGCTTTGGCGTACTGAAGTGAACGAGGAAGTACTAGCTGTCGCTGACAGAGTGCTGCTCCTGCTTGTGCTTGCACTACTCTCTGAAGTGCCCGCTGTTTCCTCCTCTGCTTCATGCCTAATCTGTCTCTGCCTATGGCGCTCCTGTTGACGGACCTTTATTAACAGTAGGTCCTTCACAAATGTGAGACAATCGGACTGTAGGGCGAGTTTCCCTTTCAGATACATAGAAACATAGAAACATAGAAATGACGGCAGAAGAAGACCAAACGGCCCATCAAGTCTGCCCAGCAAGCTACGCACTTTATCCATTTTTGTTCCCTTTCTCTCTCTCCCACCTGTTACTATTGGCTTCCAGTACCCTCCAGCCCTAATTCCCCTCCACCCTACCACCAATTTAGAGAGCAGCTCCGTATCTGCTTCCAGTACCCTCCAGCCCTAATTCCCCTCCACCCTACCACCAATTTAGAGAGCAGCTCCGTATCTGCATCCAAGTGACATCCAGCTCAATAGGGGTAGCAACCGCTGTAACAAGCAGGCCACCCCCTTGCCCCATACTCTTACCCACCCCTGTTTTTATTTTTTTGTTTTTTTTTTATTTTTTATTTTTTTTTGGAGATAGCAGCCCTCCATTCTTCCGCTCCGTGAAGGTGGAACACCAACTACTGGCCACTGGCATCCCGCTCCGTGAATGCCTCTGTGGCTACTGCCGCACCGTGCAGTGTTTGAATGCTGCTGTGGCTACTGCCGCTCCGTGCAGTGTTTTGCTGCCACCACTTTATTCACGCCCTCTAGACTTGATGGATCCACAGTGTTTATCCCACGCCCCTTTGAAGTCGTTCACAGTTTTAGACTTCACCACTTCCTCCGGAAGGGCATTCCAGGCATCCACCACCCTTTCCGTGAAGAAATACTTCCTGACATTGGTTCTTAGTCTTCCTCCCTGGAGCCTCAGCTCATGCCCTCTGGTTCTGCTGATTTTTTTCTGACAGAAAAGGTTTGTCGTTGTCTTTGGATCATTAAAGTTTTTCAAGTATCTGAAAGTCTGAATCATATCACCCCTGCTCCTCCTTTCCTCCAGGGAGTACATATTTAGATTCTTCAATCTCTCCTCGTATGTCATCCTATGAAGACCTTCCACCTTCCTGGTCGCCCTTCTCTGTACCGCTTCCATCTTGTCCTTGTCTCTTTGTAGATACGGTCTCCAGAACTGAACACAGTACTCCAGGTGAGGCCTCACCAAGGACCTGTACAAGGGGATAATCACTTCCCTTTTCTTACTTGATATTCCTCTCTCTATGCATCCCAGCATTCTTCTGGCTTTTGCTATCGCCTTGTCGCATTGTTTCGCAGACTTCATATCGTTAGACACTATCACCCCAAGGTCTCTCTCCTGCTCCGTGCACATCAGCCTTTCCCACCCCCCCCCCCCCCCCCATCGAATACAATTCATTCGGATTTCCACTCCCCATATGCATGACTTTGCACTTCTTGGCATTGAATCTCAGCTGCCATATCTTCGACCACTCTTCCAGTTTCCTTAAATCCTGTCTCATTCTCTCCACTCCTTCCGGCGTGTCCACTCTGTTGCAGATCTTAGTGTCATCCGCAAAAAGACAAACCTTACCTTCTATCCCGTCCGCAATGTCGCTCACAAACATATTGAACAGGACCGGTCCCAACACTGATCCTTGCGGTACACCACTTAAAACCGCTCTCTCTTCAGAGAAAGTTCAATTTACCATCACGCATTGTCTTCTGTCTGTCAACCAGTTTTCAATCCAGGTCACCACCAGCACTCACTCCTAAGCTTCTCGTTTTATTCACCAGTCTCCTGTGCGGAACCATATCAAAAGCTTTGCTGAAATCCAAGTAGATGACATCGAGCGCTCTTCCTCGATCCAATTCCTTGGTTACCCAGTCAAAAAAGTCAATCAGATTTATCTGACAGGATCTTCCTCTGGTGAATCCATGTTGTCTCTGGTCCATCAATTCTCCGGACTGTAGATAGTTCACTATTCTCTCTTTCAACAGTGACTCCATTACTTTTCCCACCACCGAAGTGAGGCTAACCGGACTGTAGTTACCAGCCTCCTCTCTGTTCCCACTCTTGTGAAGCGGGACCACCACCGCTCTTCTCCAATCACTTGGCACCACTCCCGTTTCTAGGGATCTATTGAACAGGTCGCACAGCGGTCCCGCCAGCACATCTCTGAGCTCCCTCAGTATCCTTGGATGAATCCTATCAGGCCCCATGGCTTTGTCCACTTTCAGATTCTTTAGCTCTTCCCATACATTTACTGTAAAAGGATTTTCATCTATTCCCCTTCCCTCCAGTTTCTTGTTGTGTAGAGATGGTCCTTCTCCAGGGTCTTCTTTAGTGAACACAGAGCTGAAGTATTCATTTAATATTTCTGCCATTATTTCGTCTCTCTGTATCTGTCATCTTTTGTTAAAGGTCCTGGTCTCTCTTGCACCCGCTTCTGCAAAAAGTCCAGACAATGCAGCAGCTCTGCTGTCATTCCCTCTTCCTGTTTAAAGCCCTCCAAATCTTCTTCCAGAAAATTAACTATAGGGATGATGTCAGCCAAGGTGGCACTTCTGGAACTCAGCTTCTCCGTTGCATCCTTGAAGGGCTGCAGGATTTTTACCAGCTGACTCATGACTAACCAATCATGATGCCCTAGGGGACTCTGCACACCTATGTCCATTTCCACAGAAAGGTCATGAAGGGGTGTCTGCTGCTCCAGTAACTTCTGCAGCATCATATAGGTGGAATTCCACCAGGTACCACTGTTTTTAATGAGACGCTTGTGAGGCATCCTCAAATCAGTCTGCTTTTCACGGAGAACCTGCCCTGCCATCACACTTCTGTGGAAGTGTGCTGCTATATTCCTTCACTTGTGTATTAAAGTATGCAGGTATTGGACTCCAACCCCAGAGCTGACTTCACTACCAGGTGCAGAGTGTGTGCAAAACATTGGATGTTCTGAAAGGCCGTGTCAGATATTGCCTTTACTTTGTCTGTGACAAAGAACCCTGCACTGAGAGGAGAGGATCACCTTGCTGGTGGCTTAAAGGAATCAGTAAGTTTTTGCTTGGGACATTGTCTTTTTTTAAAGTATTGGGGCAAAGTTAACTATTTGGGAATATTATTTAGTGTGTTTGTGTGTTTGTGCCTTTAATAGTCAGAAAGGCAGTGAATAAACAAGTTAGACTGTTTGTATTTTTAAATAGTCAGTCAATAAGGTAGCTAGTAAGCAGTAGGTAGTGTGTTTATTTTTAAAAGTCTGCAGAACTGAGTGTTCTCCAGACTTTTAAAGAACTAAGTGTTTGTATTTAATACAAACTGAGTGTTTGTATTGGGAAAAAAAAACCCATAAAAAAAAAAACAAACCCAAAAAGTAGCCAGAAGCTAGAAATAAGCAGTGTATACCTAAGTAAAAAAGTTGAATAGTTCAGCTCAGTTACTCACCTTAGAAAGGTGTTGAGGTAGTGTGATTGGGTTTGAAAAGGGACCAACATTTGTTAATCAACAGAGCAGTGAGTCACTCTGGCTGACTAACTGAAGTTAGACTGTATTTCCCAACCCTCCCACCCCTCACCCACCTACCTCTAGCTCATCCCTTAATTTATAGGCAGGTGCCACTTTCACAAAAAAAAAACATCAACAAAAACTTTATTAAGAATTCGATCAGACCCCGGTAGGCCACTACCAGACACATAGTGAATTCACTAATACTTATAAAGGACGTTAGACACATTCCTACTCCCATAGCAACCTAAAAACTAGGAACTGATCAAAATTGAGATGAAGGCAGCAGTCCAGCAGCAAGAGGGAGGCTTCCCAGTCTTTTGCAGAGTGTCACATGTATGATTTTTTACCCACCGGTGAGAAGTGGTACATGTGCATGTGATGCAAAGAGCTCCTGGCTCTCAGAGAACGAGTCCGAACTCTGGAGGCTAGAGTGGCAGAACTGGAGGAGCTGAGGCAGACAGAGAGGTATATAGATGAGACCTTCAGGGACATAGTAGTCCAGTCCCAACTTCAGACTGCCTTGGAGGAAGAAGGTCTTATGATGGGAGAGCACCAACCAGGTGCAGCAGGAAAGGATCCTGTAACAAGGACCTGTTCTCCAGGTGATGCATTGTCCTTTCACACTGAGGATATCTCCCCAAGACCTACTGTCCAGGAGGGAAGGGTTAGGTCGGCCGTCATAGTTGGTGATTCGATTATTAGGAATGTAGATAGCTGGGTAGCTGGTGGGAGTGAGGATCGCCTGGTAACATGCCTACCTGGTGCTAAGGTGGCGGACCTCACGCGTCACCTAGATAGGATTTTAGACAGTGCTGGGGAGGAGCCGGCTGTCGTGGTACATGTAGGCACCAACGACATAGGAAAATGTGGGAGGGAGGTTCTGGAAGCCAAATTTAGGCTCTCAGGTAGAAAGCTTAAATCCAGAACCTCCAGGGTAGCATTCTCTGAAATGCTCCCTGTTCCACGCGCAGGTCACCAGAGGCAGGCAGAGCTCTGGAGTCTCAATGCGTGGATGAGACGATGGTGCAAGGAAGAGGGATTCAGTTTTGTTAGGAACTGGGGAACCTTTTGGGGAAGGGGGAGTCTCTTCAAAAGGGATGGGCTCCACCTTAACCAGGGTGGAACCAGACTGCTGGTGCTAACCTTTAAAAAGGAGATAGAACAGCTTTTAAACTAGAACAAAGGGGAAAGCGGACAGTCGCTCAGCAGCACATGGTTCGGAGAGAGGTATCTTCAAAGAATACTAATGATGCATTAGAATTAAGGCATCCCGACAGTGAGGTTCCAATAATTAGAAAAATAGTCCAAGTGCCTGTAACTAAAAACTCACCTGAGCTAAAACATTCTAACTTATCCCTATCAATTAAAAAGCAGAATGAAAATAAAAATAAAAAACAAACTTTGAAATGTTTGTATGCTAATGCCAGAAGTCTAAGAAGTAAGATGGGAGAATTAGAATGTATAGCAGTGAATGATGACATAGACTTAATTGGCATCTCAGAGACATGGTGGAAAGAGGATAACCAATGGGACAATGCTATACCGGGGTACAAATTATATCACAATGACAGAGAGGAGCACCCAGGAGGAGGAGGTGTGGTGCTTTATGTCCGGGATGGCATAGAGTCCAACAGGATAAATATCCTGCATGAGACAAAATACAAAATTGAATCTTTATGGGTAGAAATCCCTTGTGTGTCGGGGAAGACTATAGTGATAGGGGTATACTACCGTCCACCTGGTCAACATGGTGAGACGGACAGTGAAATGCTAAGAGAAATTAGGGAAGCTAACCAAATTGTTATTGCAGTAATAATGGGAGACTTCAATTACCCCAATATTGACTGGGTAAATGTATCATCGGGATACGCTAGAGAGATAACGTTCCTGGATGGAATAAATGATAGCTTTATGGAGCAATTGGTCAGGAACCAACAAGAGAGGGAGCAATTTTAGATCTAATTCTCAGTGGAGCACAGGACTTGGTGAGAGAGGTAACGGTGGTGGGGCCGCTTGGCAAAAGTGATCATAATATGATCAAATTTGATTTAATGACTGGAAGAGGAACAGTGCAAATCCAAGGCTCTCGTGCTAAACTTTCAAAAGGGAAACTTTGATAATATGAGAAAAATTGTTAGAAAAAAACTGAAAGGAGCAGCTACAAAAGTAAAAAATGTCCAAGAGGCGTGCTCATTGTTAAAAATACCATTCTAGAAGCACAGTCCAGATCAGGGGTCGGGAACCCATGGCTCGCGAGCCAGATATGGCTCTTTTGAGGGCTGCATCTGGCTCGCAGACAAGTGTCGCCACACTTTCCAGTCCCCCGCTGACCCAGCTGCTCCCCGGTCCTCCTCCGCCCGGGCTTAAAATGCTGTCAGCCCGGGCGGAACGCGGCAGGACAGCTGGAGTCAGCGGCACTGGCGTGCTCTCTTCTTCCCGCCCCCCCCCGCGGCCCGGAAGAGGAAGTGGTGAGCATCGGGTGCATGTGCGGGAAGAAGAGGCCTCGCTAGTGTGGTCTCTTCTTCCCGCCCCCCCCCCCCCCCACGGCCCGGAAGAGGAAGTGGAGAGCATAGGGTGGTGTGCAACGAAAAGAAGACTGCAGCGCGGCTCGGAGGAAAATAAAGAGCTTCAACCGCGGCCGATGGGACTCTGCCTCCGCGAGGGCTGAAAATGAAGGAGATTAGCGTTGGGAGGAGGCTGCTGCCGCCGCGAGTTCCCGGGGTGGGGGTGGGGGGGAGAGAGAGAGTGAATGAGCGAGCAAGCATGTGTGTTTGAGATCCTGTGTGTGTGAGTGAGAGATTGCATGTATGTGAATGATTGAGAGCCTGTATATGTGAAAGAGAGTATGTCTGTGATTGAGAGCCTGCCTGTGAGAGAGAGAGAGAATGAATGTAAGTTTACCATTGGGAACCTGTATGTGTAAGTTTGTGATTGAAAACCTGTTTGTGTGAAAAAGTATGTGTGTATGATTGAGATCCTTTGTGTGTGAGAGAAATCATGTGTATGTATGATTAAGAGCCTGTGTGTATAAGTAAGAGAGAGATCATGTGTGTCTGTGTGTGATTGAGAGCTGGTTTAGGTGATGGAGCATGCGAGTATGTGATTGAGAGCCTGTGTTTAAATGAGAGAGAGAGACCATGTGTGTCTGTGTGTGATTGAGAGCTGATTTAGGTGAGGGAGCATGTGAGTATGTGATTGTGAGCCTGTGTGTAAATGAGAGAAAGAGAGGACATGTTTGTAAGCATGTGAATGTGTGAGAGAAAAAGACAGCATGTATTTATGTGATTGAAAGCCTGTGTGTGTGTGTGTAAGCGTGAAAAGATAGACAGCATGTGTGTAAATGTGTAATTAAGAGCCTATATAAGTGAAAGAGAAAAAGCATGTGTATATGTGAGTGACTGAGAGCATGTGTGTATAGGTGTGTCATTGAGAGCCAGTGTGAGAGAAAGTGCTGGTATGTGACTGAGAGAGGAGAAAGTTCAAAGCAAACCACCCCGCCTCCTGCTAATTCAGAACAATCTCAGGACACCTGGATATCAAACGTTCCCAGGTATGCAGAGCAAAAAAATGTTTGTATCCTTATTATTTTTCATTACTGGGTCTTTGTGTCTGCTATTTTGAAATATTTTGTTGATATCTGGAAATGTTTTATATGAGTTTTTAATTATTGGATATTCCACTCATCAGCTGTTTTGAAATATGTTCTTTTTGTTAGTACAGTTTTACTGCTGATGATTTTATATTTCTTGATTTGTTTTATAAGGATGGGAGATGTTTCTTTTTTCCTTTGTTACACTGCATACAGAGACTCTGGCTTGTTGCAGTTTCCAATTCAGTTTTTTCTGCATGCTTCTTGTTATGCGTTTTGGTCTCTTTATTCTATGTTAGGTGAGGGACAGCACGTGATTCAGGTGAGGTTTTCTGCTGGAGTGTAGTTTCTGTGTAGGACTCTATAGCAGCCTGACTTGGTCCGTTTTCCTAATAGGAGATGTTTTGGTGTCTTAAGGCCTGGTGTAATATTTGTACTTTAAAAGTGTGATCTTACATAAAATGCACACATTTACTTGTATTTAGTTTTAAACATATTGTATGACTCTCATGGAATTACATTTTAAAATATGTGGCGTTTATGGCTCTCTCAGCCAAAAAGGTTCCTGACCCCTGGTCCAGATGTATTCCACACATTAAGAAAGGTGGAAAGAAAGCAAAACGATTACCGGCATGGTTAAAAGGGGAGGTGAAAGAAGCTATTTTAGCCAAAAGATCTTCATTCAAAAATTGGAAGAAGGATCCAACAGAAGAAAAGAGGATAAAGCATAAATGTTGGCAAGTTAAATGTAAGACTGATATGTTACGGCTGGGCTCCGGTCAGGAGTCGTGAACACCACCCAGAAGGGTGGATCCAGGTTGAAAGAGACAGGAATGGCAAAAACAGAGTCTGGGTCCAGGCTGGGTCAGGGCAGGTGGCAGATGGCAGTGTCTGGGTCCAGGCTGGGTCAGGGCAGGCGGCAGAAAGCAGTGTCTAGGTTCAGGCTGGGTCAGGGCAGGCGGCAGAAAGCAGTGTCTAGGTTCAGGCTGGGTCAGGGCACAGTAAGCAGGGCAAGGCAGGTCAGAAGGCCCGTAGGCCACACACACACACAGAAGGCCCGTAGGCCACACACCGTAGTTGGGGCAAGGCAGGTCAGAAGGCCCGTAGGCCACACACACACACAGAAGGCCCGTAGGCCACACACCGTAAGCAGAGCAAGGCATGTCAGAAGGCCCGTAGGCCACACATACACAGAAGGCCCGTAGGCCACACACCGTAAGCAGAGCAGGCAGGTCAGAAGGCCCGTAGGCCACACATACACAGAAGGCCCGTAGGCCACACACCATAAGCAGAGCAAGGCAGGTCAGAAGGCCCGTAGGCCACACATACACAGAAGGCCCGTAGGCCACACACCGTAAGCGGGGCAAGGCAGGTCAGAAGGCCCGTAGGCCAGGTAAGAAAATGGAGGAAGAAGGCCCAAAGGCCGTGCAGGGCAAGGCAAGGAAAGGCCCGAAGGCCGCGCAGGGCAAGGCAAGGAAAGGTCCGAAGGCCGCGCAAGGCTAGAGCAGGGAGCCCAGGAGAGCTCGATGCCGAAGCACCGAGGCAACTGTCAGGCAGGGTTATAAGGGCACAGCCAGAGCATAGAGTGGACAGAGGAGATGGACTGGGCCTGTCAGGAAAGCCAGCACTAGAGGGACCCCTGGTGGTGAGGCATTGCAGCCAAAACTGTAACAGTACCCCCTCCTCAAGGCCTCCCCCTCCTCCTGGGTCCCATCTTAGCAGGGGGTACTCAAAAATGAAATCAGACCCCTCCGAGGGCAGCAACAGCTGGAGCAATTCAACAGGCTCAGATGGCTGAGTCAGAAAGTCTTTTAATGGTACCGGTTTGAGCCCCTCCGGGGGTGGCAGCAGGACCGGTTTAAGCCCCTCCGGGGGCGGCAGCAGGACCGGTTCAGCAGGCTCTTCTCGGGGTAGTGCAGCAGGCTCGGGCCCCTCTCGGGGTGAGACAGTAGGCTGGAACACCTCTCCGGGTGTTGTAGTAGGCTCGGACCCTTCTCGGGGCGTTGTAGCAGGTTCATACCCCTCTCGGGGTGATGAAGCAGGCTCGGACCCCATTCGGGGCGATGAAGCAGGCTCGGACCCCTCTCCGGGCGTTGTAGCAGGCTCAAACACCTCTCCGGGTGTTGTAGCAGACTCGGACTCCTCTCGGGGCATTGTAGCAGACTCGGACCCCTTTCGGGGCGTTGAAGCAGGCTCGAACACCTCTCCGGGCGTTGTAGCAGGCTCGGACCCCTCTCCGGGCGTTGTAGCAGGCTCGGACCCCTCTCGGGGCGATGAAGCAGGCTCGGACCCCTCTCCGGGCGTTGTAGCAGGCTCGGACCCCTCTCGGGGTGATGAAGCAGGGTCGGACCCCTTTCGGGGCGATGAAGCAGGCTCGGACCCCTCTCGGGGCGTTGTAGCAGGTTCGGACCCCTCTCGGGGCGTTGAAGCAGGCTCGGACCCCTCTCGGGGCGTTGAAGCAGGTTCAGACCCCTTTCGGGGCGATGAAGCAGGCTCGAACACCTCTCCGGGCGTTGCAGTAGGCTCGGACCCCTCTCGGGGTGTTGTAACAGGCTCGGACCCCTCTCGGGGCGTTGAAGCAAGTTCGGACTCCTCTCAGGGTGATGAAGCAGGTTCGGACCCCGCTCGGGGCGATGAAGCAGGCTCGGACCCCTCTCCGGGCATTGTAGCAGGCTCGGACCCCTCTCGGGGCGATGAAGCAAACTCAGATGGCAGAGCAGCAAGGTTAGAAGTAGTGTACATGGAAGACACAGATTGTACTGCCAAGGGCTTGATACCTCGAGCCAAAGTCTGAAGCTCCTGATTTTGTTTCTGGAGGAGCAGGTTAGAGAAGGCACAGGCCGTTCTAGGACGTCTAGGGAAGGTGCTCGTTACAGGCTGTTCAGCAGCTGTGGGAAGCAGAGCCCTGCTCGGGTTAATGAGTTCCATCTGTTTTTGTGCTTGATCTCCTAGAACGGAAGTCCTAGAAGTTCTCTTGGCCAGGTAAGTTTTTGGTTTTCTTGAAGTATAAGCTGCTTTTTGGTGAAAAGTTTTGTGACAAGTTATGCTACAATCTTCTGTTAGTAAACTGTCCAGGGTGAAAACATTCCTAGCTGAGCCAGAAGCAGGGCAGAGTGTGATAGCTCTGGCTGAATCTTTATGAGGAGACGGTGGCCCGTTAGCTGTGCAGCGGGGGCAGGGTTTGCCTGGAGGCAAAAGACAAGGAAGACAGAGACACTTCCACCAGCCTGGTTTGGGAGAATTGCAATTAAGGCATTCTTGGTATACAGACACATTTCTTTTGTGACAGTTGCTGCAAATCCAGTGCTCCTGGTCCGAGAGCTGACAAGCTAAACAGTTCAGGTACGTAGGATAATTCAGAGTTTGACAAATGGTACAGATAATAAACCGTGAGGACTCACCGTCTGAATACTGAGTCCTCTCTGTCTCTCCCAATGTGAATGGCTTCGGCATACTGTTACGGCTGGGCTCCGGTCAGGAGTCGTGAACACCACCCAGAAGGGTGGATCCAGGTTGAGAGAGACAGGAATGGCAAAAACAGAGTCTGGGTCCAGGCTGGGTCAGGGCAGGCGGCAGATGGCAGTGTCTGGGTCCAGGCTGGGTCAGGGCAGGCGGCAGAAAAGCAGTGTCTAGGTTCAGGCTGGGTCAGGGCACAGTAAGCAGGGCAAGGCAGGTCAGAAGGCCCGTAGGCCACACACCGTAGTCGGGGCAAGGCAGGTCAGAAGGCCCGTAGGCCACACACACACAGAAGGCCCGTAGGCCACACACCGTAAGCAGAGCAAGGCATGTCAGAAGGCCCGTAGGCCACACACCGTAAGCAGAGCAGGCAGGTCAGAAGGCCCGTAGGCCACACATACACAGAAGGCCCGTAGGCCACACACCGTAAGCAGAGCAAGGCAGGTCAGAAGACCCGTAGGCCACACATACACAGAAGGCCCGTAGGCCACACACCGTAAGCGGGGCAAGGCAGGTCAGAAGGCCCGTAGGCCAGGTAAGAAAAGCGAGGAAGAAGGCCTGAAGGCCGCGCAGGGCAAGGCAAGGGAAGGCCCGAAGGCCGCGCAGGGCAAGGCAAGGGAAGGCCGCGCAGGGCAAGGCAAGGAAAGGCCCGAAGGCCGCGCAAGGCTAGAGCAGGGAGCCCAGGAGAGCTCGATGCCGAAGCACCGAGGCAACTGTCAGGCAGGGTTATAAGGGCACACCCAGAGCATAGAGTGGACAGAGCAGATGGACTGGGCCTGTCAGGAAAGCCAGCACTAGAGGGACCCCTGGTGGTGAGGCGGTTGCACTGCAGCCAAAACTGTAACATGATAAGACAGGCTAAGAGAGAATTTGAAAAGAAGTTGGCTGTAGAGGCAAAAACTCACAGTAAAAACGTTTTTAAATATATCCAAAGCAGAAAGCCTGTGAGGGAGTCAGTAGGACCGTTAGTTGATCGAGGGTTTAAAGGGGCACTTAGAGAAGATAAGGCCATCGCAGAAAGATTAAATGATTTCTTTGCTTCGGTGTTTAATGAAGTGGATGTTGGGAAGGTACCCGTAATGGAGAAAGTTTTCATGGGTAATGATTCAGATGGACTGAATCAAATCCCGGTGAACCTAGAAGATGTGGTAGGCCTGATTGACAAACTGAAGAGTAGTAAGTCACCCGGACCGGATGGTATACACCCCAGAGTTCTGAAGGAACTAAAAAATGAAATTTCAGACCTACTAGTAAAAATTTGTAACCTATCATTAAAATCATCCATTGTACCTGAAGACTGGAGGATAGCTAATGTAACCCCAATATTTAAAAAGAGCTCCAGGGGCGATCCTGGATTCTACAGACTGGTTAACCTGACTTCAGTGCCAGGAAAAATAGTGGAAAGTGTTCTAACATCAAAATCACAGAACATATAGAAAGACATGGTTTAATGGAACAAAGTCAGCATGGCTTTACCCAAGGCAAGTCTTGCCTCACAAATCTGTAGGGATGTGCATCCGTTTTCCACATATTTGTAATCCGCAACTTATTTTGTCCTATCTGTTAAATACGTGGGGAAGCGAAACACATCGCGACTCCCCACGTATTAAACAGATTTCTGTTTTATTCGGCCTCCTAAATAAAAATTTAAACCCCCCACCCTCCTGACCCCCCAAGACTTACCAAAACTCCCTGGTGGTCCAGCGGCGAGTCCAAAAGCCATCCCTGCATTCTCACATCCTCGTTTGCCGGTTTCATCATGGCGCCGATAGCCTGTGTGACATAGTATGGGCAAAGGCTATCGGTGCCATTTTGAGTCCTGGCATCGGACGGCCGGCATGCACGAGGTCGCTCCGGGACCCCCGTTGGACCCACAGGGACTTTTGGCCAGCTTGGGGGGGCCTCCTGACCCCCACAAGATTTGCCAAAAGTCCAGCGGGGGTCCGGGAGTGACCTTGTGCACGCCTGCCGTCCGATGCCAATACTCAAAATGGCGCCGATCGCCTTTGCCCACACTATGTCACAGGGGCTACCGGTGCCATTGGTCAGCCCCCGTCACATGGTAGGAGCACAAGATGGCGCCGGTGACCATGTGACAGGGACTGGCAAATGGCACCGGTAGCCCCTGTGATAGGCGCCATTTTGAGAGGCAAAGGGCAAAGGCGATTGCGTCTCAAAATGGCGCCGATCGCCTTTGCCCTCACTATGTGTGTCACAGGGACTACTGGTGCCATTGGTCAGTCCCTGTCACATGGTCACCGGCGCCATCTTGTGCTCTTACCATGTGACAGGGGCTGACCAATGGCACCGGTAGCCCCTGTGACATAGTATGGGCAAAGGCTATTGGCGCCATTTTGAGTATTGGCATCAGACGGCCGGCGTGCACGAAGTCGCTCCCGAACCCCCGCTGGACTTTTGGCAAGTCTTGTGGGGGTCAGGAGGCCCCCCCAAGCTGGCCAAAAGTCTCTGTGGGTCCAATGGGGGTCCCGGAGCGACCTCGTGCACGCCGGCCATCCGATGCCAGGACTCAAAATGGCACCGATAGCCTTTGCCCATACTATGTCACGGGGCTACCGGTGCCATTGGTCAGCCCCTGTCACATGATAGGAGTACAAAATGGCACCAGTGACCATGTGACAGGGACTGACCAATGGCACCGGTAGCCCCTGTGACACAGGCTATCGGCGCCATGATGAAACCGGCAAACGAGGATGTGAGAATGCAGGGATGGCTTTTGGACTCGCAGCTGGACCACCAGGGAGTTTTGTTAAGTCTTGGGGGGGGGGGGGGGGTCAGGAGGGTGGGGGGTTGTAGTTCATTTTAATTTTAGCTGGGACATGAATTTACTCGCCGTATTAACGCATCGGGGCGTCATACGTCCGTATGGAATGGAATTGACCCTCCACGAATCCGAATCGCTAACACAACGAAAACCTTTTGGCTGCACATCCCTACAAATCTGCTTTACTTTTTTGAAGAAGTTAATAAACATGTGGATAAATGTGAATCGGTAGATGTAGTATACTTGGATTTTCAGAAGGCGTTTGACAAATTTCATCATGAGAGGCTTCTAGGAAAAGTAAAAAGTCATGGGATAGGTGGCGATGTCCTTTTGTGGATTGCAAACTGGCTAAAAGACAGGAAACAGAGAGTAGGATTAAATGGACAATTTTCTCAGTGGAAGGGAGTGGACAGTGGAGTATCTCAGGGATCTGTATTGGGATCCTTACTTTTCAATATATTTATAAATGATCTGGAAAGAAATACGACGAGTGAGGTAATCAAATTTGCAGATGACACAAAATTGTTCAGAGTAGTTAAATCACAAGCAGATTGTGATAAATTGCAGGAAGACCTTGTGAGACTGGAAAATTGGGCATCCAAATGGCAGATGAAATTTAATGTGGATAAGTGCAAGGTGATGCATATAGGGAAAAATAACCCATGCTATAATTACACAATGTTGGGTTCCATATTAGGTGCTACAACCCAAGAAAGAGATCTAGGTGAAATCAGTGTGCTGCGGCAGTCAAAAAACCAAACAGAATGTGGGGAATTATTAGAAGGGGAATGGTGAATAAAAAAGAAAATGTCATAATGCCTCTGTATTGCTCCATGGTGAGACCGCACCTTGAATACTGTGTACAATTCTGGTCGCCGCATCTCAAAAAAAATATAATTGTGATGGAGAAGGTACAGAGAAGGGCTATCAATATGATAAGGGGAATGGAACAGCTCCCCTATGAGGAAAGACTAAAGAGGTTAGACTTTTCAGCTTGGAGAAGAGACGGCTGAGGGGGGATATGATAGAGATGTTTAAAATCATGAGAAGTCTAGAATGGGTAGGTGTGAATCGGTTATTTACTCTTTCGGATAGTAGAAAGACTAGGGGGCATTCCATGAAGTTAGCATGGGGCACATTTAAAGCTAATCGGAGAAAGTTCTTTTTTACTCAACGCACAATTAAACTCTGGAATTTATTGCCAGAGCATGTGGTTCGTGCAGTTAGTATAGCTGTGTTTAAAAAAGATTGGATAAGTTCTTGGAGGAGAAGTCCATTACCTGCTATTAAGTTCACTTAGAGAATAGCCACTGCCATTAGCAATGGTAACATGGAACAGACTTAGTTTTTGGGTACTTGCCAGGTTCTTATGGCCTGGATTGGCCACTGTTGGAAACAGGATGCTGGGCTTGATGGACCCTTGGTCTGACCCAGTATGGTATTTTCTTATGTTCTTATGAAGATTGAGATTCCTGTCTCTCTAATGTAGCTGCCAGCCCGCCAGCATCTGTCTGATGCATGCTGGAATATTGGCTGAGGTATGGGCCTTGTCCGTCAGGTGGATGTGCAGTAAATCCCACCTCCACCCTGATTCTTGTCCACTAATAGAGCTGCTGCCTGCCCCTGCCTCAGCCAGTTCCCACCAATGTGCTGTCAGGGAGAGGTATGAGTGTGAAGCATTCATGGCGGTCCAGATATCGCAGGTGAAATGCACACTCCCCTCTGTCTTAGCTAGCAGCGCTTGGATGCAACTGCGACACTGGTTGTAGAGGCTGGGGATGACCTTTCTGCTAAATGTGGTTCTGGAGGGGACTTTGTAATTTGGAGCTAAGACCTGCAGCAAACGCTTGCAACCCACATTTTCCACTACCTGCAAGGGTTGGTCATCAAGGGCAATCATTTCCCCAATGCTCCTGGTTACAACTTTTGAGGCTGCCTGCCTCCTTCCCTGGGATAGCATTACTGAACATTTCCTCCATGGTGGGTTGTCGCTTCTGACGCATGGCAGGGAGTTGCTGGCCTGCCACCTGACTGCTAGAAGAGGCTGAAGGCGTGGGATGACTCTGCTCCTTTTCAACCACTTTACACTGCCTGGAAAAAGGGGTCCCTTGATTGGTACTGCCACCATCCCCAGATGTCAATACTGTTGGTTTTTGTTTCTTCATATGATGCATTATGCCAAAATTAGTTAGATGTCCCACTTGCTTGCCTATGCTAGTATCCCTGGCATAATAATTACACTGAGCAAAACGCAGGTCCTCCCCCACTTTAAAGTGGCTCCAGATCACAGATTTCTTTCATGATCCCTTCTCTATAGCCTTCAGGATGGATGCTGGCACTGGAGTTGAAGTAGTGGGTGCTAGGGGTGTGCATTCGTATTGAACATAAATGTAAAACGCTACTTTTTTTTTTTTTTAACTTAAAAAAGTGATAAGACATAAACGATGGGATTTCCAACTTATTCAACATAGCTATGTTGAATAAGTTGGAAATCGCGATTGTTGATCCAAAATAAAAATTTAAACCCCTCACCTTCCTTAATCCCCCCCCAAAGACTTACCACAACTCCCTGGTGATCCAGCGAGGAGTGAGGACCCCATTTCTGAAAGCCTTTCCGAGGAGCACGTGACGTCGGCGCCACGTCGGAGTGACGCGGCGTCACGTGATTCCCTGCGGGTTCGCGCCGGAACGCTCGTTCGGCCCAAAAGGAACTTTTGGCCAGCTTGGGGGGGTCAGGAGGCCCCCCCAAGCTGGCCAAAAGTTCCTTTTGGGCCGAACGAGGGTGCCAGAGGGAACTCGCGGGGAATCACGTGACGCCGCGTCACGCCGACGTCACGTGATTCCCCGTGGGGTCGCTTCCGGGATCCTCGTTCGGCCCAAAAGGAACTTTTGGCCAGCTTGGGGGTGTCAGGAGGCCCCCCCAAGCTGGCCAAAAGTTCCTTTGGGCCGAACGAGGGTGCCAGAGGGAACTCGCGGGGAATCACATGACACCGCGTCACGCCGACGTCACGTGATTTCCCGCGGGGTCGCTTCCGGGATCCTCGTTCGGCCCAAAAGGAACTTTTGGCCAGCTTGGGGGTGTCAGGAGGCCCCCCCCCAAGCTGGCCAAAAGTTCCTTTTGGGCCGAAGAGGATCCAGGAAGCGACCCCGCGGGGAATCATGTGACATTGGCGCCACGTCACAGTGACGCGGCGTCACGTGATTCCCCGCGAGTTCCCTCCGGCACCCTCGTTCGGCCCCAAAGGAACTTTTGGCCAGCTTGGGGGTGCCCCCCAAGCTGGCCAAAAGTTCCTTTTGGGCCGAACGAGCGTTCCGGCTTGAACCCGCGGGGAATCACGTGACACCGCGTCACTCCGACGTGACGCCGACGTCACGTGCTCCTTGCAAAGTTGGTCAGAAATGGCGTCCTGACCCCGCTGGACCACCAGGGAGTTGTGGTAAGTCTTGGGGGGGGGATTAAGGAGGGTGAGGGGTTTAAATTTTTATTTGCACATATGGACATATACTCAACTCATTGAATTCTGTTTATGTCCATATTGACCGCAAATGGGACCCCCTTTGGACATATGGACATATGAACTTAAACTTTTGCTCTGCACATCCCTAGTGGGTGCACCCTGAGAAGCAATGCCTGCACTGACTGCTCTTCCTCCTCATCATCATCAGTTTGATGTCTCCCCTTCAGCATTGAAGTGGAGGCTAAGACATAACTAACTAATCCTCCTAAACCTTCTTCAGCTATTAAGTTTTCCATTTCTGATGAAGAGATTCCCATACAAGATGATTCGTCATCAGAATGAGATCCAAACACTGCCTGCACTATATTGACAGCGCTAACAGTCTGCTGGTGCACTTCTGCTTTTGGGTCTCGCTCTTTTGTCTTGGATGGCTCAGCCTCCCCTTCCCTCACCTCCAAAACAACAGGGTCAGAAACAGGTGGTGGCGGTACATCATGTTTAAATTTAATTTTTTTCTGGATGGAACTGCCTGCCCCTCCAGAGATTTTAGATTGGAACAGCTCCCTTTTTAACTTTAATGGGGGACTGGCACTGCCTTTTGAAGTGCCTCCTCTGCCAGTGCCAATCACTCGACTACATCTACCTTTCCCTGACATCATGGATTTAATGTCACTGCCAACTACGGATTTCAATTAAAAGGATTATTTCTTTATTGGTGACTGAACACCTCTGTACCAATATATGTGAGTGTGGAAAACACACACACACAGACATACAGTGCAGTGCCTTGCTGTACACTACAATTTAGACTTCTCTGTGCACAAAAAAAATTAAAACTCCAGATGCCTACTGGGGATTTGGATTAAAAGAACACCGCTATACCAATATATGTGAATGTGGGAAAACTACACATACACACACACAGACAAACAGTGCAGTGTCTTGCTGTATACTACAACTGAGACTGTGTGTACAAAAAATGAAACTCCAGAGAAAACAATGGAAGCCTGGGCAAGCCCAATTCCTACAGTGATGCTGCTTATTGTTTGAAAATACCAACTCCAAGACAGCCACTGTAACTAAAAAATAGTGCAGTAAAAAAAGCCTGGCTGCCTGGCAGGCACAGCAGCAAAAAAGAACAAATATCTTTTCAGCAATGGAAAATTAATTGTAGCAATAGCAATTGAATAAAGATCTGATACACTCGGAGAGAGCTCAAAGAGCAACAACCTTCTCAACCAGAAGCCAAAAAGAAAGTGCACTGCGTGCTATGCTTGCTTAAGGTAGAAATACAGCAGGAACAGCATCACAGAGTACTGAGAGCAGCTATTGGCTGAATTAGAAAAATGCTTTGCTCTGATACGTTGGCATTCTGGTCTCCTTGCCAACCTGTCTAACCCACTCTATGACAGGGCTGTGAGATCACTTGTGACTCACAGGAAAGGGCTGATTGTTGCTATGGATACTCCCACATGGCTTCTCCTATTTCAAAAGGGTGCTAAGAAAGCACTGTGAACCAAACGAATGAAACTAAAATGATATGTTTCATTTGTGGGGGATCACCATGAGTTTCACGGACCCACAAATCAAACGAATAGGGACCTATTTGTTGCAGATGACACATTCGTTGAAAACAAATGCACATCCCTAGTAAATATTTCAACACCACTGTTGGCTGCCATGTGAAAGTAAGAAAATTGGGTTTGCTGTTCTCTGCTGCCCAGGTACATGCCTGACTGGATATGTCTGAACAGCCTTTATGCAGGTGGATAAAAATTATTCAACTACTGCCTGCAAATAAAATTGACTGCAATAGCCTAAATACTGCCTGTATCATCTTACAAAAAGTAGGGAGAGGATGCATATATAATAGAAATACAATATGTATTTAATATGTCTGCATGCCAATGCCATAAATATGCAAATAAGGCTATATATGAAATATAGAAACATAGAAACATAGAAATGACGGCAGAAGAAGACCAAACGGCCCATCCAGTCTGCCCAGCAAGCTTCACACATTTTTTTCTCTCATACTTATCTGTTTCTCTTAGCTCTTGGTTCTATTTCCCTTCTACCCCCACCATTAATGTAGAAAGCAGTGATGGAGCTGCATCCAAGTGAAATATCTAGCTTGATTAGTTAGGGGTAGTAGGGGTAGTAACCGCCGCAATAAGCAAGCTACAAATGCAGGAGAAGGTGGGAAGCCATAGTGGTGCAGAAGGCTGGTTCAGTTATTACCTTGGCTGCTGCATATGGCTACCATAGCTCAAATACTCACATCTCAGGCTCACTGCACAGTGTCTTTGACTCTTTCAACCTAGGTTTAAGGCAGAGGCTGAAAAGGCTTGATGAGGATGCCATAATTGACCTGCTAAAGACATGCAGAAATGCTGACATGCGTGTACTGGAAGTAGGACGAGCACTTACAAAACCGATAACCAACTGCAATAAATAACCTTAATATCACCATGCATAGGGATACTGACATGTAGTGTTGTCTGTAGGCCACATGACACCAGACCTACTGCCAAAGTCAAGTCGCAGCATGCAACTGCAGCTAGGATGCCCTAAATGTCGTGCTGAAAGAAAAAGGGAAGAACAATGCCAGAAATCTGCTGGCATACACGTGGTAGAAGTAGAGCACCTAATGCACCCCAAAATGGAAGCCTGATAGCAGTCATTAATTGAGAGAACAGAGGTGCCTCTGCCAGAGATTGCTTTGGGAACTGCATAATCCATTTGGGAAAGTAACTTGTTTCATCCCTTTTGGCTGTAAAATAAAAATAGGAAGAAATGGAGTCTGTGCTTGCAAGCACACAAGTAGGATCAGGAAAATGACATGTATAGAGGCTCAGGGGGTAACAGAGGATACAATATAAGCAATTACCCTACTCAACCAGAACTGTACACAAGCATGATCAGGCAAAGAACATGGGTAGACATACAAGAGGTAGGTCTCACACATGTGGTATAGGTGCACTGGGCAGAGATGCCCAGAAGCAAGGTGACTTGCTGAACAAGACAGAAGATTTGCACATCTCGGCCTGTGCAGAGAGCCAGACATGCATGCCCTTTCTTACAGTCAAAGCAATATATACACCACCACCAAAGGCTTACCATCACAAACGACAGGTAGCTGGATGCGATGAGCTTGGTAAACAAAGGCAATGGACAGCTTTAGAAGCTTGGGTTTGGTCTGGAAGGCAACCAGAATCTAATCCTAAACTAAATTCCACTGGCATATAGCTCTTCCGCTAGGCATCACAGATTTAATGATGGGCATCAACTGAAATCCTATGGAAAACATGAAAACCCAATATGGAGCCAGTCCATAAATGTACAGCCTGAAGATTTAGTAGAGGATGGTTGAAACAAGCCACTGTTAGGCAGTGAACTCCCTGAAAAGTTCAGGTAATGATTTGAACTCCCTGAGTAACGCAGAGCTCAGGTAAGGAAGTATTTCTTCACGGAGAGGGTGGTGGATGCCTGGAATGCCCTTCCGGAGGATGTGGTGAAGACCAGAACTGTGAAGGACTTCAAAGGGGTGTGGGATAAACACTGTGGATCCATAAAGTCAAGAGGCCGCCAATGAAGAGTGGGTGACTCGCCAGAATGATGGCTACTGCCTGGAGACAATACCCTTATTAAATAAACATACACATGCTTACTGTGACTCCAACATCGCTCTAAGCCTCAACAGCAAGAGGAAATGTGGAAAAAAGGATTCACACTCACAAAGAGGGGAGTAGCTGGCTTGTTACGGCGGTTACTACCCCAAATCAAATAAGCCTGATACTTCACTTTCAATGCATATACAGCATAGTTCTCTGCTTCAACGGCAGGGGAGAAGAAAAACTGATACTTCACACATCCAGCAGAGCTCTCTGCTTCAACGGCAGGGGAGAAGAAAAGAGGGTTCGCACTCACAAAGCGGGGAGTAGCTGGCTTGTTACGGCGGTTACTACCCCAAACCAAATGTGCCTGATACTTCACTTTCGATGCATATCCAGCATGGCTCTCTGCTTCAACAGCATGGGAGAAGACTGATACTTCACGCATATCCAGCATAGCTCTCTGCTTCAATGGCAGGGGAGAAAAAAAGAAAACTGATACTTCACGCATATCCAGCATAGCTCCCTGCTTCAACTGCAGGGGAGAAGAAAAACAACCAATAAGGGCTGTATAACATAGTCTGGGTAAAACAAATAAGCATGGGTGTAGCTTGCTTATTGGCAGGGGAGAAGCTTGCTTATTGGCAGGGGAGAAGAAAAACAACCGATAAGGGCTGTACCACATAGTCTGGGTAAAACAAATAAGCATGGGTGTAGCTTGCTTATTGCGGCGGCTACTACCCCTAACTAATCAAGCTAGATATTTCACTTGGATGCAGCTCCATCACTGCTCTCTACATTAAAGGTGGGGGGTGGAAGGGAAATAGAACCAAGAGCTAAGAGAAACAGATAAGTATGAGAGAAAAAATGTGTGAAGCTTGCTGGGCAGACTGGATGGGCCATTTGGTCTTCTTCTGCCGTCATTTCTATGTTTCTATGTTTCTATGTTAAGCCAAGTGGGGAAAAGGGGTAACCTATGTTAACTTTGGCTATAATTTCTGTATGTGGGTAACCTGCACAAAGTCTAAGTTACTATCCTTAACAGGAGGCATGGGGAAACCTGCATGGAGTGGCATCTACCACCCTTAACAGAAGGCATAGGGATGACTACTATAAAAAAATTGCTGGGTAGACTGGGTGAACAATGGTCTTTATCTACCATCATTTACTAAGTTACTATGTTACCGCCCACAACATAGGTAACAGGCATGTTGATAAGCACTACCACATAGGAACCTCATGTTGCTAAACATATTACCTGCTTGCAGCCCTTGAACAGCTGGCCACCTGAAGGGATGCTTGTTCTGTGGTCTCGCTCACCAGGAATTGCACACCCTTACTAAGGCTGAATGCTCAACATCACTAGGTCAGTTCAAACCTTAATGGAGGCCTGAATGCCTCCAAGCCACCAGCAGCACTTTTATATATATATATATTTTTATATCTTTTTATTGAGTTTTTGGTTTAAGAGAACATTAGAACAAACAATCCCATATAAACATGGTTCGCATACAAACATGTACAGTGCTCACAATAAAAGAACAAAAATACAATTATGGAAACAAAGGCACTCTGTAGGGATGGAGAAACGCAATGATAATACCGTTATACCCAAGCTTTAGAACTCGGTACTTGTTCATACCGTAAGTACCACAAGAACATAAGAACATAAGAACATAAGAAAATGCCATACTGGGTCAGACCAAGGGTCCATCAAGCCCAGCATCCTGTTTCCAACAGTGGCCAATCCAGGCCATAAGAACCTGGCAAGTACCCAAAAACTAAGTCTATTCCATGTAACCATTGCTAATGGCAGTGGCTATTCTCTAAGTGAACTTAATAGCAGGTAATGGACTTCTCCTCCAAGAACTTATCCAATCCTTTTTTAAACACAGCTATACTAACTGCACGAACCACATTCTCTGGCAACAAATTCCAGAGTTTAATTGTGCGTTGAGTAAAAAAGAACTTTCTCCGATTAGTTTTAAATGTGCCCCATGCTAACTTCATGGAGTGTCCCCTAGTCTTTCTACTATCCGAAAGAGTAAATAACCGATTCACATCTACCCGTTCTAGACCTCTCATGATTTTAAACACCTCTATCATATCCCCCCTCAGTCGTCTCTTCTCCAAGCTGAAAAGTCCTAACCTCTTTAGTCTTTCCTCATAGGGGAGTTGTTCCATTCCCCTTATCATTTTGGTAGCCCTTCTCTGTACCTTCTCCATCGCAATTATATCTTTTTTGAGATGCGGCGACCAGAATTGTACACAGTATTCAAGGTGCGGTCTCACCATGGAGCGATACAGAGGAATTATGACATTTTCCGTTTTATTCATCATTTCTTTTCTAATAATTCCCAACATTCTGTTTGCTTTTTTGACTGTCGCAGCACACTGAACCGACGATTTCAATGTGTTATCCACTATGACACCTAGATCTCTTTCTTGGGTTGTAGCACCTAATATGGAACCCAACATCGTGTAATTATAGCATGGGTTATTTTTCCCTATATGCATCACCTTGCACTTATCCACATTAAATTTCATCTGCCATTTGGATGCCCAATTTTCCAGTCTCACAAGGTCTTCCTGCAATTTATCACAATCTGCTTGTGATTTAACTACTCTGAACAATTTTGTGTCATCTGCAAATTTGATTATCTCACTCGTCGTATTTCTTTCCAGATCATTTATAAATATATTGAACAGTAAGGGTCCCAATACAGATCCCTGAGGCACTCCACTGTCCACTCCCTTCCACTGAGAAAATTGCCCATTTAATCCTACTCTCTGTTTCCTGTCTTTTAGCCAGTTTGCAATCCACGAAAGGACATCGCCACCTATCCCATGACTTTTTACTTTTCCTAGAAGCCTCTCATGAGGAACTTTGTCAAACGCCTTCTGAAAATCCAAGTATACTATAACAATTAACCCTTCAATATGAGCCCAAAATTGATCATAGGAAATGTATCTGCGTGTCTCCCTATCGAGAGCTGATGAAAGTGCTCACTAGTAGGCTGAGATGCTAACAGAACCATGTTTAACCCAACCTTGTTTAACCCAACCTCCCCCCCCCCCCCCCCCCCAATCCGGCAGCAAAGGAATGATTGAGAAAGTATAGCCGTGTCTCGAACTGTCGTGTATGCTCTAGTTGTCTAAGTCTTCCAGTGCACAAGTTGAATGTGAATGATCAAGGAAAGGACCCCAGACCTCTATGAATTTGTCTCTCTTTGGTTGCGTTTGCATCGTCACCGTCATTTGCTCAAAAGTTGCATATTTAAGCATTTTGTTCAACCAATGTCTAAATTGTGGAGGATTCTTCAAAACCCAATTGGCTAATATGACTTGTTTGGCCAGGAGCCCCGCTTTGTTGACAAAAATGGTAACCTTGGTGTCAAAGTAGAAAGAGGGAGTTAAATCACTGCCTATCAACCAGATTTGCGGATGCACTGGTATGTTACTGCTCCATAAGGTATTGCAAAAATCAGCAATTTGGGTCCAAAATGCCTGCAACTTTGCACAGGACCAAAAACAGTGAATAAAGTCGCCCTGACTCTCTCCACACTTCAGACATAAGGGTGAGTCGCTGATCCCAATTCTATATGCCATTTCCTTAGTAATATATAATTGCCAGATAAACTTAAATTGTAACTCCCGAAGGTTCGCATTTTCCATTATCCTCCGAATATTATTCAAATATAATTTAACTATATCCGGGGTGATCTGCATCCCTACAACACCAGTCCAACGTCCGGCAATGTCCGCGAAGGCATTGGTACCCAACAACTGTTTGCAAAGTTTGGCAAAGATGGTACAAGACACTTTCATCTTTACATGAAATCCCAACAGCTTGCTCAGCTGTGCCCTAATAGTAGGCGATAAGTCCTGTAAGCCCAAGGTTTGAACATAATGGCGTAGTTGTAAAAAAGCAAAAAAATCACAGGATGGGATATCAAACAGCTGTTGAAGTTCATGAAAACTACGGATATGAGTCGTGTCTGGTTGTAAGATTTGTATTATATGCGTGAATCCCCTACCAGCCCATTGTTGAAAGACAATGTGGTCTGTCCCCGGTAGAAAGTGAGGATTGGAGCATATGGGCATAAACGCAGTATGGATAGTGGAAGTACCCATGAGTTTGCAGAGATGGAGCCAGGCCTTTCTTCCCATTTGTACCAAAAAAGATTGTTTGCATTGTAGGGGCAAAAGTGTATTGTCTAACTGTAGCAAAATCCCTGGGGAAGATCCCTGCAGACAAGCTTGTAAAAAAGCGGTGGGGGAAAAATAGTCAGTGCCCAGTACCCAGTCTCTGATATGACGTAACATACACATCAAATTATACTGCCGAAAATCCGGACAAGCTAGACCTCCCACTTCTTTGGCTAAAGTAAGATATCTCAATGCCAACCGCGCCTTCCGACCCCTCCAAATAAAGTTTCTAAAGGCTTTATGGATAGCATTAACATCTGCGTTAGTTAACCAGATCGGAAGCATTTGTAATAAATAGAGCCATTTGGGTACTTCCACCATCTTTAGTAAATGAATCCAGCCCATCAGAGAGAGAGGGAGAGATTGCCACTTTAACATTCGTGCCTGCATTTTAACCAGCATGGGTCTCACATTATCTTTATAAATAGTGGTAAGTGAGGGAGATATCTGTACTCCCAGGTACTTGATGGATCCCTGCGCCCATTTTAGAGGAAAAGGAGAACCCCAGGTTTGGCGAAGGTGTCCCAAAATATCAAGAGCTTCAGATTTATCAGTATTAATTTTTAAGCCAGAAAAGTGCCCATACTGCCGTTGAAGAGACAACACTCTGGGTAGAGCTACTTGAGGACTTGTTAAAAATATTAATATGTCATCAGCAAAGGCGGCTGTTTTAAAGTCTTTACCGCCCACTCGTAGGCCAGTGACCAAGGGATCGGCCTCTATGTACCTAAGTAGGGGATCTATAGCTAAAATATATAATAAGGGTGACAATGGGAACCCCTGCCGTACTCCTCTCCGTGGTGTAAAAGCTTGGGATACTAGTCCATTAGCCAGGATATGGGAAGATGGATTAGAGTATAATAAAGTAATATAGGAAAGTAATTCCCCCTGTAACCCAAAGCGTTTCAAGACAGAAAAAAGATAATCCCATGAGACTCTGTCGAACGCTTTTTCTGAGTCAAAGCTGACTGCTATGGATGGTATGTTATTCGTCTGGCAATAAGTAACAGCTGCCAGTAATTTGACAATATGAGAACAGGACGAACGCCCCTTAACAAAACCCACTTGAGATGAAGAAATCAGATCCGGAAGAACCAGGCTCAGTCGGTTCGCTAGTACATTAGCCAGGAGCTTTAAATCACAATTCAACAAAGAAATGGGCCGAAAAGAGGCCGGTTGATGGGGATCCTTTCCTGGCTTGGGTAGTACTGTGATATATGCTTTGTTAAAGTCGGAGGGAAATTTGCCTGTTTCTAAGGCATTCAGGGAAAAAGAGGTCAATGGTCCCGTAACACCCTCTCCCAAAATTTTGTAAAAGTCATACGTAAAGCCATCCGGACCAGGGGCTTTTCCAGATTTACTCTTTTTAATGGCCAGTAATAATTCACGCTCTGTGAGAGGGCTATTAAGGCGGTCTCTCTGACAATCAGTGAGCCTGGGGGGTTCCAGATGTGCAAAAAAATTGTTTTCTTCTAATGAGTCACCTTGCCGGTCCTCAGTGTAAAGTTGTGAATAAAATGTACGCAGGACTTCGCAAATCTCCTCCCCTTTGTTAGCCCATGTACCTACAGGTGTCTTAAGTTTTTCTATATAAGATTTACTATGCCTGGTGCGGACCAGACTTGCCAAGGTCTTTCCCGCCTTATTTCCAAAACGAAAAAAAGAGTGTTCCTTAAACTGAAAGGACTTTATCGCCCTCTGTTGTAGGTGTGCTTGTAGGGTACCTAGCGTTTTATGATAATGTGCCCAGTTGGCTTGGGAAGGGTCATGTGCCAAGGCCTGTTTGTCTTGTTTTAATTGTTGATCAAGCTCTACAATACGAGCATTGAGGACTTTATTCCTGTGACGTAAAAAGGAAATTATCTCCCCTCTCATGACTGCCTTTCCCGTTTGCCAAAATAAGGCTGGATCGTCCCGGTGCTGGTTGTTGTGGGATTGATATTGATCCCATTTGTCTACGAGATAATCTCTAAACACCGTATTATCCTTAATATAAGTACTTTTGGGAACATTATCTTCCCAATTGAGGTCAGCCCAGATTAACGAATGGTCCGATACCCCCGGGGAGTCGATGCCAGCAGTGGCAATGAGAGGAAAAAAAGACGCATCTCCCAATATGTAATCTATTCTGGAAAGAATGCGATGAGCCTTAGATATATGCGTGTAATCTTTTTCCTCCATATGGAGGACTCTCCAATAATCCATAAAGTTTAAATCTCGGCAGAGTTGAGCAATTAATGAAGGTTTAGTGGCACGGCTGTCTTGTGGCGGATGACTCTGCGATTTGTCTAAGAGAGGGTCATGCACACTATTGAAATCCCCAACCAGGAAGCGCTTTCCAGTACCAATTGTATGAAACAAATTCACAATTTTCGCAAAGAAAGCAGAGGAGGGAGAATTGGGACCATAAATATTGCCAAGACAAATATCTTTCCCATTTAGTTTCCCAGTGATTAATATGTACCTCCCTTCAGAATCTGTTAACTCTTTTGTCAATTGAAAGGAAAGACTTTTGTGTATTAGGATGGCCACGCCTGCCTTTTTCCCAAGGGCTGCAGAAAAATAGCACTGTCCAACCCAGTCACGTTTTAATTTTAAGGTTTCCAAGGCTGTAAAATGCGTTTCTTGTATACACGCAATGTGTACTTTGGATCGTTTTAGAAATTGTAAGACCATGGTTCTCTTAATTGGGTGGCCCAACCCATTCACATTCAAACTTGCTAATTTTATGTAATTCCTACCCGTCTCTTCAAGAAATCTACTTGGTTATAGTGTATGGCAAATAACGGATGGCAGGCTCCCCAGCCTAAGCCTACCATCCAGACTTGTAGAGACACAACGAAGCTTCCAGATTTCCCAGGTAACCCGATGTGGATACGTAAACATGAGAAAATGAACAACAAACAACCCACGCTGCCAAAACCACCCCTTCCCCAACCTTCTTGCCCATTCCCCTTAATCCCCCCCCTATCCCTAGACCTCATACTGTCTTCAGTAGAATCCCCGCTAAGCAAGGGAAACATTGGAGGCCGCTACTGATGCGTCGTGCCCTCCACCCCCCCGCAACAGCAACAATTTGTCTGTATAATGAAAACATCACAAACACGAGTTAAGCATCTCACTACCAAACAGTGCTCTTGTCCAGCTTTCCCGGTCAACATTCCTATCGAATGCTCTCTCCTCTCATTCACATTGTCTAGTGAAGAAGCTGAGTTAGATGAAGGAATTATGCATGCAGACCAGCATATGTCCAGTGACTGTTCAGTATCCCACAAGTAATGATTGAGACAGATCAGACTGTGTACGTCCCTCAGCTGAGATCATGAAAGCCGGTTTCTGCGCGCAGGCCACCCGGGCCGCGGTTCCATATACCACCATATCGTGCGATCAACCAGTGTCCTTGAGGGTCTGGAATCCGTTCCCTATAGGCATCATATATCAGAAACCATAGGTCAAACACAGTTGGTTGGTAGCCCAATAGTATTAAATCCCGTGGCCAGCCAATGTTTCCCGGAGGCCCCCGCACTGAAGAGTCGGCTCAGAATTGAAGCTGTGTAGGAAACATCCATACTTTAATTCTCATGCGGTGACGCCGTTTCCCTACTATATGTACAGCCCCGAGACTAATCCGTTTAGGGGATACCATCAATGGATTGCACGGTCCATGGTTGTGTGATACAGTTCAGCGATCCCGTGAGCGAGACATGCCGTCCTGAAACCCCAGAGAACAGAGGCCCTCATGCAAGATCCATATCCTTTGGGGAGCAGTTATAGTATATTTGACTGAGCCTCACACTCGAACGCCACTGCAAAGGGAAAAAAAACAAAGCAAAGAGTCCACGCTCGCTACCGGTCAAAATTTCAGCAGTCATCTCGGTGCGTTGGCTTCTTTTCCTAAGCACCCCATGACTTCACTTTATTATTAAGAGAAAACTGTTTCGAGGAGGAGATACCCACGAGGCTGAAAATGCTGCCGTAGTGAGAATCAGGTAATAATAATCAACCATAAGTAACAATCAGTAACAATCAACATCGGGCAAAAAAAGAAAACAGACACTTGCCATTTCTTTACATCTTGGCCATAAATTCCTTCGCTTGCTCCGGAGTAGTAAAAGTATGGTCCTTGCCTTCATGCCGGAACTTCAAAGTAGCGGGGTAAGCGAGCTGGAACCGAATGTTTTTGTTAAAAAGGTCTGTGCACAGAGGGCTAAACAGCTTGCATTTTTGAGCTAAAGCTGCCGAATAATCTTGGTACAGCCTTATTTCCGCATCTTTATATTTCAGCGCTGGTCTTGCTCTATATGCTTGGAAGATTTTCTGCTTCTGTGACCAGTTTAACAGTTTAGCAATTATGAAGCGAGGACATGCATCGCCGTCTCTCCTCCTTCCAAGACGATGCGCGCGTTCTATATGGAAAGCGCCACCCAGATCCTGTAGGCCCAGGGCCTCCGGCAGCCATGCTTCCAATAAAGATTCCAAATTAGTTTCTCCCACGGATTCTGGGAAGCCGGAAAATCGGATGTTGTTTCTCCTGGCTCTGTTTTCCAGATCATCAATTTTTTCCGATTGCGCTGCTACCGTCGTTTCAAGGGCCTGCACTTGACTCCGCGTGGTAAGAGAGGAGTCTTCCAGCTCTGAGACCCTATTTTCCATTTCCGCCAATCTCGGAGGTAGTTCTGCAAAGGACTCTTTAAGTTCCTTAAGTTGCGTGGATATGTCCTCAAACCTCCCATCTAAAGCAGCCACTACCGCATTGGTGACATTTAGGGTAAGGTCTTTCGATAACGCTGTTGTATTTGGAGTGCCCGGAGGGGTGGGTTTAGTAATCACGTCCGCCATTTTGGGCGCTGCCGGGCCTGTTTTTTCTTTCTCCTTTTTTCCTCCCTTTAAGGGCATACTACTCGCGGTTTTGAGCATAAACGTGTCTATAGACATTAACGAATATTACCCGATGTCGATGGCTTGTCTCGATGTTAGTTTCTAGGAGATGGTTGCTGATTGCGGAGGGGTGAGGCACGGAGCTGGAACAGGAACGTCCGTTCAGCTACATCACATCACGTGACCCCCCCTATATATATATATATATATATATATATATATATAATACTGCAACCCAATAGGGGAGAGGCCCATACCAACAAACTGGGCCATGTGTGAGCTATCCCACACTGCATATAGCTATTAGCTCAACCTAGAAAGGTACACAAAATAAATTAATAAAACAACTTAAAATATTTTTAAAACTCCTTGTTTGAGCTAAGTATGGATTAAATCCATGTCCTCTTGGAACATATTACACAGCGCTGGACATCTGCACAACTGAATTGCTTATACAGTATTCATCTTATGAAATGTCACTATTAGCTGTAATCTTTTAAGTTTTATGTCGTCTTATGTGTTGCGGTCCCGGTCGCAAGCACTGCGACCGGGTCCTTACCTCAGGGCCGAGAGCGAGGAGAGCACGGTTTGCAGCAGCTCCAAGGCTGCGCGGGGCTGCAGACAGCTCCCCGACCGGGAGCGCGGGGTGTTGAGCCTACTCGGGCCTGGTTGCGGCAGCGTCTCCACGAGGGAGAAGTCGCTGAGCTCTCTGAGGAGGCTCCGCCCCTCCTGGGCACGCACGCGCGCGGGGAGGCCCGTTTTAAAGGGCTTTTCCCGCCGGACCGAGGACGTCAAATGCCGAGTGACGTCATACGCCGAGTGACGTCAGACACCGGCTTGTATATAAGCCGGCGTCTGCCTCTCTCAAATCGCCATGCAACAAGTGCCTGGACTTGCTGCAGTGCCTGCTTCTGTTCCTGCTGGACCTTGTTCCTGTTTGAACCTTGGCTCTTTCCTCAATTGCTGGCTGCCGCCTCGGATCCCTGCTCCTGTCTTGGACCTCGACCTCTGTTCCAGATTTGGGTTCCCGGCTCCTGCTCTGGATTCCGTGTTCCGGACCTCGCTTGTCTTCTTGGCTCCTGACCTCCGCCTTGTTCCTGACTTCCGTGTTTGCTTCCTGCCTCGACCCTGGATCGGTATCTCTCATTGCCTCTTCTGTTCTAAGTCCCAGCTGCCGGGACCTCACGAGCTCCTCTCAGGGGGTCCGCTGGCTTCCAGGGTGAAGTCGCCTCCAGTCTTCCCAAGGATCTCCTAAGTCCCAGCGGTCGGGACCTCACGAGCTCCTCTCGGGGGGTCCGCTGGCTTCCAGGGTGAAGTTGCCTCCAGTCTTCCCAAGGATCTCCTAAATCCCGGCGGCCGGGACCTCACGAGCTCCTCTCGGGGGGTCCACTGGCTTCCAGGGCGAAGACACCAGTCGCAAGTCGTCTGCCACCACCTCCCGGCCTTCTGCCTCAGCGGGGATCTCATCCTTACCAACCTCCTACTCCGTCAGGCCGGCCCAAGGGTTCACTACCTCCGCCCCGACAGCAACATTATGTTTTATTTGGCTGTTTTACTGTTTATAATGTATTTATTGTTGTAAACAGTTATGATGGATTCCGAGTGATGGTATATAAGAACCAATAAATAAATAAATAAAATAAATAATCAGTGCACCATTCAAGTCAACCTAGGAGCACACAGGATCAGTTGCCCTCTTTATCCCTGTCCCTTCCCTCCTTGCTTTATAATTGAAAAGCAGATCTGTAATGATAAAGCCACCTGGAGCTGGAGGAAGGAGAGGTAGTAGTATCCATACCTGGGCAGGGCACATCCCTTGTTATTTTCTTTTACTGTCCTGCTTATACCTACCACCTCCCTCCCCCTCCATTCCACCTATCAAGCCATAAAAGTAGCTCATATTCTTTGTGCAAGAATGGAAAAGATCCCTAAATCTCCCTGCTATTTTTTGCAAGGCAGCCTGAAGCTTCCGCTTTAAGTACCATCTCTCTTTCTTTCTTTCTTTCTTTCTTTATTTTAAAGATACCAGAACAGCAAGCAAACAAAATTGTTCCACGTGGGGAGCCAGGCCCTCTGGGAAACTCAGCACAGAGATTCAAACCCCTTTCCCTGTGCACCAGAGCTGCATAAAACAAACTGTTCTTATTTTATTTATTTTTATTATTTTGGTTCTAGTCAGCTAGCCTGAATGCTGAAAAAGAAATCAATCACTGCTCTACTCCCTGGCTCCTCACACACCCCGATTGCCCCCAGCAATGGAGTGAGCACCTCCCCCCAGCATCACCTAACAGCAGGCAGCACCAAAGCACTGTAACACAGAGGAAGAGCTTACTGCTAAGAATGCCTGTAGCAGAAAGAGCTAAACCTGGCCATGCTTCCAAGAACTTCATTAACCCTTCCCCCAAACTAGATATCTGCCAACAGGATATCCCAGGCTGCTAAAAGATAGTGCACCCAAAGAGAGCTGCCGCTTAACTGACCTCCTAACAAAGTTTTTTGAATCAACAGACACCAGTGGCTGCCTGGCCTACCGCTCAGCTAGAAAACCACCAAAAGAAGAGGCTGGTGGGAGGACTGTTCCTAGCTTAAACTGAACTTACCAGCCCTCCCACTAGTCTCTGTACCCCTCCCTGGAGGTAGAACACCTCCACTGTTGTAGCCTCCCCACCTAACCTGGGATGGAGTCGGCCCCTAAATATCAAGAAATGTGGCAGCCGTCGAATAAAATCAGAGGGAGGCAAAAGAAAACAAAATACATAAATATAAAAGAAAGCAATGCCATTGTTTATCTGACTACTGAAACCTAAGTGCAGAAGTATGCTTGTTCAAGAGCAAGGTCACAATGGTATAAGAAGATAATAAATATACATTCCAAAAGCAGACTAACATAGAAACATAGAAATGACGGCAGAAGAAGACCAAATGGTCCATCCAGTCTGCCCAGCAAGCTTTCACACTTTTCTTTTCTCATACTTATCTGTTACTCTTGACCTTTAGTAACCTTTTGGTTCTATTACCCTTCCACCCCCACCATTAATGTAGAGAGCAGTGCTGGAACTGCTTCTATGTGAAGTATCTAGCTTAATTGGTTAGGGGTAGTAACCGCCACAATAAGCAAGCTACTCCCACGCTTATCTGTTTACCCAGCCTGTGCAATTCAGTCCTTGTTATCTGAATATAAATCCACTTTTCTTCATCCCCCCCCCCTGCCGTTGAAGTAGAGAGCTACTCTGGATATGTATTGAAAGTGAAGTATCAGGCTTATTTGATTCGGGGTAGTAACCGCCGTAACAAGCAAGCTACACCCATGCTTATTTGTTTTCCCAGACTGTGTAATTCAGTCCTTGTTGGTTGTTGTCTGAATATAAAATCATCTTTTCTTCATCACCCCTGCCGTTGAAGCAGAGAGCTACACTGGATATGCATTGAAAGTGAAGTATCAGGCTTGTTTGGTTTGGGGTAGTAACCGCCATAACAAGCAAGCTACTCCCCACTTTTTTGTGAATGCAAATCCTTTTTTCCACATTTCCTCGACATAATCGCCCAAGCAGGAGAAATTAATTTCAACCAGTCAATTTTGATTTTTCATTCTGGAGTAACATTGACAGTTTGATCCTGTTCCCAGAACACACAGGAGGAATTCTGCAGTATTACCTTATACTTGCACAGATAATATAACTTAAAGTCTGCACCCATGTTTAAGACTTTTAAATCCAAAAGCTTCTTCCGTCTTCACTGAGTAGCTTTCAAAATAGGATAAAATTTGCACTTTAGAATCTAAGAAGCTAGTCCTGGTCTGATTCAAGGAGAAAGGTCACTAGTGTCTCCTTTAGCAATCACCTGAAATTCAGGAACATTTCATTCTAAGGACAGATCTAGAGATAAATCCCCAGGCCCAACAGCAGTTAACAACTCCTTAAACTTAGAGGGAAGGCAGTGAGCTTTTAAATTAGGTGGAAAAGCCTCTTTAGGAACCAAGAAACAATCAGGCATAGAGGGATTCATTTTTAAAGGGATCTAGCTAAGGGAAGACTTAGCTGGATATATCAAAACCTCTAAATTCAATTTAGCCACCCAAGTTTCTGTAGCAACTAAAATTAACTGATTAAATCTGGATAGGTACAGGGGGAGAGAAAGTTAGAAGATGAACGCTGATTTTTCAGTACTAGCCACTAAACTTGACCGGCCAAATATAGGCACCTCAATAATAGGTCTCAATCTAGTCAGCCATTATTCTTCCCTCCTGACTGTGTAGTATTTTTTTTTAATCCTCACTGCCCTCCCTCCCACCTGAATGTAATTTTAAAAAACAAATCCCTGTTGCTCTCTGTCTGATGAGCCAGCCCTGCCTGAATGAATAAAAGAAGGCATGAGTCAGGCCGACAGCCAGAGATCCATGGAAGGCCAAATATGAATTGTCCCCTCCCTCTTCACCTCTACAGCCACAATAGTGGGATTGCGACAAATATTTCCTGAGAGCTGCGGTGAGGTAGGAGCCCAAAGTAGCACATCTGCACCAGACACCACCATCTTGCCCAAAATCCAACCGTTGCACTATATTCTGAAGTTTTTCCTTTCAATATGCTAAGATCTCCATCTCAGAACAATTGTGACGGCCCTTAAGGGGAAAACAAAAGAGCATGCTCTCAATTGCTTTGAATTCAGCAAAAATTTACAATGTTTAATGAAATAGCCCACATACATTTAGATAGCATTTTCCAGGAGGCTAGAGATTACCAGGCTAGCTGGCTTTTTTTTTTCTTCTTTTTTGCTGCAATTGCATGTATACAGACAGAATTCTCCTGACAAAAATTATATATCAAACAAATTAGATGTATGTCAGAAACCTATAAATGATGAATTAAAACACTGGTCTACTTATAAATATTACAGAAAAGTGCAATGGATTTCAAAAGAATATCTCCCAGAACACTTCTTACTTTAAACACTGAAGCATGTTTCCATTTAAAAGACTGAATTATACATTTCTGGATGTATAATTAATCTAAATGGCAGCCTTAAGTCTAATTTTTCATGATGTTCTCTATATTTTGTAACAGGTTATCCTTGCTGCAACAGGCTTTATAATACATTCCTCTGCCCAATGTATTTTACAGTATAATAATTTGATATCAATAATTTGCATTATTAAAACAGTTGTGCATGCATTTAGTTGGAAAGGGAAGACAATGACAGGTCTCCGGCAGCCCAAAATAATGTGGGCACCAGGTCTGATCTTACATTGCACCACAGTAGGGGTGTGTGTGTGGGGGGGGGGGGGGGGATTCTGAGAGTTTGTGTCATTAATGGGATGGAGTATTGGTTCCCTTGCTCACCTGGGAAGTTTAAATGATGCAGGAGTAAGGTCTGTCTCCTGGTTGGTTGTTCCAAGAGGAGAAAGGGATAAATAGGTGGTCCCTCTGGGAGCAACTTAAAGTGAGGGAAATCAGTGTTTTCCCGCCTTTTGCTGTTGCCTAGCTTTGCTGGCATTTTCCCTCCCAACCGTCCTCTGTTTTTTTGTATTCTTGGTAGTTTTGGGATGGTTGTCATAGCAGTGATGTGTAAGATATTTGAGCTAGTTTTGGGGTAGGGTGGTGCAGAGAGCTCGGTCAGGAAGCTGCATACTAGATCATGGTGCTATATGTGGATCTGGTGTGATTGAGATCAGTCACATCGGAGAAGGGCTCCTTTTTCCTTTTTGGGGGATGTGGTAGGGACTTAATTGGGAGGTAAAGGACACTGCCTTGTGCCTTCAGGCTGGGTTGGCCTGGGGGCAGTGTATCTTGCTGGAGGCGTGGCAGATACCCACCAGGGCAGTTTTGGTTATTGTTTGCATCTGGCTCTGGATGCTGTTGTCATTAAAGCTGCAGCCTTGGAGGTCACATGATGTAGTGAGCATGGACAGACGTGTTCGTTCGGACTCTGGGTGCCATCCCCCAGATATTGTTTAAAATCCTGTTATGGTTCTGGCCACTAGCGCCGCGACCAGACCCTTACCTCCGTGCTCCTGGACCTGTTCCCGCTTCGGGTGGCCTAGTTCGCAGCCTGTTCGGCGGTGTCCCCGTGGGGCCCACGCCGCCGGGAAGCCTCCCATGCACGCCCTGCCACTTGGGCACTTTTCTAGGCCGTTTCCTGCCAGTGGTGACTCCGCCCAGTTCCTGACGTCAGATGCTGCGGCCTTGATAAGCCGGCCGCGGACACTCAGTCTTTGCCTTGCATCGGGCTTACCTACTGATCCCCTGTTGCTCCGTGCCCCGGAACGAGCTGCCTTGGAACTCGCTCCGTTCCTGCTTGCCTGCTACAGTACCTGCTTGGTTCCTGCCTGCCTGCTACAGAACTTGCTTGGTTCCTGCATGCCTGCCACAGTTCCTGCACGGTTCCAGTACCCGAGTCTTGCTACAGTTCCTGTCTACTGTTCTGGTCTGGTTCCAGTACCCGAGTCTTGCTACAGTTCCTGTCTACTGTCCTAATCTGGTTCCAGTACCCGAGTCTTGCTACAGTTCCTGTCTACTGTTCTAGTCTGGTTCCAGTTCCCAGTCCTGTTCATCAGCCTGCTCGTTCCAGTCTCAAGTTCATCAGCTCACCTAAGTCCCAGCGGCCGGGCTCCTATGGGCTCCTCCCGGGGGGGCTTCGGCTTCCAAGGGTGAAACCTCACCTAAGTCCCAGCAGCTGGGCTCCTACGGGCTCCTCCCAGGGGAGCACCAGCTTCCAGGGTGAAGAGCACCACTACGTCCTGCCTGAACATCTGCCTCCCGGCCTGCGGTGTCCCAGAGATATTGAACCCCTTTCCCAGTCTCCTGCAGGTCGGCCCAAGGGTCCACTAAACTGAGACTCCATAACAATCCTCTGCATCCAGTGAATTAGATTGTTGATTTTAAGCTTGGAAGAACAGCTTATGTCTACTGACAAATATATGCAAAAATCCCCATCTAGTATGCCCTTGAAAGGGAGAAAAAAGACAAAGAAAAACTGCAAGTGATTACAGAAAAGATGACTGCTGAACCAGAAAAACCACACAAGACTTCACTAAACAGTGAAGCTGAGTTAACTGCAACAGTGTTAGCCACTTTAGACATCAGGCTAAATACTATATGGAAGCAAATTACAGAACTCAAAACTGCGATTTTAGAATTTGGTCCATGGCTGGATTCAGTGGCGGGAAGAGTGTCTCTCTTACAGGATGATACGATCAGCTTCACCAACAAGCTAACAGCTTTAGAAAAGATAGTAGCAATGCAATAAGAAAAGATTGGTCCTCAAAAATAGGTCCAGAATAAACAATATTAGGTTGGTGGAGCTGCCAGAGACCATCAAGAACCATAATTTGCTGGGTTTCCTGGAGAGATGGTTGCCAGAAACTCAATCTGCATGACTTAATTGTGGACTTCAAAACTGAAAGAGCTCACAGGCTGGGCAACAGGCATGAAGGAGAGACCTGGCCTCTTATCATCATTGCCAAGGTTCTAAATTGTTCCCATAAGCAGCAGCTAATGAAAGTGTACCATAAATGCCAGGAGGTAACTTACCGGGAGCATCTGATTCACAATGTTCAGGATTATTTGGTGAAAGTTTCCATGCAGCATAGGGAATTCAATCCCTTATGCGCTGCACTGATGGAAAAGCAATAAAATTCACCTTGCAATTTTCCATATGATTACGCATCTGGCAAGTTAAATCGGTACATGTGTTCAACTCAATTAAGGCAGCCAAAGAATTTGGCGATCAGCTGCCTTGAGGTGTATTCTTTGCAAGGGTCCTATACCTGCTATTTTTCAGCAAGACGGGATTGGTTTTTGTTTTTCCTTGTTTTTTGTGCCTTTGTTATGTATAGAATAAAGTTCTTCATGTTATCTGAGACTGACAGCATCACAAGATGGTGGAGGACATTAAAGAAATACGGGCTCCTCTACTAGCCTGCTTCCACTGACATCGAATAGTTTCTGGGCTTGCGATATTTCTGCAGTTGGAAATGTCCACATGATAATCCAAACAATAAGGATTGCATGAAGAGGGGCCTTTGAGAGAAAAGGACTTTGAATGTTTTCCAGTACAATATCTGTCAGAAGAGCAAATTCTTTCTGCTTTTGGCTCAGACCAGCGGTGTGGCAATCTGGCACAGTGGATCTGTTACATGATGACAAATCGGACAATCAGGAGAGGTGATGATGATCTCAGTTATTTTGGGGATACGAAGCCTAAATAATACTCAACACCACAAATAGACTGCTGGACATTTCCTTTTTTGGGAAGCGAATCCTCATGACCCGATGAAGATACTCCAGAATATGGCAGAGTCATTCTTTTTCTTACTAAGACGCCCAGGAAGCACATAGTGAATAAACTCGAAGGGGGAGGTTTGGGGCAGGGCTCTAAATGAGTCCATGTTAACCTGAAATATACTGCATAAATCTGTGAGACTTGTGATAGAATGTGCATGTTGTTTAAGGTTAAACTTTCTGAAGTCATACTGTTGGAGGTTATTGGGGGGCTTTGATGAGTATGGAGGGAGATTAACGATTTAAGTTTCCCTTTTCAGCTTTTGGGGGATGGCACCTGTATACAATTAGACTTACCTCTCGTTCACCTATAGGGACCAACTACACATGAAGGAGTGTAGGAGGGAGCAGTTGGGGGGGGGAAGGATAGGAAGGGAAGCAAACAGAACAAAAAGGGGAAAGGAGGGGGAAAACATGGAAATGCTTTGAGGCTAATGGGGTGTGTGTGTGTGACTAGAGGAACTAACATGGTATGTACTGATGAAGCAGTACCGGCTAAATCCCAAATTAACCATTAGTCAGTGAGATGTAATTTAGGAATTTGCCAAAGGGTGGGGCAAGGCTGGGTGTCCTGCACCTATTTACTCAGACATGTCTCTTTCTTCATTTAATGATTCTTCTTCAAAATGAGTGACACATTGAGGCCCATCTCGTGGAATATTAATGGGTTGGGAACTCCGATTAAAAAAAGAAAGTATTGCAGACGTTCAAAAAGAATAAAGTTTCAGTGGCCTGTTAGCAAGAGACTTATCTTTCAGAACCAGAGTAAAAAATTAAAAAAGGGAATGGGTGAATCATTGTTATTTTTCGGTGGTTAAAGTTAGAAAATCAGGAGTAGCTATTCTGATTAATAAGTGTGTTCAATTTCAGGAAGAAAAAGTCTTACAAGACCCGGAAGGGAGATTTATAATTATTATTGGAAAAATATATGGAAAGGATGTCACAATTTGCAACCTATACGCACGCTTCTAATGAGTATAATCACCCTTTTTTTTTTTTTTTACTAAATTTATAAACATACTTCTAGTGAACAGAAAGGACTGGATTTTAAAAGGGTTACACGCCACAGGGCCTATTTTCAAAAGGCCCGGCGATGCGGGTAAAGCCCCGGGACCCGTGTAAGTCCCAGGGCTTGCAAAAAGGGTGGGGTGTGGGCGGAGCATGGGCGGTCCAGGGCGGTCAGGGGCAGAGCAGGGGCGGGGCCAGAGGCCTCTGACACAGCGGCCATTTGCTGCTGTGTGAAAGGATCGCTTGCCGGCAGGCTACTGGCACACGCAAAAGATGAAATAAAGATTTTTGGGGAGGTTAGAGTAGGGCTGGGGGGGAAAAGGTTAGGGGAAGGGATGGGAAATTTAGGTTAGGGGGAAGGGAAGTTCCGATTTCGAAGTGGCCTGGGAGGGAATGGAGGAAGGCAATTTTGCACCCCCTTGCGTATGCTGATCTAGGATTTTATAACTTGTGCGTGCCTACGCGTGCAAATTATAAAATCGGGTATACATGTACACCGCACACGCATGTTATAAAATCTACTCCAAAGGGATTATAATTGTGTGAGTGATTCTTTAGTTGATAAATCTCCAGGAGTTAATGGAATTAGAAAAGCTAAGGAAAAAAGAGATTTTATACTTATGCAAGGAATTGCAACTGCTAGATGTATGGAGGGTGTTGAATTCTGAAGTTAAAGATTTTACATATTCTAGAGAGCACATAATTCCTTATCAAGTATTGATTACATCCTGGCCACTCAAGGCTTCTTCTAAAAAATTATGAAGGCAGAAATCGGCCTCCCTGTGATCTTGGATCACTCATTAATTTGGGTAGAATTCAAAGTAACAGAAGAGGGGAAAAGGGAAAGGATATGGAGATTTCCCAGTTTTTTGCAAGAAGATGGTGATTTCCAATCAAATCTTCACAGGAAATGGAAAGAGTTTGAACCAAATAATAGTAAACATAAAGATTCCTCGACTCTTTTTTGGGAAAACCAGTAAGGTTGTATTAAGAGTGGAAATAATATCCTATTTGATAGGCAGGAATATTGGATTGAATAAGTCTATATTACAGCTAGAGGAAAAAAAGAATAGCAAAGGAAAAGCTAGTGAAGCAAGGAACTAAAAGGCATAAAGAAGAATATATAGCTATCTTAGAAAGCTTGAATGCATCCAACCATCAAAGGATGCAGAGAATGCTACAACAGACAGAACATAATTTTTTGTGTTTTGGGAATAAGGCTGGAAAACTTTTAGCTAATGCAGTAAGAATTTGGAGGGGGAAGACATTAAAAGGTAGATTTTAAGACCGGTGCACGGACGTCCATGTGCGTGCGGTTGCCGGCACGCACATATGGATGCACAGATTTTATAATATGCACACGTAAAAGCACACATGATATAAAATTCGCGACCTGTGTGCACATGCATGCTCGATTTTACATCGACATGTGCATATGTGCACAACTCCCATCTCAATCACATAAGTGAGGGATCTTAGTAGGTACGTGCGGCAACGTGATAGGCCCCTTTCCCAGTTCCCTCCCAGGTCACCCCTGTAAAGGAGCAAACTTCTTAAATCCCCTACCTAACATGCCTCCCTTTTAACTTACCCACCCCGACACCTAAAACCCCGCTGCCTACCCTAGAAGTTTTTGTTTTCATAATTAACCGCAGTCCGAAGCAGCAGCAGGTTATGCAGATATCCAATCCCAGTTCGCACTTCTTGGTATCACTGACTTGCTGTTTCTGTCCTGGCCCGCCCATACCCCATCCCTGTCTCACCCCTTTTTCACCCTTCATTCTTTTTTTACATACCAGGAGATACATGCTGTTGCATAAGGAGATGGACCTTTGGCTGAGGCGAGGTTGGCACTACCTATAGGGGCTTCCTATAGGCCCTTGCCATCAGGAGGCAGATGTAGGTGGAGGAAACCCAACTGGACCTTCATCTATACCAGCCCACGTTCCAAGCAGGTTGAGCCCTTGGGTGCCGGGGCTGGCAGGACTTAGGAGCGGGTCTCCCAGGAGGCTGGTCTTGAAGACATGAGACGTAGGCAGGTCAGGCGATCCAAAGGTCAGGGCTGGTGGCGAATAGGAGGATCCAAGGATGGGCCAGAGGTTGAGGTAGGTGGCTGGTAGCAGAAACACTGAGCAGGCAGGCAGTCCGGGCAAGCAGCAGGCAAAGGCGGAATCCAGGGCGAACCGAGTCAAGAACTAGAAGAGCAAGCTGAGGGAACGAGGAGCAGGAATAGGAACACATAGGCCAGGAACAGGAGCACACGGGGCAGGAACACACAGAGCTGAAACAAATGGAGCAACTCGCAGCTCTAGGCAGAGCAAGACCTGTTGCTGAGGTGAAGGTGAGGAAAAGGAGCTGCCTTAAGTAGGTCCTGGGGCGGGCCACACATCTGGGTTCCGCGGGAGGTGTCTTCTGTTGGGGCCCCTTTAGGATGGGGGAAGTGCCACGCGCGCCTAGAGGTGGCCGTGACTGACAGTGCAGAAACGGCAGGGCCAGCTCCATGCCATGCCGAGGGAGGAAAACGCCCTGCAGTACGGGAGCGGCAGAGTGGGTCCGGACCCGCCCAGGGGGTAAGTGTGGCCGGTCACAGCGTCCCACAGCCAGCCACTACAAGACATGCGTGGCTGAAAATCTGCGTGGCACATGCATGGCCTGGTCACACGCATATCTCCTGGATTTCCTGCATGTAAGGCTTTTAAAATTAGCCCTTTCTTGAGCAGCTTAAAACTAAACAAGGCAGCATAGTAACTAAAAGAGCAGATATCTGCGCAATTTTCAAGAATATTTATGAGGGGTTATATTCAGATGACAGTCCAGGGGGGTGATTAGAGAAGGACAATTTTTTCTAGTCTTCAGGTGCCCTGCATAACTGAGCAGCAACTGGATTTTTTAAATAGATGTATACAATCACACGAGATCCTCCAGGTTATTTCCAGCAAATCATGCAAAGCCTTGGGACCAGATGAGTTTTCATATGATTATTACAAGATTCTAAGTAAAGATTTAGTGGACCCTATGAATAATTTGCTTTCGAAAGTGCTTTGAAAAGATGCTTCCCCACCAAACTTTAATAAGGCACAGTTTATAGTGTTGGCTAAATTGGGGAAAGACCCATTCTCCCCAGCTTCATATAGACATATTTCACTGTTAAATTGTGATCTAAAGATTTTTGCTAAAATTCTAGCGGGTAGATTGTTTGATAATTCCATCCATTGTCCCTAGCAACCTGGCAGGATTTGTTAAAGGTAGAGCAGCATGCTCACATATAGGGGTAGATTTGCAAAGGGTTGTGCGTGTAAGATACGCGCGCAACCCCTGAAAACCTTCCCCTGCCTCCCCCTGCGCATGCTGAGCCTATCTTTCAAAAAATGGGCAGTCCGGGGGCGGGGCCGGGGGCGTGGATGTGGTCAGGGGCATGTCCAAGGGCGTAGCTGTGGTCAGGGGGTGGTCCAGGGGTGTGGCTGAGTGCCCCGACACAGCGGCCTGTGTCGGGGCCTGGCCAGCCAGTGCGCACAAGTTATGCCTGCCTCGGCCAGGCGTAACTTTCTCAACAAAGGTAGGGGGTGGAATTTAGTTAGGGCTAGGGGGTGGGTTAGGGAGGGGAAGGGAGGAGAAGGTGGGAGGGGCCGGAAAAAAGTTCCCTCTGAGGCCGCTCTGATTTCGGAGCGGTCTTTGAGGGAACGGAGGCAGGCTGCTCAGCTCGGCGCACGAAGGTTGCACAATTGTGCACCCCCCTGCATGCACAGACCCTGGGTTTTATAACATGCGCACGACAGCGCGCGCATGTTATAAAATCGGGCATAGATTTGTTTGTGCCAGGTTGCGTGAACAAATCTACGCCTGCGCATATAAGAACATAAGAACATGCCATACTGGGTCAGACCAAGGGTCCATTAAGCCCAGCATCCTGTTTCCAACAGTGGCCAATCCAGGCCACAAACCTGGCAAGTATCCAAAAACTAAGTCTATTCCATGTTACCGTTGCGAGAGCAGTGGCTATTTTCTAAGTCAACTTAATAAATAGCAGGTAATGGACTTCTCCTCCAAGAAATCCAATCCTTTTTTAAACACAGCTATACTAACTGCACTAACCACTTCCTCTGGCAACAAATTCCAGAGTTTAATTGTGTGTTGAGTAAAAAAGAACTTTCTCCGATTAGTTTTAAATGTGCCACATGCTAACTTCATGGAGTGCCCCCTAGTCTTTCTATTATCCGAAAGAGTAAATAACCGATTCACATCTACCCATTCTAGACCTCTCATGATTTTAAACACCTCTATCATATCCCCCTCAGCCGTCTCTTCTCCAAGCTGAAAAGTTCTAACCTCTTTAGTCTTTCCTCATAGGGGAGCTGTTCCATTCCCCTTCTCATTTTGGTAGCCCTTCTCTGTACCTTCTCCATCGCAATTATATCTTTTTTGAGATGCGGCGACCAGAATTGTACACAGTATTCAAGGTGCAGTCTCACCATGGAGCGATACAAAGGCATTATAACATTTTCCGTTTTATTCACCATTCCCTTTTTAATAATTCCCAACATTCTGTTTGCTTTTTTGACTACCACAGCACACTGAACCAACGATTTCAATGTGTTATCCACTATGACACCTAGATCTCTTTCTTGGGTTGTGGCACCTAATATGGAACCTAACATTGTGTAACTATAGCATGGGTTATTTTTCCCTATATGCATCACCTTGCACTTATCCACATTAAATTTAATCTGCCATTTTGATGCCCAATTTTCCAGTCTCACAAGGTCTTCCTGCAATTTATCACAATCTGCTTGTGATTTAACTACTCTGAAGAATTTTGTTCCATCTGCAAATTTGATTATCTCACTTGTCGTATTTCTATCCAGATCATTTATAAATATATTGATAAGTAAGGGTCCCAAAACAGATCCATGAGGCACTCCACTGCCCACTCCCTTCCATTGAGAAAATTGTCCATTTAATCCTACCCTCTGTTTCCTGTCTTTTAGCCAGTTTGGCATCCATGAAAGGACATCACCACCTATCCCATGACTTTTTACTTTTCCTAGAAGCATCTCATGAGGAACTTTGTCAAACTCCTTCTGAAAATCCAAGTATACTACATCTACCTGTTCACCTTTATCCACATGTTTATTAACTCCTTAAAAAAAAAAAAAGCAGATTTGTGAGGCAAGACTTGCCCTGGGTAAAGCAATGCTGACTTTTTTCCATTAAACCATGTCTTTCTATATGTTCTGTGATTTTGATGTTTAGAACACTTTCCACTATTTTTCCTGGCACTGAAGTCAGGCTAACCGGTCTGTAGTTTCCCGGAACGCGCCTGGAGCCCTTTTAAATATTGGGGTTACATTAGCCATCCTCCAGTCTTCAGGTACAATGGATGATTTTAATGATAGGTTACAAATTTTTACTAATAGGTCTGAAATTTCATTTTTTAGTTCCTTCAGAACCCTGGGGTGATTAACATCTGGTCCAGGTGATTTACTACTCTTCAGTTTGTCAATCAGGCCTACCACATCTTCTAGGTTCACCGTGATTTGGTTCAGTCCATATGAATCATTACCCATGAAAACCTTCTCTGATACGGGTATCTCCCCAACATCCTCTTTAGTAAACAATGAAGCAAAAAATAATTTAATATTTCCACGATGGCCTTATCTTCTCTAATTGCCCCTTTAACCCATTGATTGGTCCAACTGACTCCCTCACAGGCTTTCTGCTTTGGATATATTTTTAAAAGTTTTTACTGTGAGGTTTTGCCTCTGCGGCTAACTTCTTTTCAATTTCTCTCTTAGTCTGTCTTTTCAATGTCTTACATTTAACTTGCCAACACTTATGCATTATCCTATTTTCTTCTATTGGATCCTTCTTCCAATTTTTGAATGAAGATCTTTTGGCTAAAATAGCTTCTTTCACCTCCCCTTTTAACCATGCTGGTGATTGTTTTGCCTTCTTTCCACCTTTCTTAATGTGTGGAATACATCTGGACTGTGTTTCTAGGATGGTATTTTTTAACAATGACCACACCTCTTGCACACTTTTTACTTTTGTAGCTGCTCCTTTCAGTTTTTTTCTATTTTTCTCATTTTATCAAAGTTTCCCTTTTGTAAGTTTAGCATGAGAGCCATGGATTTGCTTACTGTCCCCTTTCAAGTCAGTAATTCAAATTTGATCATATTATGATCACTATTGCCAAGCAGTCCCCACCACTGTTACCTCTCTCACCAAATCCTGTGCTCCACTGAGAATTAGATCTAAAATTGCTCCCTCTCTTGTCGGTTCCTGAACCAATTGCTCCATTAAGCTGTCATTTATTCCATCCAGGTACTTTATCTCTCTAGCATGTCCCTATGATACATTTACCCAGTAAATATTGGGGTAATGAAATCTCAAAAGAAAAAATGTTGTATCACAATTTTTGTTTTTTTGTAGGTGCTATCAATCTCTTTATCATTTGAAGCTTAATATTCACACACACCTCTCATTAATGCTGAGACTGAAAATGGAGATAGGTCCGAAATACTTTGAGGGACCTCTGTAAAACTACTACAAATGAAGTACTTAAAGTTCTTCCTGAGCAGCACCTTGTGAAGTATCGGAAGTGCGGCGGGCGGTGTGAGTCAGCACGAGACGTCCCTGAAGCAGCGGCTCGTGAAAAGCGCGCGTCGGACCTCTGACTCCGACAAAGAATAAAAGGGAAGTAACATTCTGTGTTTTAAGAAAAAAGGAAAAATGCAAAAAAGTTAAAAATCTCTGTACAAATAGTGGACTATTGGACCTATGATTAAAAAGGACCCAGACAGGTGCAAAAATACAAGTGCATACTTGCAGCACCGTGGATGTTATGAAGGTCCCTAATTCATGAATGAGAGGTGTGTGTGAATATTAAGCTTCAAAAGATAAAGAGACTGATAGCACCTACAAAAAAACAAAAATTGTGATACGTTTTCTTTTGAGGTTACTCAAATCGTTGTTCAGTGGACAAAGAGATACGTCTTTTATTGGTAATTGAAATCTCCCATTATTACCGCACTACCAATTTGGTTAGCTTCCCTAATTTCTCTTAGCATTTCACTGTCCGTCTCATTATCTTGACCAGGTGGACGGTAGTATACTACTATCACTATAGTCTTCCCCAACACACAAGGGATTTCTACCCATAAAGATTTGATTGTGCATTTAGTGTCATGCAGGATGTTTATCCTGTTGGACTCTATGCCATCCCGGACATAAAGCGACACACCGCCTCCCGGGTGCTCCTCTCTGTCATTGCAATATAATTTGTACCCTGGTTTAGCACTGTCCCATTGGTTATCCTCCTTCCACCATGTCTTTGAGATGCCAATTAAGTCTATGTCATCATTAACTGCTATACATTCTAATTCTCCCATCTTACTTCTTAGACATCTGGCATTAGCATACAAACATTTCAAAGTTTGTTTTTGTTTGTATTTTCATTCTGCTTTTTAATTGATAGGGATAAGTTATAATGTTTTAGCTCAGGTGAGTTTTTAGTTACAGGCACTTGGACTATTTTTCTTATTATTGGAACCTCACTGTCGGGATGCCCTAATTCTAATGCATCATTAGTATCCTTTGAAGATACCTCCCTCCGAACCATGCACTGCTGAGCGACTGTCGGCTTTCCCCTTTGTTCTAGTTTAAAAGCTGCTCTATCTCCTTTTTAAAGGTTAGTGCCAGCAGTCTGATTCCATCCTGGTTAAGGTGGAGCCCATCCCTTCGGAAGAGTCTCCCCCTTCCCCAAAAGGTTCTCCAGTTCCTTACAATACTGAATCCCTCTTCCTTGCACCATCGTCTCATCCAAGCATTGAGACTCTGGAGCTCTGCCTGCTTCTGGGGACCTGCGCATGGAACAGGGAGCATTTCAGAGAATGCTACCCTGGAGGTTCTGGATTTAATATTTCTGCCTAAGAGCCTAAATTTTGCTTCCAGAACCTCCCTCCCACATTTTCCTATGTCATTAGTGCCCACATGTACCACGACAGCTGGCTCCTCTCCAGCACTGTCTAAAATCCCATCTAGGTGACTTGTGAGGTCCGACACCTTCGCTCCAGGTAGGCATGTTACCTGGTTTGACTATTATTATTTATTATATTTCCCATGCTGTATTGTTCATTATGTAAACCGTTGTGATGGTACTACTAAACGATGGTATAGAAAAGCTGTCAAATAAGTAAATAAATAAATAAATAAATAAATAAATAAATAAATAAACCGAGCTTGATGGACTCTCTACCTGGGTAACATCAAGCTAGGTTGAGAGAACACTGTACAAATCTCATCTTTGGGTGAGTTTCCTCACTCCGAAGGACATCAAATCTTCACAAGAGTGTACTGTTCTGTTCGTACGACTCACTCTGAAGGTCAAAGTGGACCCCTAACCCCTACACTAATACCTAAACCTCACCTCGAGTAACTAGGTGGGCCTCCTATAGAGGTGTAAATACCTAACTACTATGAGGGTCTTATAGCTAGTTTCTCTCTCTCTTTCTCTCTCTCTCTCTCTTTCTCTTTCTCTTAAAAGTCTAAAAATGCTATGTGTGAAAACATTGCAAAGTGCAATAAAGCCATGTTGCACAGCTTAATGAAAAAGGTGTAGTTATTTACCACATTAAAACTGTGTGATACGGCTTTGCAAATTGTGAAGCTTGGCCAGAAATCCCAATCCTTTTCTAAATTAGCATCGCACCATGTGTTAAGGTGTTTTTCACATGCAAAAAGCCCATAACATGGCTTGGAAAATAACCCCCTTGGTTTGATGTTTTAACACTTTCAGTATGGACTCTTTTGGTTCTGTGAGAAAATCCAGGATGTCATCTGCAAAGGCTGATTCTTTAAAAGATTGATCTCCTTTAGTAAATCCCCAGATAGTGCTATCATTATCAATTTTCCACAGTAAAAAATCCATGGACAGGATGTGCAACAGAGGGGATAAAGGGTACCCCTATCTCATTCCCCTCTGAATGAGAAAATCATCAGACTTTTGACCATTAGCAATAATCATCAGACTTATTTTTCCTCACTTCAAAGTGGATTACATTCAGGTACTGCAGTATTTCCCAACCCCTAGAGAGCTTACAATCTAAGTTCATACCTAAGGTGATGGAGGGTATAGTGACTTGCGCAAGGTATAACAGTGGGACTTGAACCATGGTCTCCTGTTTCATAGCCTACTGCTCTAACCACTAGGCTACTCCTCTTATAACCATTAGTGATAAATTGCAGGAAGACCTTCTGAGACTGGAAAATTGGGCAACCAAATGGCAGATGAAATTTAATGTGTATAAGTGCAAGGTGATGCATATAGGGAAAAATAACCCATGCTATAGTTACACAATGTTAGGTTCCATATTAGGAGCTACCACCCAAGAAAGAGATCTAGGCATCATAGTGGATAACACATTGAAATCATCAGTTCAGTGTGCTGCGGCAGTCAAAAAAACCAAACAGAATGTTGGGAATTATTAGAAAGGGAATGGTGAATAAAATGGAAAATGTCATAATGCCTCTGTATCGCTCCATGGTGAGACCGCACCTTGAATACTGTGTACAGTTCTGGTTGCCGCATCTCAAAAAAGATATAATTGTGATGGAGAAGGTACAGAGAACGGCAACCAAAATGATAAAGGGGATGGAACAGCTTCCCTATGAGGAAAGACTAAAGAGGTTAGGACTTTTCAGCTTGGAGAAAAGACGGCTGAGGGGGAAATGATAGAGTTGTTTAAAATCATGAGAGGTCTAGAAAGGGTAGATGTGTATCGGTTTTTTACTCTTTCGGATATTAGAAAGACTAGGGGGTTAGCATGTGGCACATTTAAAACTAATCGGAGAAAGTTCTTTTTCACTCAACACACAATTAAACTCTGGAATTTGTTGCCAGAGGATGTGGTTAGTGAAGTTAGTGTAGCTGTGTTTATAAAAGGATTGGATAAGTTCTTGGAGGAGAAGTCCATTACCTGCTATTATTTAAGTTGACTTAGAAAACAGCCACTGCTATTACTAGCAACAGGGAGAGCCGTGGCAGGTGGAGGATGAGGCCCACGCGGCCTAGGAGTGCTCCGAACAGGCCGGGCCGGGGTAGGAGGAGGGACCGGAGCACGGCCCGATCCCGTAACAGTACCCCCCTCCTATGCCCCCTCCTTGGAGGCCTGGGTTTACTAGGGTGAGCCATGTGGAACTAACTAAGAAGATTCTTGTCCAGAATGTGGGATGAAGGCTCCCAGGAGTTCTCTTCCGGCCCGTATCCCTCCCAGGAAAGGAGATATTCCCATCGGTGGTGATGAAACCGAATGTCCAGGACGTCCTTCACCGTATAGGTGCCTTCGGTCTCGGCCTCAGTGGCAGTGGGTTCCGGAGGCTTGGCATGAAAGGAGAGAGTACTACAGGTTTCAGCAGGGACATATGGAACACGTTGTGAATCCGCAACGTAGATGGTAATCGCAGGCGGTAGGACACCGCCCCAACTCGCTCTGCCACTGTGAATGGACCAATATACCTGGGAGCTAGGCGCATAGAAGGGACCCGTAAACGAATATTTCTGGTGCTCAACCAGACCTTATTCCCTGGAAGGAGGACCGGAGCCAGGCGCCGTAGTATGTCGGCGTACTTCTTCTCCTTGGCGAAGGCTGTTCGGAGCTTCTCCTGGGTAGAAGTCCAAAAGGCGTGCAACTGCTGAGCAGTGAGTTGAACCGCCAGCGAGGATACTGTCAGAGGCAATGGCAATGGAGGTCTGGGGCTCTTTCCATAGATGAGCTGAAACGGGGACAGGTCAGTTGCAGAGTGCTTGTGGCGGTTATATGAGAACTCCGCCCAAGGTAATAGGGTGACCCAGTCATCTTGCAGATCCCCAACGAAGGCACGGAGGAAGGTCTTCAGAGTTCAGTTAGTCCTTTTGGCCTGGCTGTTGGCCTGAGGGTGGAAGGCGGTAGTGAGATCCAGCCGCACCCCAAACTTCTTGCAGAGGGACCTCCAATACTTTGCCATAAACTGTGGACCACGGTCAGAGGTAATGTGCGAAGGCAGGCCATGGAGATGGAAGATGTGTTGAGTGAAGAGGTTAGCCAGTTCTAGCGCAGAAGGTAGCTTGGCGAGAGGCACGAAGTGGGCCATTTTCGAGAAACGGTCGACCGTGACCCAGATCACGGTCTTCCCATCGGAAACTGGCAAATCCACAATAAAATCTGTGGACAAGTGAGTCCAGGGCTCATTGGGAATAGGTAGTGGCTGCAGGAGGCCCCAGGGGCATCCATACAGAGGTTTCTGGCGGGCACAGGTGGGACATGACTGGAAATACTGTTGTATGTCCTTCTTGACTTGTGGGCACCAATAGAACTCGATCAGGAGTTCGAGAGTCCTGGCCATTCCTGGATGCCCGGCCATCAGTGAATCGTGGGCCCACTGTAAGACCTTCCTGCGGGAATGAGAGGGCACCACAGTCTTACCTGCGGGAGCCACCTTGGAGGCTGCCAACAGAACTTTGGCTGGGTCCAGAATATACTGCAGCGGGTTGGAGACATCTTCAGTCTCCGTTGTACGGGAGAGTGCATCTGCCCTTACGTTCTTAGACGCTGGTCGGTAACAGACAGAAAAGTTGAACCTGCTGAAAAAGAGTGACCAGCATGCCTGCCATGGATTCAGACACTAGGCCCGGCACAGATATTCGAGGTTCTTGTGGTCAGTGTAGATGATTATAGGATGTTGGGCCCCCTCCAACCATTGGCGCCATTCCTCGAAAGCTAGCTTGATAGCCAGTAGCTCCTTATCACCGATGCCGTTGGCGTTGGTGGTCAGGGTGGCCCAGGCAGGTGTCCTGGAGGAATGCGTCTTTCAACTCATGGAAGGCCCACGTGGATGTAGCTGGCCAATTCTTAGCATCGGCCCCCTTCCTGGTGAGGGCAGTCAGTGGAGCCACCATCTGGGAATAGTGGAGAATGAATTGCAGATAAAAATTGGCAAAGCCGAGGAACCGCTGGAGAGCCTTCTCCCACTGGTTGGGGCCAATCCTTAATGGCAACAACCTGGTCCGGGTCCATGTGAAACCCTGTAGAGGATACGATATACCCCAAGAAGGGTAGTGACTCTCGTTCGAACTGGCATTTTTCGAGTTTCGCATAAAGCCAGTTCTCTCGCAATTTCTGCAGTACTTGGCGGACATGTTGACGATGCGTTCCTAAGTCTCTGGAGTAGATTAATACATCATCCAAGTAAATAACAGAAGTGTGCAACATCTCTCTCAGGACCTCATTCATGAGGTTCTGAAAGACTGCAGGGGCATTGCAAAGGCCGAAGGGCATAACCAAGTATTCATTGTGCCCATCCCTTGTGTTAAAAGCGGTCTTCCATTCGTTTCCCGGGCGAATGCAGACTAGGTTGTATGCCCCATGAAGATCCAGCTTGGTGAATACCTTGGCTCCCTGCAAGCGGTCGAGGAGTTCAGGAATCAAGGATAATGGATACCGATCCCGCCGCATGATGCTGTTGAGGCCCCGGTAATCTATGCAGGGTCGGAGGGACCCATCTTTCTTCGCCACGAAGAAGAACCCGGCTCCAGCCGTGGATTTGGAGGGACGGATGAATCCTCGGTCCAGGTTCTCTCGGATGTAGTCAGACATAGCTTGTGTCTCCGGAAGGGACAATGGGTGTACCCAGCCTCAAGGTGGTGTGGTACCTGGGAGCAGATTGATCGCACAGTCAAAGGGGTGATGCTCCTTGGAAAATACATCGTGAAAGTCCTGGTAATGTGAAGGCAGGGCTAAGGGAGCCATCAGGAGAGATATCGGGGCCCACGGGACCGCCGCCAGGCAGGAGCTAAAGCACGAGGGGCCCCAGGATGCCACCTGGAGGGAGTCCCAAGAGATTACTGGCGAGTGCTTCCGAAGCAAGGTAGCCCCAAGATGACTGGATGCATGGACTTCTCTAGGATGAGGAAGGAGATCTCCTCCTGATGCAGGACGCCTGTACGTAAGGTGATAGGCTGAGTGCGGGTAGCGATGGTGCCGGGAAGGCGTCTCCCCTTAATGGAGGACATGCGAAGAGGAGGCCTTTGGGGTTGAACCTTGATCCGGAGTTGCTGAGCAAGCTCCTGGAGTATGAAGTTTCCCCCGGCTCCCGAGTCGATCAGGGCTTGTGTCTCGAACTCTCCCTCTAGGAGGAGTAAGGTCACCAGCATGAAGCATGGGGAGTCAGAAGTGGTGTGACCTAGGGTTAGCTCCCCGACTGTCCCTAGGTTCGAGCGTTTCCCGGACCCTCGCTACAATGGGCAAGGAAATGACCCTTACCACCGCAGTACATGCATAAGCCCAGCGACCGGCGTCTCCTTCTTTCTTCTTGGGAGATGGGTCCCCAGCCCACCTGCATGGGTTCGATGTCTTGGGTCCCTGAAGAAATGGGTGGAGAACTCCCGCTGCGGGAAGGAGTAGATCCAAAGGTCCCAGGCCTATGAGCCGGCCTCTTTTCTCGAAACCGGCGCTGGATGCGGCGGTCCACGTGGCCTGCAAGATCAATAAGAGTGTTCATTTCATCAGGAAGGTCTCGGGCCGCCAGCTCGCCCTGCAGCTTTGGGGAGAGACTTTCCAGGAAGATGCCATGCAGGCTATCACTTCCCCAGTTTAGTTCAGTGGCGAGAGTCTGGAAATCCATGGCGTGTTCCGCCAGAGGCCGGTTACCCTGACGTAGCTGGAGTAACTCTGAGGCTGCAGTAGGTTTGCGAGAGGCCTCGTCAAAGACCCGCCTAAAGGCAGAGACGAAGTGCACCAGGTTGTCCAGGCGAGGATCCTGGCACTCCCAAAGGTTGGAGGCCCATGCCAGGGGTCTCCTGTCCAGCAGAGAAATAATAAAACTTGTCTTGACCCGGTCAGTCGGAAACTGAAGCGGAAGCAGGTTGAAGCGAATATAGCACTGATTCAGGAATCCTCTGCACAGCTTCGTGTCCCCTGAATACCGCGAAGGTACCAGCATCTGGATGGGTGCTGTATCTGTGGAAGTGGCCCCAGTTCTAGGTACCGTGGAGCTGGCAGCCGTGGCTCCGCCAACACAGTCGGCTAACCCCTGTACAGTTGCCGTCAGGGCGTCGAGGCAGGTCTGCTGCTGTTGCAGCCTCTGGGCTATACCCGGAATGGCTTTCAGGCTGGCAAGGTCTGCCGGGTCCATGGCCTTGCAAACTGTTACGTTCGTGGACCCTTGGGCCAGTTGGGACAGTGGATGGTATGCTATGGAAGGCCACAGCAAGCGTCCCAGCCAGGAGGCGGCTCGGAAGAGACTCAGAGGAGGCTTCACCACTGGAAGTCCGAGGTCCCCCCAAGAGGAGCCCGTAGGGACCCGGACTTCTTGGACTTAGGTGGAGTCCTATGCAACCAAGGACCCAGGCAGTGATTGAAGAGATGGACGAGGACTAGACCCAGGTAGATGAAGAGTCTTCACCCTTGGAAGCCCGCGGCTCCCCCGGGAGGAGCCCGTGAGAGCCCGAGCCGCTGGGACTTGGGAGAATCCTCTGGGCCAGCAAGTATGATCTTTATTTTTTAAATGGACAGGTCTATTACCTTGTTACTCTACTATCTCACTGTTAATGTTTTCTATCGCTTTCTTTCCATTCCAAGTTGCATTATATCCCTGTTTTATTGTAACTGCTACTTCTTCTTATATCACATGTTATTGTTCTAAGTATTTCTCCTTTTGTCACACCCTGTTAATTGTAAACCGGCATGATGCGACTCCCATCGCGAATGCCGGTATATAAAAAAATCAAATAAATAAAAATAAATAAAGTACTGGATACGAGAGGTGAGGAAGAAGCCAAAGTCGGAGTCCAAGAGCTAAGGCGGGTCAGAAGCCAGGAGTCAGAGATCCACACCAAAGCCAGGGATGAAGCAGAGGACGGAGTCGTGGACGGAGCCGGGTCAGAAGCCAGAAGGTCAGAAGTCAATACCAAGCCAGGAACAGAAGCCAAAGACGAAGTCGTGGAACGGTGCCAGGTCAGAAGCCAGAAGACAGACGTTGATACCAAAACCAAGGGGCAGAAGCAAGAGACAAGTTCAGGAAGCAAGCCGGGTCGAAGACAGAAGCAATCCAAGAGTCGCAGCAACTAGCAGTCAGGAAAACCTGAGGAACCTCGTTGCAAGGCAAAGAGCTGATGGAGCTGCAGGGTTTAAATACCCTGCAGCGTGTGACGTCACCGGGAGGCCCTCCTACGATTTTCCCGCGCTGGCCCCTTTAAGGGTCGAGCCCCCGGTTGCACATGCCTAGGGGGCGGGGCCCAACGCGTCGGGTCGGCGGCGTTCTCCCTGCTCGAGGGAGAGCTGCGGCAGGCGGAGGATGAGGCCCACGCGGCCTAGGAGCGCTCTGAACGGGCCGGGCTGGCCCGGAGGTAGGAGGGACTGGAGCATGGCCCGGTCCCGTAACATATATGTGTTGCAAATGTGTCCTATCTGGTTGCATAAGAAGGATATTAGGGAAATAAACATCAGACTTTTTCTATGGAAAGGAAAGAAAGTAAGAATACCCCTGAATTTGTTAATGAGACCCTTGGGAAGAGGAGGTTTAAAATGTCCAAACATACAGATATATAATTTGGCATGTATGTTATGGCATATTTCAGATTGGTTGTTTGCAACCTCAAAAGACTCACCACATCAGTTATTACAAAGTTGGTTGGGTCCGATTTCATTGTATGCTTTGGTTCAAGTTGCAGAGAGGGACATCCCAAGAGAAGTAAAAGAGCATCTAATAGTTAATTTGTGTCAGAAGGCTTGGTCATTATTATGTAAATTATCCTACATTCCTGACAGAGTTTCCTCTCTCATTTCCCTACAAGGAAACCCACAATTTGAACCAGGTTTAAATAACCCCATGTTCACAGTATGGATTTACTATGAACACGAGGTTAAACAGGTCTTCAATTCTTTATTGGTAGCACCAATGTATTACATAGATTTCAGGAGTTGCAATCCAGCTATCTACTTTTATGCAAAGTTTTTTATGCATATTTATAAATTAGGTACTATTTATTCAATCTTATTAAGAAGAATCCAGATTGGTAAATATGGGATTCTAGAAGAAATCATAATAGGTGTCAAAAAAGGGAAGACTTCTTGTGCCAAGTTTAACAGAGCATTACTGGATATTCCGACAGGAGATGATATAGCAAAGAGTTTTGATAAATGGAACAAATGGACGAATTTTAACTTGACCGAGTAGGAATTTCGACAATGTTTTAAAAACAGAGACAAAACCACAGAAAATGTAAACTTAAGGGAGACGCAGTTTAAGTTTCTACACCAGGCATATCTGTCTCAAGAAAGAGCATACCTAGCTACAATCTGTGAATCAGCTATATGCTTGCAATGCTCCAAAGAAGTAGGAGATTTTATTCATGAATTCTGGCATTAACCTAAGATTCAGAATTTTTGGAGTAAGTTACAAGAATATGTAGAAAGTTTTCTTAAGGTGCATCTGCCTTTAGATTCAAAAATTTGGCTATTTGGCTGCTATGAAGGCACTGCACCTGAAATGATTCAAATAAAATATTTTTAGATAAGGCCACTTTAGTGGCAAAGAAAATGATATTATCTACTTGGGCCAGGGAAGGGATTCCAAGTGTTAATCACTAGAAATCAAGAATGGTTAAACTTTTAACTTTTGAATATTTGACAGCAAAGACACTGTTGGAGAAACGCTTGGATAATATGTTGCAGATATGGCAGGATTACTTATCTGTGCTCTCCCTGGCTGTGAGATCTACAATATTGAATTTGTAAATATCTTCTAATATCCCAAGAGGCTTCTTGGGAGAAGTAATGAGCAATTTTGTTGTAGGTGAATAGGTAGCAGGGAATCAGAAATAAATTTCATGTATATTTTCTCTGTTATTGATTTTTTTTTTTGGAGATGTAAAGGACAAAGTGTTAAGGAGAAACCACCCAGATGAAGGAAAAGGAACAACAACAGCAGCAGCAGCAGCAGCAATAATAGTCACACCATAAGTGAAGAGGAGGGACGGGCTGACTGAGGATTAAGGGACGGAGGTGAGGTTTATGTTATTTGTGTTTATCAGAAATGTGTTGTTCAATGATATAGCAAATGTTGCTTACCTGATGTAACAGGTGTTCTCACAGGACAGCAGGATGTTAGTCCTCACAAATGGGTGACATCGAGGATGGAGCCCACCACGGAAAACGTCTGTCAAAGTTTCAGAAACTTTGACTGGCCCCTACTGGGCATGCCCAGCACGGCACCAACCCTGCAGCCAGCAGGGGTCTCCCTTCAGTCTGATTTTCAAAGCTACAGGCAGTGCCGAAAAATAAAATAAGAAAAACGAACCCAACACCGCGGGGTGGCGGGCAGGTTTCGTGAGGACTAACATCCTGCTGTCCTGTGAGAACACCTGTTACATCAGGTAAGCAACATTTGCTTTCTCACAGGACAAGCAGGATGGTTGTCCTCACAAATGGGTGAGTACCGAGCTGAGGATGTCCTGACTTGCACCAAATGTACCCAACGGCGTGCAACAAGCACAACAACAGGGGTAGAATTTGGTAAAGGGCATCCGCACCCTACCGGGAAGGTGGAAGGGTGTTGGTACATCAAGTTGGAAAAAGGTTACGCAAAACAGATTGGCCGAAGATGGAATCCTGTCTTCCAGCTTTATCCAAACAATAGTGGGCTGCAAAGGTGTGGAGAGAACTCCAGGTTGCAGCCTTGCAGATGTCAGGAAACGGCACCGATCGAAGGTGTGCTACTGAAGTCGCCATGGCCCTCACAGAGTGTGCTTTGACACGGTCTTGAAAAGGAATGCCAGCTTGCTGATAGCAAAAAGAAATGCAGTCCGCCAACCAGGAGGAAAGAGCCTGCTTACCCACAGGTTGTCCTAACTTGTTAGGGTGGAAAGAGACGAATAATTGAGTGCTCTTTCTGTGAGAAACTGTACGGTCTAGATAAAAAGCTAGAGCTCGTTTACAGTCTAGGGTATGCAGAGTCTGTTCCCCGGGATTGGAGTGGGGCCTGGGAAAGAAGATAGGTAGTATGATGGATTGATTAATGTGAAACTCCGAAACTACCTTAGGTAAAAATTTAGGGTGAGTGCGAAGCACCGCCCGGTCCTGCAGGAGTTTAGTGTAAGGCGGGTAGGTAACTAGGGCCTGTAACTCACTAACCCTGCGAGCTGAAGTGATAGCCAAAAGGAATAACACTTTCCATGTGAGATATTTTAGGTCACATGAATGGAGAGGTTCGAAAGGTGGCTTCATCAGGCGACCAAGAACCAGATTAAGGTCCCAAGATGGGGCTGGAGGACGTAAAGGCGGTTTCAAATGGAGCAATCCCTTAAGAAATCGTGTTACCAGGGGTTGTACTGAGATAGGGACACCCCCGATACCTTTATGGAAGGCGGCTACCGCACTGACATGCATTCTAATGGAAGAGGTCTTTAGACCTGATTCTGAGAGATGCCAGAGATAGTCCAAGAAGTTAGAGATTGGACAGGAAAGGGGATCAAGGGACTGAGAAGTGCACCATGATGTATACCTTTTCCATTTGTATGAGTAAGATTTTCTGGTGGAGGGCTTTCGTGAAGCTATCAGGACACGAGAAACGGAATCTGAAAGGTTGAATGGCTGAAGGACTAACCTTTCAACATCCATGCCGTCAGGGACAAGGCTTGGAGGTTGGGATGGAGGAGGCATCCGTCGTTTTGAGTGAGCAGATGCGGGTCCTGTCCCAGAGGGATGCGCCTGCGGATGGAGAGATCCTGGAGTATGGGAAACCACACTTGGCGTGGCCAGTGGGGTGCTATCAGGATCATGGTTCCTCTGTCCTGGCGTAGCTTCACGAGAGTCCTCGACAGAAGAGGAAGTGGAGGGAATGCATAGAGCAGACCGGTCGTCCACTTGAGGGAGAATGCATCCCTCGTTTGAGAGTGCTGGCTCCGAATGAGAGAACAATAATTGTCCACTTTGTGGTTCTGAGGGGACGCAAAGAGGTCTATGTGGGGGTAACCCCACTTGTGGAATAGAGAGTTCGCTACTACAGGACTGAGTGACCACTCGTGTGGTTGGAAGACACGGCTCAGCTGGTCCGCCAATATATTGTCTACTCCCGGCAGATAGGTGGCCTTGAGGTACATGGAATGGGAGAGAGCTTCTGCCCAGATCTGCGCAGCTTCCTGACACAGAAGGAAGGAGCCTGTGCCTCCCTGCTTGTTTATGTACCACATTGCCACCTGGTTGTCTGTCTGGATTAATATTATCTGATGTGATAAATAATCTTGAAAGGTCCTGAGAGCGTAGCGTATTGCTCGTAGCTCCAGGAAGTTGATCTGGTGTTTGGCTTCCTGTCGTGACCAGATTCCTTGAGACTGTAGATTGTCGACATGGGCTTCCCACCCTATGTTGGAAGCATCGGTGGTGAGGATTACCTGGGGATCTGGTGGAAGAAAGGGCAAGCCCCTTAAAAGGTTGACTGGATGCGTCCACCAGGCAAGAGACAGACGTAATGCGTTTGTGATTGTGACAATGGAGGATAGAGGCTGAAGAGCTTGGATCCATTGGTGTCTTAGAGTCCAGTGTGTAAGTCTCATGGCCAGACGGGCCATGGGAGTTACTTGAACCGAGGAAGCCATGTGTCCCAGTAGAACAAGGAACTGGCGAGCTGTGGCTGTGTGTTGAAACTGCAGCTGGTGAGCTAGGGACACGAGGGTTTGAACCCGTTGATGAGGAAGGAAGGCCTTTGCTTGTAAGGTGTCCAAGTCTGCCCCAATGAAGGATAAGGTTTGAGATGGGACCAAGCAAGATTTCTCGTAATTTACAAGAAATCCTAAGGAAAGGAGAGTCTGAATTGTCAATGCTAGGGAGGATTGAGCAAGTAGTTGAGTTGGAGCCCTGATTAGCCAATCATCCAGGTAGGGGTAGACGTGGACACCTTCTTTCCTGAGGAATGCTGCCACTACCACGAGGCATTTGGTGAAGACTCGTGGTGCGGATGCTAGGCCGAAAGGTAGGACTCGGTACTGGTAATGGTTTTGGCCTACCAGAAAACGCAGGTATTTGCGATGAGATTGTGTAATCGCAATGTGGGTATATGCGTCTTTTAGGTCTAGGGAGCATAGCCAGTCCCCTCTTCGCAACAGGGGGAGAAGCAAACCCAGGGTTACCATCTTGAACTTCTCCTTGAGAAGGTACTTGTTGAGAGCCCGCAGGTCGAGGATGGGACGTAGGCCCCCTGACTTTTTTGGAATCATGAAGTACCTGGAATAGAATCCCAGTCCTTGTTGTAAGGGAGGAACGGGTTCTATAGCATTTGATTGTAGGAGAAGGGATACTTCGTGCTCTAAAAGAGCAGAATGATTGGGAAGACTCCATGTTTGTAGAGGCGGGGAGTCTGTAGGAAGAGTTGTGAAATTGAGGTGGTAACCCTGTGTAATTATTGCTATCACCCACTGATCTGTGGTAATGCGAAGCCAGTTGTGCAGAAAATGGCACAATCGACCTCCTACTGGGATAGTTGGAAGAGGGGTCTGGTAACTGCTGTCTATGTGACGGTCAAAGACTAGCTGCAGGGCCCGGAGGTGGAGCTGTGGCAGGCCTTTGTTTACGAGGTTGGCGTGGCTGAGTCCTGTGCGAGGTACGTGCAGGCCGGGACTTAGCCGATGGTGGATAATATCATCGTGGCCTAAAGAAGGGCTTTTTAGGGTCTTTCTTAAAAGGCTGTTTGGAGGGTAAGTCTGAAGGAGTGGATGAGAGTTGTTTCAGCGTCTCATGATGCTCTTTCAATTCAGCTACTATTTGCTGAATTTGCTCTCCAAACAAATTATCTCCTAGGCAAGGTAAATCCGAGAGTCTGTCCTGGACTTCCGGCCGAAGATCGGATGACTTAAGCCAAGCCCAACGTCTGGCTGAGATGGCTGTTGCTGAAAGCCTTGTGGAAGCATCAAAGACATCATATGAAGTTCTTATTTCATGCTTTCCAGCTTCAAGACCTTTGTCTATAAGGGCTTGAAGCTGTGGTTGAAATTGTTCAGGTAAAGTATTTGAGTAGTCCTGCATTTGTTTGAAAATGGCTCTGTTATACTGAGTCATATACAGCTGATACGAGGCAATTCTTGATATCAGCATAGCTCCTTGAAAGACTTTTCTGCCTACAGCATCTAGGAATTTATTTTCCTTAGTAGGTGGTATAGAAGAATGAGGCTTTAGTCGTTTAGCTTTCTTTTGCGCTGATTCAACGACTACTGAGCGATGGTCCAATTGAGGTTTTTGAAAACCGGGAGCTGACTGTACCAGATATGTCGAATCAGCTTTTTTATTTACTGGTGTAACAGATGCAAGCGATTCCCAATTCTTTTTAAGAAGATCTTGAAAAACCTGATGGATGGGAATGGAGGTGATGATTTTGGGAGCATCCAAAAATTGGAGTAATTCCATCATCTCATGTCTGTCATCTTGTTCAGAGTGGAGCTGAAAAGGGACTACTTCTGACATCTGCTTCACAAAATTTATAAAAGACAAGTCCTCAGGAGGAGAACGCTTTCTACTCTCCGTAGGAGAAGGTGGTGAAGGTAAATCTGTGTCAGAAGAAGTATCATCACCCCAAGAGTCATAAGGATCAGGATGACCGGTAAGACCAGGTGGAGGCTGAATTCCTGAAGGTCCTGGTTGAGGCTCTGGATAACTGGAAGAAAGCACCGAGGGCTTGGAGTATAACCTCGATGGGATCGGTGCTGGAGCTGGAGCCGGTGATGGCATCGAGGGCACCGGCGCCGGTCGCTGTGGAATCGGTGCCGGCATCGGAAATCTCGGTGGAACCAAAGAATATATCGGTGGCGATGGACGAGAAGGCACCGATGGAACCACCCCCGAAGGGGGAATCAAATACGGTGTTTCTCCACTCGATGAAAGGTCTGTCGGTGACAGAGGTCTCGATGGTACTGGAATTGCCGGTGGAAGGGCTGATACGAGCTTTTTCATCCGGGTGAGAAGCGGTGCCAGGGCTGCAGCAATCGGCTCGGTGGCCGGTTCCTCTCTCGGTGCCGGAGTCGGTGCCGGTGGAGGTTGGAGCTTGAGCATCGCTTTCTCGATGGCCTCCTGGACCAGCCGGTCCAGTTCTGCCCGGAGACCAGGGGTAACAAGACCCGGCTCAACGGGAGAGGGAGGCTGAGGCTGAGCCGGAGGGACCACCGTCACGGGTGGAATCGCGGCTCCCAAACCCCGAGGGGGTGAGGGTTGCCTCGGTGCCTGCGAACCAGAGGTGGACGGTGCCAGATCTGATCTCGGCTTCTTAGTCGGTGGCTCGGTCGGAATGGAGGTCGATGACGATGGATCCTCGACAGGCCGAGACTTGTGACGTCGATGACGATGTTTGTCCTTCCAGTCTCCTCGACCATCCGGGGGAGGGACTGGAGTCGATGGCCGTGCAATCGTCGATGGCGGACGGTCACCGGAGGGCTGCCGATGGTGCAATCTCGACGGTGCCGGTTCCGAAGACGTCGATGCAATCGATGGCGTTGGGGTACGAGCATGGAAAAGGAGTCCCATCTTCTCCATCCTGGCTTTGCGACCTTTTGGCGTCATTAAGGCACATTTGGTGCAAGTCAGGACATCATGCTCACTACCTAAGCACAAAACTCAGATGCCGTGGGGGTCTGTGATGGACATAGTCCAGGTACACTCAGGACATCGACGGAAACCCGACGCCATGGCTATGAGCCAAAAATTTAACTGCGGGACTGTCGACTGCCAACAGGCCTCGAGAGTGGAACTCGACAGAAGTCGACGAAACAACGGCGAAACTTACCGAGGGTCCGCGGAATGAAAAATTAGTCGAAGGGAGACCCCTGAGGGGCAAATTTTTCTTCAGAATAAGAAATTCCAAATTCCTGTCAGGAACGTGGTTAAGAGCTCTTTCACCGCGTGGCTACTGCTGCGCGGAAAAAAGAAGACTGAAGGGAGACCCCTGCTGGCTGCAGGGTTGGTGCCGTGCTGGGCATGCCCAGTAGGGGCCAGTCAAAGTTTCTGAAACTTTGACAGAAGTTTTCCGTGGTGGGCTCCATCCTCGATGTCACCCATTTGTGAGGACAACCATCCTGCTTGTCCTGTGAGAAAGTTTGTACACTACAATGAGTGGAGGTGGTGCTACATTTGTTTTGTTATATTATTCTACTATGTTAAAAAGTTTAATTAAAAGATTATAAAAAAAAAAAAAAGCTGCGGTCTTTGATTTCGAACAATGTTTTTTGTGATTTTTGATGAATGGGGACGTATTAGTAAAATGAAGGATGTGAGGCCAGTAAGTCCTGGTTGCCCATATTATTATTATTATTATTATTTTATGTTTGCTTTGTTAACAAATATTCAGAAAGGTAAAGTCAATTAAACATACTTCAGGAAAACTATCATTGCTGATGCATGAAAACCATTAATATGAAAAAAACCTGCAAATATGATTCTATAATTTTATTCTGGAAATTGTGTGTTACTATGTGAGCTTCACGTTCAGTCTTAGAGCAAGCTGTATCTGTGGTTAAAGAGATCTCAAAAATAAAATCTGACAATACATATTTAACTACTATAACTGTCCAACAATGTTGTAGGAGGATTTTGTCTTAACAGAGGCTTTTAGGGGAATGGTTGTGTCGTTGATTGTAATTTTATTTGTGTTTGTATTTTTAGACCGCTCTGGCCAGGTCTGGTATCTGTTGTGCAATCAAATAAATAAATAAATAATGTTCACTTCCATTTGTTTTATCTGTTAGTATTGTGATCTAGGAACTGCTCTGTATAGTTGCATGTATATTTTCTATGGGAGTTAAAACTAATGAAATAGTTTTAATTATCCCCCAAGCTCAGTCTGGAAATTAGAAGAGTAACCAGAAACATTAAACACTAACTTTATATGCTTCCCATTCAAGACGGATAAAACCAGAGGACTTTCGGACAGTACTTTGGATCCTCCTATTTTCAACTGCTGACTATTGTAACTCCTTTATTTGGGGTTTACCTAGCAGTATTCTCAGACCATTACAGCTTTTACAGAACTCTGCACTCCAGAATCTAACTGCTCATCACAAAAATAATCATACTTCCCCAATTCTTTCAGCACTGCACTGGCTCCCAATACAATTCCAAATTCAATACAAAATAATAACCTTTATGCATAAAATATTCTCTTATGTGGATTGGAGCAACATTGCATATGTACTCTCCACAAAGATCTCTAAGATCCAGCAAACAAAAGACTTTCAGCGGTCCCATCACTCCATCATGAGCACCTCGATGAGGTCAGAGATCGAGCAGTATCCGCTGCAGGCCCAAGACTTTGGAATCCTATGCCGGAATACCTTAGAGCAGTATCTGACACCAAAGCTTTTTAAAAAGCATTGAAGACCTGGCTATTTAATGCAGCGCTCAAAGCAATATAATAGCTAAGGGTGAGCATCATCTGTGACATTAATCTCAATGACATTAATCTCAATCACTAAAAAATTCCCAATCATCTCCGACCTGCTGTATGACAATAAACCCAACTTTGTTGCAATTACTGAATCATGGTTAAAAAAATCTGATGTAGTCTTAAAAAATCAAATAGCACACAAAAATTATGAGGTATTCTCAGTCCCAAGGATAAATAAACGTGGAGGCGGCCTACTACTAATTATCGAAAAAGCTTTTAAATGTAAACTAATCCCAATAATACCTCCACCTAACCATGAAATTGCCATCTTCAACACTAACAATATACAAATATGCCTTATATACTGCCCTCCCAGTTTACTAGAGCTAAATATGTCACCACCAATCGAGTTTCTGACAACACATCTAAACACCTCTAAACCTACCATAGTGTTAGGTGACTTTAATCTACACATGGACATCCACCCCCTTTCTAACACATGCCAGATACTAATGGATGCCATAACAGCACTAGGGTTTTCACTAATGACCGATAAACCAACACACAGAGCCGGACACTCACTTGATCTAACATTCATAAATAGCAACTATCTAGAACACTTAGCAACAAGCTACACACAAATTTCTTGGTCTGACCACCTCCTTATTCAGTCCAATATTAATATTCTCAATCCTTAGACCATACAAACTCATAATCCCATAGAATTTAAATATCGACCACCCTATAACAACGATGAACTAAAGGACAAATTAGAAGAAGAACTAAAAGACATAACACTTAATGATTGTAACTCAGCTACGGAACTCTGGTTAGACTCAACCAAAAAAATAGCCGATGAAATAAACCCCATCAAAACAATAACTATCAAAGAAACAAAACAAAGTAACCACTGGCATAATGCAAAAATAAAAGATGCAAAAAGAAAGCTCAGAAAATTTGAAAAAAACTGGAGAAAACACAAAACAACTGAAAACCTAACCAAATTCAGGAAACATCTAGCTTTCTACAAACAACTGATCCTTAATACTAAAAAAGAATACTATTCCAATAAAATAGAAAAGTTTGCCAATAACCCAAGAACCTTATTCTCCATAGTAACGAATCTCACTAGTGACAAACAAGAATCACCTCAAAGTCTTCCTGAATCAAAATGCAATGAATTAGCTAAATTCTTTAGTGACAAAATATTAAACCTAAGAAACAAACTCCCAAAAAACAGCAAACAAGCAATCGTAATGCAAAAAAGAGATGTTAACATATGGTCCTCATTTATAGAAATATCATAACAAGAAGTTGAATCAATGATAAAAAAATATAAACCCTGTCCAACCCAAAATTGATGCAATACCAACAACTGAGATAAAAAAGATTACCAATGTAGTAACCCCAACACTAACTAATATCATAAACCTATCCCTAACTGAAGGATTAATGCCAGATACACTAAAAGGGGCAATCATTAAACCAATCATCAAAAAGAAAAACAGTGACCCACTTGCCCTCATTAACTACCGCCCAGTCTCAAACCTCCCATTACTAGCTAAATTAATAGAGAAAACAGTACAGAAACAGCTAGCTGAACACCTAGACAATAATAACATACTGTACCCTTCACAACACGGCTTCCAAAAACACTACAGTACTGAAACATTACTTCTCTCACTAACAGACAACATACTAAGAGGTTTTGATAACAGTAAACATTACATCCTTATAATGCTCGACTTATCTGCAGCCTTTGATACAGTAAACCACAAAATACTACTAAAAAGACTTGAAGAAATTGGAGTATGTGACAAAACAATAAACTGGTTCAGATCCTACCTAAACAACAGGTTCTTTCAAGTCCAGATAAAAAACACATTATCAGAAAAATGTAAACTTGAAACAGGAGTACCTCAGGGTTCAGCGCTGTCTGCTACCCTCTTTAACATATATATGCTACCCTCATGTCATCTTCTGGCAGGCCTAGGGATAATACATTACATTTACGCAGACGACATTCAATTAATTCTACCAATAGACGACACAATTGAGAAAACATTGTCTAGCTAACATGTACCTAGACATAATTAAACAACTACTAATCCAAATGGAACTGGTTATCAACATTGACAAAACTGAATTCCTTCACCTTGAGAGAAAACATACTGAAATCATTCAAACACTGATAACCCTAAGAAATAACAAAAAAATTGAGCTAGCTGAAAAAGTAAGGAATCTAGGAGTAATAATGGACCCAGAAATCAACCTGAAGCAACACATATCTATAAAAGTAAGAGAAGGCTACGCAAAACTTATGGTCCTCAGAAGATTGAAACCATTACTCACACCTGCCCACTTCAGAACAGTATTGCAAACAATTATCTTTTCAGCACTGACTACTGCAATGCACTCTTACTAGGACTCCCAAGCACATCGATAAGACCACTCCAGATACTTCAAAATACTGCAGCCAGAATACTGACAGGAAAAAAGAGGAGGGACCATATAACCGAAACTCTAGCAGACTTATATTGGTTACCTATCGAATACAGGATAAAATACAAGGTCTTATGCACCATACACAAACTAATATATGATAAAGAAGCAGACTGGCTAAACACACCCTTACGAGTACACGTTCCACAAAAAAACCTCCGCTCAGCAAACAAAGCACTACTAACAATCCCTTCAGTAAAGTCAGCAAAATTAACCCAAGTGAGAGAAAGGGCTTTATCATTGGCTGGGCCCATACTGTGGAACACGATGCCCCCTGAACTCAGATTACAGAATAACCTCAAAACTTTTAAGAAAAATTTAAAAACATGACTCTTTAAAAAAGCCTTCACTAAAGAGTGTGGAGGGTAGAGAATGAAAGTACAGGGTAATGCAGATGAGAATGAATTTACTCAATCCTACATTTAAGAAGTAATATCTCAAAGAGATAGTAACTCAATGATATACCTGGACTTGACCAACATTACTCAAATAATGATTTTATTTATGAAATTGTAACCAAACTTTACTGGCACCTGTTAGAATGTACGATATCCTACATTTACTTACCTTAGTCTATGTGCCTATTTGTAAACCGTTGCGATTGTATATAACTTAGCGACGGTATAGAAAATTTTTTACATAAATAAAAATAAATAAATAAATTTAGAGGAAGATAATTTAGAATATCATTTCTTTAATCTACATCTTAAACTTGTATGTATGTATATTTTACATTGAAAAATGTTTGTATGTCTTAATTCTTGTAAACCGCTACGATCAATGGAGCTGTGATATATAACATAATTTTAAATTAATAATCTATATATACATCAGGGATATACACCCCCTCCACCTTGGCCTCCATTACCCCCTACCTTCACCATCAAAGACACACACATATATGTTAAAACATAATAGTAGCATCTGACAGTGTTACAATTTAGAAAGAAAGAAAGAAAGAAACATGGAATGTGATGGCAGATAAAGACCCTATGATCCATCCAGTCTGCCCATGCACATCTCCTGCTCAGCGGTAGAAATCAGTGCATTCATGGTCCAGGCAGCAATCAGCTCTAAAAGCCAAAGCCAGAAAATGACCACTGGGGTATGTACTGGGGGCAATCTTCCAAAACTGGGTGTGCTGATGAAAAGTCCTTGGGCACTTTTTTAGCTTTGGGCTTCAAGCCAGTTTTCAGTGGGAAGTACAGGGCGGGCAATAAATGTTTTAAAAAAAATTAGTAAATTTAAAACTGCTCTGGGGAAAAAAAACACACCTGCTTTTTCTGTAGCCACTTTTCCTCATGAAAACAATGCACAAGGATCTGAAGATGTCATCGACATGCATTCTTTCCCTCTCTGAGCTTAAATACATTACCGGGATTGTGTACTTTTTACCCATTGTGGTTCTCCCCACCCTGCCCTCACCCTGTGTACTTTTACACAGGTAAGGCATGAGCAATTTTCAGTCAGACAATTCATCTGGGCAATTCATCATTTACCTGGGTGAATTTCTTTTGAACATTGCCCTTATTCTGCATAGCCCCCTTTTATGGCAGCTAACCAGGTAAGTGGGGGTTATACAAGGTCCCAGGGCACTGTCCACTCAACAATCCAGAGCTCCAGAGGTTGGATTTTTCTGATTGGGGGGGGGGGGGGGGGGGGAGGGGTGAAATAACTCCAGGGGTGGATTGTCAGAAAATATTGGTCTGGGAGATTTTTATCCGTACCGGCCCATGGGTATCCAATTACATTTAAAAAAAATCTTAAAAATAAAATGTAATTTAAAAAAATATATATAGAGAGATGCATTTATTTTAACACATTTCTTGACCACTTAAATATAACTAAATTATAGAATAGAAATAGACATAAAAATAAATATAGAAAGTACCATCATTGAAATAATGTATAGCACAAATTTAATATATCGTTTATAAAATGCTTCAGTAAGCACTTTCATTCAACAAGAAACCTACTAATTTGAGAACATTTTCTGTTTTCAGTGGAAGAGCAGGAGGCAGCATAACAAAGCAGTGTTCCACAGTCACTGGCAGCTTAAACTGATGGGATTAATCCCAGAGTCAGAAAAAGCTGCTGACCTCACTCTAATACTGGGCTAGGACATTTCCCCTTCCTCACCATAGGAAAACAATATTAAAATTCTGGTGTCACACATGTGGGCAGTGAAAAGCCTACGTCTATTATTCACCTCCCTCTACTTGTCCCCCCCTCCCCCCCCTTAAAGAAACTTATTTTATTCAAAAAGGCTCGTGCCACTTAATATTTGATAATAGTTTATTGTATGGATAAATTAATGGCCACAGCCCAAATGCAATACAGCAACATTTGCATAACAATACAACACTGTAAAAAACCTTACTAACCTAAAATACTATGTTAACTCCTGGTGACCAACGACCCCCCCCCCCCCCCCCCCCCCCCGCTACCATATGCTAAGTCCATAATTGCCGCTGATGTGCGTGTACACCCCTGGCCATAGAAGCCGGGCAGCTGCCACTGACACCTGGCCGTCGAAGCCACAGCGTCACTGCCGGTGACCCGACCGTAGAAGTCAGGGTCGTTTGGACTAAGTGCCTCAGCATTCCTCTTCTTGCTCTCCCCTCTTGGCTGTCAAAGCATCGAGGGTCTGTGTCAGACCTGTTGGGCCTCTGGCCCTGTAAGAGCCGCCAGCTCCAGTGCTCCCGGGCCACTGGCCCCCTGCCCGTGCTGTACATAACCCATCTGCGGAGGGGGTAACTTTGCTGGTCACCGCACCAAGGTTCCCTGGTAGCGAATCCGCTTACCGGGGAACACCCCCCCCCCCCCCCCTACCCACTCTGTCTGCTGTGGCCATTACCATTGGCAAGATAGCCTCAATTCCATCTTGCAGATCAGTGTTGAAAATGCCCCATCCTATATCAGAAAGATGTGTTCCATCAGGTCTGAACAAACCTGGGCTCTCATCAAGTAAATCATGCTTAACACATTTATCCTTGACCGTGGGCATGAATTTACCAATCCTTTTATTAATTTTCTTTCTAACTTTTTCTATCACGCAGTGCGATCGCTCACCTCTCCATGTCCTTCGGGGGGTGATAAGGGACCAAACAATTACAGACTGTGGGAACATGTTATATAGCGCAATTAGATCTCTTTGTATGTTTTGCATAAGTTGTACGCTCCTGGTGTAAGGCAGGTCATTACCCCCCAGATATATGATTATATCAGAGGGGTAAGGGTTGTATTTTTTTTTTAAGCACAGTTGGCATCAGCTGGTCCCACCTCATCCCCGGGATGCCCTTCCAAATCAACGATACTCGATGTTCCGCCATGCCCCGGTGTAGTCCCTCCGCCGCTCGAGGGCCCTCCTATGTGCCCAACACATATAAGAGTGCCCTATAATCCATATGAAACACATCCGCGGGCCCCGATCTGTTGGCAGATAAAATTGTGTTATGTCATGTAATGGCTAAACCTCCCTGAACGCCATTTGCCGATAGCTAGGGATGTGCAGCAGGGATGGCTTCATCCCATTCGGTATTCAGATTCGTCAGGACCCAAATCCGTTGCATCCATTCTTGGGGGACCCCGATCCATTCATTAGTTACATATGTATTCGTTTCCCAAAAAAAACCCCATCCCTACCCTTTAAATTTAATTTACTACAACCCCCCACCCTCCTGACCCCCCCAAGACTTGCCCTTACAATGTCACAGGAGCTACCGGTGCCATTGGTCGGCCCCTGTGACATAGTAAGGGCAAAGGTTATCGGTGCCATTTTGAATACTGGCAGCCGACGGCCCAAGTGAAGGAGATCGCTCCAGGACCCCCGCTGGACCACCAGGGACATTTGGCAAGCCTTGGGGGATGACTCCTGACCTCCCCAAGACTTGCCAAAAGTCCATGGTGGTCCAGCGGGGGTCCTGGAGCGATCTCCTTCACTCGGGCCGTCGGTTGCCGGTATTCAAAATGGCGCTGATAGCCTTTACCCTTACTATGTCACAGGGGCTATCGGCGCCATTTTGAATACCGGCAGCCGACGGCCCGAGTGCAGGAGATCGCTCCAGGATCCCCACTGGACCACCAGGGACTTTTGGCAAGTCTTGGGGGGGGGGGTCAGAAGGGTGGGGGTTTATTCGTTAGTGATACGTTGTGTTCGTGGGGGTTTGCCATACGTTTCGTGACCCTCATGAATACAACAAATATGGCATATACGTTACGGATTGCCAATACGTTGCAAACGAATGCACACCCCTACCGATTGCCATTATTTCTCTGTCCTGCAATCCCAATTTCACTGCTGTGGTTGCCACCCCTATAAGGAAGGAGTGAGACGAGTAGCCTGCCACTCCAGCTCCCACTGCTTGCAGCACCTTGTGGAGAATTCTACAATATTGGAAAGCAACAGAAAGTTCATCCACTACCAGGAACTTTGTATAATACAAAATCCTGCAAAATATGTATTCCTGCTACACGATAACATACCAACTGCTAGACAAACAGTAACAGCTATACCTATGAAAAGGGAAAACTAGAAATATAACACCAGACCCTAAAATATGAGTTCTTCTCCTATTAGGAAAATGGAACAAGCCAGGCTGCTATAGATCTGTACTCAGAAACTACATGCTAGCAGAATATCTCACCTTAGTCACAATGCAGAACACAGACATTCACCAGAAACAGAATAAAGAGACAACAAAGAGTAAATGGAAATGTGCAGACAACTGAATTGGAAACTGCAACAAGCCAGACTCTCTATGCAGTGCAACAATGGAAAAACAGAAACATTGCTTTTCCACATAAATCAAACAATAACATCAAGAAAAATTTTAAAAAGCAACCATACTAATAAAAAGAATATTTTAAAACATCTGATGTTTAGAATAACATCCATTAATGAATGCATATTAAAACTTTTAATAATTTTCCAAACATAACAAAAATTTCAAAACAGCAGACCCCTCTACCATCCATACCTGGGAACTTTTTTATTTCCAGTCATCCTGAGATTGTCATGAATGAACAGGGGAGGAGGGCAATCAAATTTTATTCTTTCTCTCATATACAGTACATGTTTATTTTCTCTCTCAAACACAGTCTTTCATGTTTACTCTCATATACACTCTCTCTTGCACACACACACATACATACATGCTCACATTTACACACTCACTGGCTATTTCCCCCTCACATACATACACGGGCTCTTACATACTCAATGGCTCTCTCTCCCTCCACCTCCCCCCCACAGATTATCTTACTCTCACTGGCTTTCTCTCCCTCACTCACACACAGGCTCTCTCACACTCACTGGCTCTCTCCCTCACCCACACACATACATACACACACATACAGCCTCTCCTCACACTCACTGGCTCTCTCTCCTCCTCACTCATACATACACATACTGGCTCTTTCACACTCACTAGATCAATTTCCCTCACACACACACACACACACAAACTCAATCACACTCACTAGTTCTCTCTCTCTCACATACACACATATATACATACACAGGCTCTCTCAATCACACTAACTATCCCTTGCCCTCACCCTCATCCACACCCACCCATACACACTCAGTCATACCAATAGGCCTGCTGCTGCAGGCAGAAGGGGAAGAGCCAGTGGCTTGCTGACCTTTACTTTTGCTACAGGTGAAGGAGAGGGCACACAAACTTTGCTTTCTCTCTCTCTCTTTCTCTCTCTCTCTCATAAATACAACAGTAATACATACATTCAGTCTTTCATACATGCACACTCTCTCACACTCATAAGAACATAAGAACATGCCATACTGGGTCAGACCAAGGGTCCATCAAGCCCAGCATCCTGTTTCCAACAGTGGCCAATCCAGGTCATAAGAACCTGGCAAGTACCCAAAAACTAAGCCTATTCCATGTTACCGTTGCTAGTAATAGCAGTGGCTATTTTCTAAGTCAACTTAATTAATAGCAGGTAATGGACTTCTCCTCCAAGAACTTATCCAATCCTTTTTTAAACACAGCTATACTAACTGCTCTAACCACATCCTCTGGCAACAAATTCCAGAGTTTAATTGGGCGTTGAGTAGAAAAGAACTTTCTCCGATTAGTTTTAAATGTGCCACATGCTAACTTCATGGAGTGCCCCCTAGTCTTTCTATTATCCGAAAGAGTAAATAACCGATCCACATCTACCCGTTCTAGACCTCTCATGATTTTAAACACCTCTATCATATCCCCCCTCAGCTGACTCTTCTCCAAGTTGAAAAGTCCTAACCTCTTTAGTCTTTCCTCATAGGGGAGCTGTTCCATTCCCCTTATCATTTTGGTAGCCCTTCTCTGTACCTTCTCCATCGCAATTATAATTTTTTGAGATGCGGCGACCAGAATTGTACACAGTATTCAAGGTGTGGTCTCACCATGGAGCGATACAGAAGCATTATGACATTTTACGTTTTATTCACCATTCCATTTCTAATAATACCCAACATTCTATTTGCTTTCTTGACTGCCGCAGCACACTGAACCAACAATTTCAATGTGTTATCCACTATGACGCCTAGATCTCTTTCTTGGGTTGTAGCACCTAATATGGAACCTAACATTGTGTAACTATAGCATGGATTATTTTTCCCTATATGCATCACCTTGTACTTATCCACATTAAATTTCATCTGCCATTTTGATGCCCAATTTTCCAGTCTCACAAGGTCTTCCTGCAATTTATCACAATCTGCTTGTTATTTAACTACTCTGAACAATTTTGTATCATCTGCAAATTTGATTATCTCACTCGTCGTATTTCTTTCCAGATCATTTATAAATATATTGAAATGTAAGGGTCCCAATACAGATCCCTGAGGCACTCCACTGCCCACTCCCTTCCACTGAGAAAATTGTCCATTTAATCCTACTCTCTCTTTCCTGTCTTTTAGCCAGTTTGCAATCCAAGAAAGGACATCGCCAACTATCCCATGACTTTTTACTTTTCCTAGAAGCATCTCATAAGGAACTTTGTCAAACGCCTTCTGAAAATCCAAGTATACTACATCTACCGGTTCACCTTTATCCACATGTTTATTAACTCCTTCAAAAAAGTGAAGCAGATTTGTGAGGCAAGACTTGCCTTGGGTAAAGCCATGCTGACTTTGTTCCATTAAACCATGTCTTTCTATATGTTCTGTGATTTTGATGTTTAGAACACTTTCCACTATTTTTCCTGGCACTGAAGTCAGGCTAACCAGTCTGTAGTTTCACGGATCGCCCCTACAGCCCTTTTTAAATATTGGGGTTACATTAGCTATCCTCCAGTCTTCAGGTACAATGGATGATTTTAATGATAGGTTACAAATTTTTACTAATAGGTCTGAAATTTCATTTTTTAGTTCCTTCAGAACTCTGGGGTGTATACCATCCGGTCCAGGTGATTTACTACTATTCAGTTTGTCAATCAGGTCTACCACATCTTCTAGATTCACTGTGATTTGATTCAGTCCATCTGAATCATTGCCCATGAAAACCTTCTCCAGTATGGGTACCTCCCCAACATCTTCTTCAGTAAACACAGAAGCAAATAAATCATTTAATCTTTCTGCGATGGCCTTATCTTCTCTAAGTGCCCCTTTAACCCCTCGATCATCTAACGGTCCAACTGACTTCCTCACAGGCTTTCTGCTTCAGATATATTTTAAAAGTTTTTACTGTGAGTTTTTGCCTCTACGGCCAACTTATTTTCAAATTCTCTCTTAGCCTGTCTTATCATTGTCTTACATTTAACTTGCCAACGTTTATGCATTATCCTATTTTCTTGTGTTGGATCCTTCTTCCAATTTTTGAATGAAGATCTTTTGGCTAAAATAGCTTCTTTCACCTCCCCTTTTAACCATGCCGGTAATTGTTTTGCCTTCTTTCCACCTTTCTTAATGTGTGGAATACATCTGGACTGTGCTTCTAGAAGGGTATTTTTTAACAACGACCACGCCTCTTGCACATTTTTTACTTTTGTAGCTGCTCCTTTCAGTTTTTTTCTAACAATTTTTCTCATTTTATCAAAGTTTCCCTTTTGAAAGTTTAGCACGAGAGCCGTGGATTTGCATACTGTTCCTCTTCCAGTCATTAATTCAAATTTGATCATATTATGATCACTATTGCCAAGCGGCCCCACCACCATTACCTCTCTCACCAAGTCCTGTGCTCCACTGAGAATTAGATCTAAAATTGCTCCCTCTCTCGTCGGTTCCTGAACCATTTGCTCCATAAAGCTATCATCTATTCCAACCAGGAACGTTATCTCTCTAGCTTGTCCCGATGATACATTTACCCAGTCAATATTGGGATAATTGAAGTCTCCCATTATTACCGCACTACCAATTTGGTTGGCTTCCCTAATTTCTCTTAGCATTTCACTGTCCGTCTCACCATCTTGACCAGGTGGACGGTAGTAACATAGAAACATAGAAACATAGAAATGACGGCAGAAGAAGACCAAATGGCCCATCCAGTCTGCCCAGCAAGCTTCCCTCATTTTTTCTCTCATACTTATCTGTTTCTCTTAGCTCTTGGTTCTAATTCCCTTCCACCCCCACCATTAATGTAGAGAGCGGTGATGGAGCTGCATCGAAGTGAAATATCTAGCTTGATTAGTTAGAGGTAGTAGGGGTAGTAACCACCGCAATAAGCAAGCTACACCCATGCTTATTTGTTTTTACCCAGATTATGTTATACAGCCCTTATTGGTTGTTTATCTTCTCCCCTGTCGTTGAAGCAGGGAGCTATGCTGGATATGCGTGAGGTATCAGTTTTTTTTCTTCTCCCCTGCCGTTGAAGCAGAGAGCTATGCTGGATATGCATCGAAAGTGAAGTATCAGGCACATTTGGTTTGGGGTAGTAACCGCCGTAACAAGCCAGCTACTCCCCGCTTTGTGAGTGTGAATCCTTTTTTCTTCTCCCCTGCCGTTGAAGTTATGCTGGATATGCGTGAAGTATCAGTTTTTCTTTTCCCCTGCCGTTGAAGCAGAGAGCTATGCTGGAAATTCGTGATGTATCAGTCTTTCTCCCATGCCGTTGAAGCAGAGAGCCATGCTGGATATGCGTTGAGAGTGAAGTATCAGGTACATTTGGTTTGGGGTAGTAACCGCCGTAACAAGCCAGCTGCTCCCCGCTTTGTGTATACTCCTATCACTATAGTCTTCCCCTACACACAAGGGATTTCTACCCATAAAGATTCAATTTTGCATTTAGTCTCATGCAGGATGTTTATCCTGTTGGACTCTATGCCATCCCAGACATAAAGCGTCACACCGCCTTCCGGGTGTTCCTCTCTGTCATTGCAATATAATTTGTACCCCGGTATAGCACTATCCCATTGGTTATCCTCCTTCCACCATGTCTCTGAGATGCCAATTAAGTCTATGTCATCATTCACTGCTATACATTCTAATTCTCCCATCTTACTTCTTAGACATGGCATTAGCATACAAACTTGTGCATACACACACACACTAACACTCTTTTCCCACTTTGAAACACAAAAGTTGTGGGAGCCTCCACCTTCAGCCCATGCAGCTGATGAAACTACTCCTCAGGACTACTCCTGTTTCATCTCGAAGCATGGGCACTCCCGATCCTTCCCTCATATCACCTCCCATTCCTTCCGTCCCCTCTCACTCACTCCTCCTCTTCCCTTCACTTTCCTTTACTCCCCCTCACTCATTCCATTCCCTCACTCAGAACCTCCCTTCTCATTTATCCCCTTCTCCTCATTCCTCCTTTCCCTACCCTCTCAATCATCCCCTCCCCCTCACTTACAACCCTCTTATTCATCCCCTCCCCTCACTCATAACCACCTCCCTCCCCTTCCCTCTCCTCTCATTCATCCCCTTCCTTCACTCATAAACCCATCCATCCCCTCCCCTCTCATTCTTCTTCTTCCCTCACTCACAAACTCTCACTTCCCTTTCACTAACAGTTCAGCTCCCCTTTCCTCCCCTCCTCAGTAAGAAGGAAGGGCAGAAAGGGAATAGAAGATAGTTGAGTGAGTGAGGGAGATGGGATGTACAGGGAAGGTGAAAGGAGAGGACATGGGGACTGAAACATTCTCTTTCCCCCTTCCCTTCCTTTCTACTGCCTACCTCCCTTCATCTCCTCTGGCTTGCCGGGTATGCTGGCTCTTTGGCATTGCTGCAGTTTTTCTTCAGCCTACAGGTTATGGGAACGCAGTGGATAGGCCAATACCATGTCATCATGGTTTTTCTTCAGCCCATGGGGGATCATGGAAACTCCATGGGCAGGTCAACACCACACTGCCATGGTTGTTTGTTTGTTTTTTTTTTATCAGCCTGCAGGGGAACATGGCCCTGGTAGGTCAGCACCAAATTGCTACATGAGACTTGGCATGTCTGGGAAACCATGTAACCTGAGAAATTTTCCCACTGGGAGATTCCTGATGTCGTGATAGATCAATCTGCCTCTGTATTCCTCAAGGTCCCAAGATGCAAGGATTGACTCTTTCTCTCTTCTCTGGAAGTTCTGTTCTTGTGTTTATAAGTGGATGTGAGTGTCAAATAGGCAAGATACTTAGATTGATGAAATTAAATTAATTAGCCCACAGCACCTGAATGTAATCCATTTTGAATTGCGAAAAAAAAGCGAAATTTAAATCAAATAAATAAATCTGACAGGTTTGGCTAATGAAAAATTCAGAATAGGCCTTCTTGTGCTTGCTGTTCTTGCACTGACTTCACATCACCTGACTCAACAACAACTGTGGGAACAAAAAGTATAAACACCAGATGTGCAGGATCTGTGGGGAATTCGTTCTCACCTTGGACAGTGTTTTGGAAAATTGTATGTGCCTCTTAAAACACAGTTTTAGATATGCAGACAAAAAGAGTATAATTAACAGAGCTTGGGAGGGAGATAGCTGTTTTGATCCTCCTCTTACCCTTCTTCAGGCCAGCCAGTCCGACCTCCGAGGTCATTTTGCCAGCACGGCAGGAGTTGCCATTGTGCGGGCGTGGCGGGAGCCACGCTAGGGCTCTCTCCCATGGCTGGTGCCATGCTGCTTCCTCCTGAGCGGCTTGGAGGCTGCTGCCCCACTCTTTACATGGCTGGAGCCGCGTTGCTGCTCTCTATGTGGCCTGGAGGCCACCGTCTCTCTCCTCGCACGGCCAGAACCGTGCTGCTGCCCTCATGCGGCCCAGAGGCCACCGACCTACCTTGGCCCCTCCATGGGGAGAAGGCCTGCATCCCCAACCTCGCCCGGAGCCTGGAGCCACCAGTGATCCTCCTTCAGTGGCAGGGAACTGCCCCTGACACCGGGGCCTGTCTTGAGGCCTAGTTCTTCTTCTCATGTGCTCTGCATCGCTGCAGGGTCACTGTCCAGGGTCCTGCTCTGCTTCCTGCTTCTTCCTAAAGGGTGAAGCTGCACCTCTTTGCCCTTCTTAAAGGGCCAGTGCAGGTGTGGTTCTTTCCTGGCTCCTCCCTGGGTGTTTCCTGCTTCACTCTATAAAAGGGTTCAGTCATTCCAGCTTTGCCTTCACAAGGAGTAAGTCCTCCGTAGGACTCCTCATCTGCTTCTCCTCCTAGGCACTCTATTCCGTGTGGGATCCCGTGTCTTCGTCTGTGTTCCATGTTCTGGTTTCTGCATTTCCTTTTTGTTCCTGATGTCCAGTTGTCCGCCTGTTCCTGATGTCCAGTTGTCCATCTATTCCTGATGTCTAGATGACCGCCTGTTCCAGATGTCTTCAGCTCCGCCTGACCCATCCCTCGTGGTCCGTGACCAGCCCGGCTGTGGTGTGTAGGGTGCTGGTGGGTCTTTCAATCAGATGGCGCCAAGGAGTCATCTCCTCCCTTGTCAATCTGCCTTGATGTCCATAACCCTGAAGTCTTCCTTGCTTTGAGGTTCTTGCCGGATGTCTTCCTTCCCTGGACAGGTCCTGTCCTTCGATGTGGTCCGCAACCAGTCCAGCTGGACTTTGTAGGGCGCCTGAGGGATCTGGCCGCCTGCCCATTCCTGTCCTTGGATTTCCGTGGCTCTGATGCCTTCTTGTGTGGTCCGCGAGTCTGCCCAGCTGGGCTGAGTAGGGCACCAGAATGAACATTTTCTGCCTGGAGGTTCTGGACTTTTAACCATTGGTTTTAGTCTTGTCTTGTCATGCCATGCCTATTTTACCATGCCTGTCTTGCCGTGCCTTGCCCTACCTTGCCTTGCCTGTCTGTACCTTGCCATGCCTTGAGTCTTTGTCTGCCTTGCCATGTCTGATGTCTTCGTCTGCCTTGCCACGGCCAATGTCTTCGTCTGTCTTGCTACGCCTGATGTCTTCATTTGCCTTGCCATGCCTGATGTCTTCATCTGCCTTATCACGTCTTGTTCCACATTTCCATCTGGCTTTGTCCTCTGACCGACCTGCTGCTTTCCGCCGCTCCCTTCCATCCACAGCGCTAGAATAGCAGAGGGACAGACAGTGAAAGAGAATTGTCATGAAAAAAAAACAAAACAATTAATCGGCCCTAATCATAAGGAAAATGTAATACATTATCATTGAAACTATTGTCTTTGCTATATTTGTGTATTCTGCCTTGCTTTCTGGAGCATAATTTAGCATTGGTAATAAAGCACTGCTTATCCTAGCATCCACAGTTGTGCTGACTCAATGTGTGAGTGTAGCATGAATTGTTTTGTATATTTGATTTTGTCAGGAAGGAAGCCTGCAGAATACTTGCTTTGTATCTTGGAGTGGTGGATCTTGCAGGGAGAGTTGCTCTGGGGATACCAGCCCTTTGTGTCTTTGTATCTTTACTACACCCACACACAGAATGAAATTGTAACAAATTTGACCCTGAAAGCAGTCTTCCAGGATTCCAGGATTTCAGGATTGTTATTAATGTTATGAACCATTCCAAATTTTCTTCTTAATCATCTGTTCTTTTCTATGATGTCTCTTATCTCTGAATGAATATTTTTTTTCCACCAGCTGAGCTCTCCTTATCCAGTCTAATCTGCTCTGATCCCGACACAGCTCTAGCATCCTGGAATAACCTTACAAGAGACATCGCCGATAGACTTTGCCCAGTCTCCAAGCAAGTCACAAGAGCCATCTCAAAACCCACAAAGCCATGGTACACACCAGAACTTAAAACCCTAAAAAATACTCTTAGGCAAAAGGAGAGACAATGGCGTAAGGACCTGACCCCTCAACACTCCTCTATCTACAAAACAGCTCTACACAGCTATAGACTCTCCACCCAAAAACACAAGCGTGACTTATACTCCAAAAAAATCCACTTCTCCGGACTGGATTACTGTAATTCTCTATACATAGGTCTCCCAGAAAACACACTTCATTCACTTCAATTAATCCAAAATGCAGCAGCACGTATCCTAACAAATTCTTCAAAAAAAAAATCATATCACCCCAATACTTCAATCTTTACATTGGTTACCAGTCAAATACAGAATACAGTTTAAAATTCTATCCATTATACACTCTCTCATTCATACCCCTAACTCAGTTACTTTATGCACCATCCTCCGCATTTACAAACCTACTAGACACCTAAGGTCAATGGACAAAAATCTTCTTGATATCCCATCACCTCGACAAGCCCGTTTAGATATTACCAGAAAAAGAGCTTTTTCAGTCATAGGTCCCATTTTATGGAATTCATTACCAGATTCCATCAGATCCATATCCAACTCCAAACAATTCAAAAAATCTTTAAAAACACATTTATTTCAAATTGCATTTCATATACCACCCACCAAATAATGCATCATATTCCCAGTTTTGGCACCTGATCCCGATTCTTTCTACTTGTTTACTGATTTGTTTAAATTATCTATTTTATTTTAATTTTATTTTATGTTAATGAACAATTTTTGTAATTTTTATATCTTCTATAACTAAGTTATCTTTAAGTAACCCTTACTTTTAGTGTTATTAGTTTTATCTTTATTTTATTTGATATTTGTAAACCGTTTTGATTAAACACTGTTTGTAAAGACGGTATAGAAATATTTTTAAATAAATAAATAAATACAACCCCAAAGTGCTCTTCTCCTACGTCTCAAGTCTTACCACTCCTATCCCCCCCACCATTCCAGACTCTGACGCATCTTCCAAATGTGAAGAACTGGCCAACTACTTCCACAGCAAAATCACAACTCTCCTTCAGAGATTCCCCCCTCTACTAACAGCCCCCCCCACACCCTGCCTACCCTCCCCACACCTTCCCAACTCACAATGACCGCCCTCGACTCTACTTCCACCAAAGAAGTCAAAAACATCCTTAAAAAACTCAAACCTTCCTCTCATCCCAATGATACTATTCCCTCCAAAGCCTTACTAGCCATCCCCAACGCCATAGTCAGAGCTATAGCAGATATCAACTGCTTACTCGCCCATGGGTCTGTCCCAGACACACTCAAACACGCCGTAGTCAAACCCCTCCTCAAGAAACCCTCCCTTGACCCAAAAGACCCCTCCAACTTCTGCCCAATCTCCAACCTCCCTTTCATTGCCAAGCTATCTTGAAAATCATGTGATCCTCCATGCATCTCAATTTGGTTTCCGGAAACACTTCAATACTGAATCGCTACTCCTCTCCCTATCCGACCACCTCCTCAGAGGTATGGGCCAAGGCCACAGCTACCTCCTCGCCCTCCTCGATATTTCGGCAGCGTTTGACACTATTAGCCACCAGCACCTACTGACATGCCTAGAAAGCATCGGCATCTCAGGCCTTGCCCTGGCCTGGTTCAAATCCTACCTCTCAAACAGAAAATTCTCTGTTCAAATTGGTAATTCCACATCCGCCCCATAGCCCTTACAACAAGGAGTCCCCCAAGGTTCATCACTCTCCTCCACCCTCTTCAATATCTACCTCACCCCCTCTGCCAACTTCTCTCTGATCTCAAACTTAAGTTCTATCTCTACGCTGATGATGTCCAGATCATCATCCCTATACACAACTCCATTTCTGACGCCTTAGATCACTGGGAAAACTGCCTCGCAGCCATCAACTCCCTGCTCACCAACCTCCATCTTGCCCTCAATATGAACAAAACGGAGCTACTACTTATCTCCCCCCACTCTTCCCCCTCACCCCTACTGTCTAACATCCCCAAGCCTAAACCCCCTCTCAGCGCAACCATTTGTGAAGGATCTTGGAGTTCTCCTCAATCACCAATTAAGCATGAAGAACTATGTTAACTCTATACTCAAAACTGGCTTCTTCAAACTCAATGTACTTAAAAAACTTAGACCTCTCTTACACACCCAAGACTTCCGTACAGTAATCCAAGCCACCATCTCTTCCAAACTTGATTACTGTAATGCTCTCCTCCTAGGGCTCCCATACTCCACGATAAAACCACTGCAAATGTTACAAAATGCCACAGCAAGACTCATCGCAAATTCCCGCAAACACGATCACATCACTCCCATCCTCAGAGACCTACACTGGCTCCCCATCCCCTCCCGCATTCACTACAAAACCTTGACCATAGTACATAAAGCCATTCACGCCCACAACTCCAAATGGTTAGACCTTCCTTTCTCTGCTCCCCAGTCCACCCATCCTATCAGAACTGCCAACAAAGGTACCCTTCTTGTGCCCTCACTGAAAATAGCCCACCTCTCATTTGCACGTGACCGTGCCCTCTCGATTGCTGGTCCTGCCCTATGGAACACCTTGCCACCCAACCTGTGCCTCAAACCTTGTGTGAGCAAATTCAAAAAGAAATTAAAAACTTTACTATTCAAATAAGCCTACCCAAAATAGACTTTCCCCCAAATCCCCATCCTTGGTATCACTACATGGTGTTTTATGCATTCCTCATATTGAGGTACCAGTTGTTTTATTAATCTTTTCTTCATAACTGCTCCTTGTTACCCCCTCCCAGTTCATTTTTCCCTGACATCATGTAATTTCCAAGCCTAATTTGTTTAATGTAAACCGATATGATGTCCACAACTAATACCGACATATAAAAATCTCTAAACAAATAAATAAATAAATAAACTATTGGCGTGTTTAAGTTGACTAACTGTTAGTCAGAATTCTCTCCCTCTGTCTCTGAATGTTATCGTAGGAAAGTCATTTGTAAGTTTGTTGTAGCTAAAAGGGATTTTGCACCTTGAGTAGAAGAAAGAAAATAATGTTGAGGTTGTCATTGTTTTATTTTATTTGGTTCAGTCAGAAAAGAAAAACTTTGGTTTTCTATCTCTTCACATTCACTTCTACCGATCTGTCCTTTTTAATTGGTCTTAAATCTTTTCTGCTATCTTTTTTGCTCATAAGTCAGCCTATAGTAATGAAGAAGTTTAAACTGTCTTCTGATTCTTTAGGAAAGGAGGGAGGACTGCTAGCAAAGCAGATGTGTACTGATTCAGCCGAACCTTTTGGTTCGGCCTTCGTTATCGACCTGCAATTTCCTGCGGTTTGGGCCGATTATTTTTCAGCTGTCCCGAACTGAAAAACCCCCCAAAATACCCCAACCCTTCAGATTTAATTAATTACAATCTCCCACCCTCCCGACCCCCCAAAACATGCCTAAAATCCCTGATGGTCCAGCGGGGGTCCCGAAGTGATCTCCCGCTCTCAGGCCGTCAGCTGCCAGTAAACAAAATTTTGTAATCTGCTATGCTGAAGGGAGGAGCAAGCAGATGGGAGTTAGCGATCTGATATGAAGCACTCCTCCAGAGGGGAGGACTTAACAATCTGTTAGAATCTGCTATGCTGATGGGAGGAGCAAGCAGATGAGAGTAGCAATCTGTAGTGCTCAGCTCCTGACGTGGGAGGAGTGATCAATCTGTTGTAAACCTGCTGCTGGAACTCCTGTTGGGGAAGGAGGCAGCAATCTGTTATGAGTCACCGTGCGGCGTTAGCAATCAGTTAGGGACTGGCTCCCGTGGAAGGAGGAGTTTAGCAATCTGATATGCTCCGTAGGCGGAACTAGCAATCTTGTTATTTTATAGACTGCTGAGTTGGCAATCTGTACCAGCAGAGTACTAGAGAGGGCACTAGCTAGAAAGGAATATAAATAGGTGAATCCTTGGGCCGATGGCAGATGACAGCGCCCCCAGGAGGATATCCTGAGAGGGACCACCAGCTAGGCTTAGGTATGGAGACAGATACAGATAGTTTTTATTAGACAGGTTAGTAGAACCACCAGAGGTGGCAGTAGTGAGCTGATATGCCCGGCAGGACTGAAGTCCCTCAGATACTGGAACTGCAATCCCAGGGTGCTGAGCTGTAGAGAGACTATAGATAGTGAGAAGACAGGGTATGCTGTAATCATAGCCAGTAGTAGATGACAATCTCACTTAGAGGCTCAGTAGCTGGAAAGAGTTAAGCCCTCGAGGAGTGAGTACCTGGTTCCAGGGAAAGCTCTGAGAGAGCGGTGGTAACTCACAATTGTCTGTATCTGTGATAGCTTCCAGGCAGTAGAGAATCTTCATCTGCGATAGCTTCCAGACAGTAGAGAATCTTCAGAGTGTACAGGAACATGGGTCCTCGAGGAGCGAGTACCGGTTCCTATTTGTAATCTGAAATAGTAACTCACAAATGTCTGTATCTGCGATAGCTTCCAGGCAGAAGAGAATCTTCATCTGCGATAGCTTCCAGACAGTAGAGAATCTTCAGAGTGTACAGGAACATGGGCCCTCAAGGAGCGAGTACTGGTTCCTATCTGCAATCTGAAATAGAGAAAAGAGAGTGAGGCCCTTGAGGAGCGGGTACCTCTGGTAAGTCCGAGGAGGCAGAGTAGCTTGGAATGAATCCCCGCATTGAAGCGAAGACTATCTCCTTGCTAACTCGATTAGTTAGCGAATGTGAAGACCTTTTATGTTGGAAGTGGATGACGTCAATACAGGGGGACGCCCCTGAGGTTCGCACCCTTGCTGGTACATACTTCGGAGCGCGCGCACACGTGCACCCTACGTCATCAGGAACATGGCGGATTCGCAGCGTCGAGCCAATCCGGGGACGCCGGGGAGAAGCAGCATGGAGACGCCGCAGCAGCAAGCCATCCATCAGACCCGGAGGGAGAAGCCACAGAGGTAGAGAAGGTGGAGCGAGGGTGTAGAGCAGCCACGAATGCAACATTATGTAACTAGACGAAAGAGATTTATCCTGTTCTTAAACTGTATGGCCTTGTGATTTGATTTAGAAATTGAATTAACCTTTTTATGTGAGAATTTAAGATGGTGGCACTAAAGAACTAGGCCAAAGATGGAGGCATTTTATTATATTTTCATGCTATTTTTGACAACTATCCCCTGAATAGTGAAGTCCCTTATCTTTTGCACTAACCTAGGTTCCTGAGGTGGCTTCATTTCAGCACAGGAAGTTGAAAATAGTTAAATTCAGCTGTGAGACCCTGGGAGAGCTGGCATGTGTCTGACTTGTAATGTGGGGGCAGGAATGAAAGTCAGCATCATTGAGTGAGAATAGCTGAGTGCAATGGTGCTCCAAGGCCTGGTAGCACTGCATGTTATTCAGGTGGGTGGGACCTGCAAAAGTTTGATATGATGTCATGTGGTGAACCACCAATCCCAGGAGGAGGAGGAGGTGGTGGTGCAGGGGAAAAGGCGAGGAAAGCATGTCACGCAACCTATTTAATTGATGAAGTTGTTAGTGAAGGGTCGGAGTTCCTTCAGTGGGAAAGAAGTGATCCAGGAGGAACACCGCCTTTGGGAAAAGCTGTTCCAGTCTTGTGAGGTTGAGGTTTATTTTGAGAATGCTGAAGGAGGTCTCAGAGAGCTGGCTGCATTGTCTGTAGTTGGGGAAATGAGGGTCAGCAGTGAATCCGGCCACCATATAAGTACTGCTCAGTGATGCTGTTGCCTGCAGTAAGTAACTGCTTCCTTGCATCTAAAAAAATCCATTGTGAAAAGGCTGTGCATCCCAGAATCTGTGGACTTTCTCTCCTGTCTTGGGGATTTGAATGCCCCTCTTTGTTCTATTGTTCCAAGTGCCTTTTTTGTCCTTGCTCATTGTTTATTTTTCACAATTTTTGGCCTTGTGAAGATTTTTAATGTTCTGAGCATTAGATTTTAATTTTTGATCTATGGAATCCTTCTCTCTTTGGACTTGGCCATTCTCCCAGACTTTTTGGCATATCTTCTAAATATCCCTTTACTGTGGTTGTCACAATGGATCATAAGTCTTTGTATGCTGCAACTCTGGTGAAGTTTCATAGAGTGGCTAATAACACTGCAGACTATAATATTGCTTTCCCTGCTATGTGGGTGGTCAAAGCATCACCAGGATCAGTGTAGAGTCTTGATATCACAGTTGCAGAGTTTATCTCGCACCTCATCAGAGATATTAAGTTACTTTGCACCAATGTAAGAAAGACCTGAAGGACAGGGTCTCTCAGAATGAGACTCATATTGGATAATAGTTTGACTGTACAGCTGACTTCTACAGATGTATGAAAGGTTAAAAAAATGACCAAGGAGATATGGACAATCGTCAGCATTGGAGCAACATAAGAATTCTCAGAGTCCCTGAGCTGGACAGAAATGAAGACACTGCCAAATTCTTCAATGGTATTTTCCAGTCGTGTATACTGGTGTTGGAGGGGGGGGAGGGGTGCCCAAATAAGTTTGATAGTGCACACAGGTTTGGTAAACCCCTTTCTGATAAGCATAGTCTCTAGGGATGTGAATCGTTTTCCATATCGTCTTAACGATAGAAATCGTGTGGCAGGGCAAGAAAATCGTCTTAGGCACGATTTTTTAGTTAAAAAATCGTTAAAAATCGTTTTTTCCGATTAGTGCGCACTAACTCGAGTTAGTGCGCACTAACTGGGAGTTAGTGCGCACTAACTGAAAATGATACAATTTGACACTTTTCAGGTCAGTTAAGGTCAGTTTAGGAATGAATATGTATTCCTATTGGCTGCCCTCTTATTTATTCATGTTACCAAGTTTCCTACTGACAGTATATGGGGGATGGGAAATGGAAACAGTTGGTAGCTTGACAAAACAAGTAATGTGATCAGTCAATGTGACTAGAACTTGTGCCCTAACCCTGATACCAGGGGTATTGTGATCTTCCTGCACACAGTGCCCTATCCCTAATACCAGGGGTGTTGTGATCTTCCTGCACACAGTGCCCTATTCCTGATACCGGGGGTGTTGTGATCTTCTTGCACACATCCCGATATCAGGGATAGGGCACTGCATGCAGGAAGATCACAACACTCCTGGTATTAATAGGGATAGGGCACTGCATGCAGGAAGATCACAACACCCCTGGTATCAGGGATAGGGCACTGTGTGCAGGAAGATCACAATACCCCGGAGGAGTGAGGGTCAGGCAGCTCCCCCCTGTCTGTGAAGCCAGCCTCTCACTAGTAATGCAGGGAGGGGGCTGTCTCAGACTTCACCATCCTCCCCCCCCCCCCCTTACCCACACACCATTCACTAGCTGGGACATGGGGGAAGTCAGGAGTGAGGGTCAGGCAGCTCCCCCCTGTCTGTGAAGCCAGCCTCTCACTAGTAATGCAGGGAGGGAGCTGTCTCAGACTTCACCATCCTCCCCCCCCCCCTCACCCACATACCATTCACTAGCTGGGACATGGGGGAAGTCAGGAGTGAGGGTCAGGCAGCTCCCCCCTGTCTGTGAAGCCAGCCTCTCACTAGTAATGCAGGGAGGGAGCTGTCTCAGACTTCACCATCCTCCCCCCCCCCCCCTCACCCACACACCATTCACTAGCTGGGACATGGGGGAAGTCAGGAGTGAGGGTCAGGCAGCTCCCCCCTGTCTGCGAAGCCAGCCTCTCACTAGTAATGCAGGGAGGGAGCTGTCTCAGACTTCACCATCCTCCCCCCCCCCTCACCCACACACCATTCACTAGCTGGGACATGGGGGAAGTCAGGAGTGAGGGTCAGGCAGCTCCCCCCTGTCTGTGAAGCCAGCCTCTCACTAGTAATGCAGGGAGGGAGCTGTCTCAGACTGGTATCAGTGTTAGGGCACTGTGTGCAGGAAGATCACAACACTCCTGGTATTAATAGGGATAGGGCACTGTAAGAGATGACTGTAGTAGATTGAATAAAGATCTGATGTTTCTGCTCTCCTCACACCAAACAAAAACAACACACAAGCAGAGAAGCCCTTCTTACAAAGCTGAGCTAGTGAGTTAAGTAGGAGGAAAAGTAAACATACTGGTGCCAGTGTGGCTACTTAAAAAATACACTTACCAACAATCAATTACATATATTTGAACTGTGTACAGTTCCAGCCAGGACCACCTTTCTAAAATGCACAGTGATTGGCAAATTCAACATGCACTAGCATTTCAGGTGCCTGCTAACAAAAATAATAAACAAACAAGTTCTAGTCACGTGAGTGCTGATCATTACATTACTTTTTTTGTCAAGCTTCCAACTGTTTCCATTTCACATCCCCCCAACCATATTGGTAACATCAATAGATAAGAGCACAGCCAGCCAATAGGAATACATACATACATATTCATTCCTAAGTGACCTTTACTGACCTGGGAAGTGTGAACACTTTGTTTCATTTTCTGTTGGTGTTCGTTAGTTTCCAGTTCCATTTCCCATCCCCCCAACCATCACCTCAGTGGTAACCTTGGTAATATCAATAGATAAGAGGGCAGCCAGCCAATAGGAACACATATTCATTCCTAACTGACCTTCAGTGACCTGGAAAGTGTTTATTTGTATCATTTTCAGTTAGTGCGCACTAAATCGAGTTAGTGCGCACTAACGGGGAGTTAGTGCGCACTAACACGATTTAACGATTTTTAACGATAAATCGTTAGAATTTCTATTGTATCGTGTTCTATAACGATTTAAGACGATATAAACATTATCGGACGATAATTTTAATCGTTGAAAAACGATTCACATCCCTAATAGTCTCCCAAAGAACATCATGGCTTGCATGCACTATTTCGAGAATAAGCATTTGAGTCATACCAAAGATTAAAATTTTTCAGGGCCTATCCCAATACACAAGAAAAGCTTTAGACCCCTTATTTCTGTGTTGAGAGACAAAGGGATTCACTATCATTAGGGCTTTCCTTTCACTCTACAATTCTTCTGGGATGGCTGAGATTATTGCATCACAGATCTGGAGGAGTATAGGCAAGTTTTGAATGACTTGGTGTATAGGCCAAAATCCCAGAGAGAGCTCTCTTCACCCACAGAGCATAAATGGAAAGGAAGTGTCATGAGAGGAAGAAACTGAGGTTCTCCTCTCCAAAGCAGTTGGACAGGGAAATGGACCAGTCAACACCCGGCTGATTGCCAATATAGTTTACTGATTGTTTTCTCCCTTGTCTCACACTTGGCACTGCTGTTATCTTTCTTGTTAGATCATTACTCTTTCTGCTTTCTCTTTACTATTCATTGCTGACCCATCTAGAATGTCTGAAAATCACAATTTCCCAGGTCAAAGAAAACCAAACACAAGCATAGAAGAATATCACAAAAGAGAAAGAAAAAATAGAAGAATCAATCCCCATGCAGCAAAGTGCTACAAAACTCCCTGAGGCATATCCTTCCAATCCCCCTTGTCTATCATGTCCAAAAATAGCTTCCAGGTTTTCCAAATATCCAAATCTTTGACTTGCTGAATCAAACACTGACAAGAATAAAGAAGGTTTGGAAGGGGAGCACCATTGTAAGGCAATAAGGTGCCTCACAGCTACTAATGTGCACCATCAAAGAAGGGTGTTGCATTAGCAACATACATTTTAAACTTGTGTCCTTGCAGTATCAAGGCAGGATCCAAGTGGAGTTTCACCTTAGTAATATGATATATCCAAGACAGTATTTCAGACCAAAATAAGGAGTTAGTCTTATATGTTATCTGTTGACCTATGGAAAGGGGGAAGGCATGAATTTAAAAAAGTATATATTGCAGCTGCTTTTATAAACAGTTATATAAGTACCACTATAATATGCTTATTATATGCTTATTTCTGATATTGTTCAAATTGTTTTTTATTGTTGAGCAACTGCTAAGAAAATGTATATTTTTGTAAACCGTTTTGATGGCTCTACCGAATGACAGTATATAAAATTCAACAAAGAAAGAAAGAAAGAAAGAATGAAAGAAAATAAAAAGAAGGAGGACACAGAATTGTGGCACATTCTGTAACCTATAGAAAAATGAACTCTCATATTGTTTTGCCCCATAAAGGTAGCCCTGATTAAGAAACAGGTTTCATTTATATTAAGATGTAACAATTTAGAAACTTCTGTGTTGTAATTGTACCTGATTCCCAAATCATTCCTTGCAAGTATTTCACTACTTTCCCAGAAGTAAAGTGACAAATTGCACATACATGCTACACAGTTTGTCTTATGACAGATTTTCTTTATGCACATCATTGCCTTCCCTGTGTTGCTGGTTGGGTCAAAGGAATTCTTGGCATCTGAATGTTATTCTTTTTATCACATGATACCCAGATGTTGAGAGAGGGGATAATAGAGAGTGAATTACACCTGAGTTTAACTGCTCCAGATACATACAAAATATAATAAAATAGGGTGTGAATTGCTAGTGGGAGATGCTAACAAGCAAGGACTTGAGACAAGAACTCAGCATAGCATGGAAAGATACCCAAATAACTGCAGAAAAGTCAAGTATTGGCAGGTTGGAGTCAGGGAGCATCCCTACAGAGGGGGTACAGGGCTACAGGCCAGCACTGGAGCTAGTCCAATGCTTAACCAACCCGTTCTCCTGTAGGTTGGGCCCTTGGTTTCTGGGGGCTGGTAGGACTTGTCTTCTGTAGAACATCAAGGTGGCAAGGCAAGGCAGGCTAGACGAGGCAAGGCAGGCTGGACTCTGAGGGCAGGCACAGGCAAGAGATGGATACAGAACACAGGTTGGGGCTTGATACAGAGAACAGGCTAAGGAACAAGGACAAGGCCTAAGAAACAAATAAGAGACTGGACTGGGCAATTCAAAACAGAACAAGGACTGGACAAGGACAGGACAGAACAAGGACAGGTCTTTCAAGGACAGGACTTAGGCAAGGCCTGGAAAAGGACTAGATAAGAAAATGACTAGATAGGCAACAGGATATAAGAAAGCCCAACAGGACACAAGGCTGGCAAGGTAATCTTATTAGGCCCAGAGGCCACAAGGTAAAATATAAAAGCCCAAGAGGATACAGAGCATGTCAGAGAGGCTTGAGAGGTTGCAGAGAAAAGCCAGAAGGCCTGGAATGGACAAAGCAAGGCAAGAGGCCAAGAGAGGCTGCAGAGCAAGATATGAGGCCATGATAGTCCACAAAGCAAAGCAGGATGCCTGGGTAGACCATAAGACAAGGCAGAATAGCAAGGAAAGAATGGCCAGGTCAGAGAGCTGAGGTGACTCAATGAAAAGGCACTGAGGCACTGAACAGAATGGGTTAAGTAGAGCTGAGGTTTGGGCATAGTGTAATCAGTGAGGAGGCAACTGGCAAGGTCACTGAGGAATCCTGGTGGAGGGAAGACTGTGCAGAAGGCTGAACCTTGGCATAGGAAGACTACACAACAGGTGAAACCGTGACAAGATATAGACCACAGGAGAGTACTGTAGATTTTTTCTAAACATGCCATGGGACTGATTCTAAACATGCCATGGGCCTGATTCTGAACTGAGCTAATGAGAACTTGACCATGAACTCTGATGGGCTGAGCAGCCTTTGAAAGTCAGATGAACCAACCACCAGCAGAGTACATAAACCATAAAGATCACAACAGATGACAGGAAATGCAGAGAACAGCCACAGTGAGTCCCAGCAACATGGAGGCATACCCTGATAAAAATTTCAATTTGACCAAACTTCTGGAACAACTAAATTTCAGATGAAATAAAGCTAGATTGGGGTTAGTATTTCCTGTTTAGGGTTATCTGACCAGCTACACAAAGTGAGCCATGAACTAATGGAATTAGCTTTTCTTCCAAATATGGTAGTAGTGCTGGTCTTCTATATTTGCTGGTGCTTAGGAGGGTAGTGTTTAATGCATTCATGTAGCAAACAAGTTATTCAAATTGCCCTGAAGAGTGCTAACATCAATGTAACCATAGATTAGGCCATCTTTCAACCAGCAGGTGTCAGCGGGAGTCCTCTGAGTCCAGGAATAGAATATAATTGAATTGATTGGCTTGACAAGTTTGGTTAAGGATACATTCAGATGGCAGAATCTTTGGACTTGGTGTTCACACAATAACCCCACAACATGTGTCAGAGAGAATAGAAGGAGTAAACACCAGATGTGCAGAATCTTTGGAGAGGGATCATGTTTTTGGAAATTGAATATACATCTCAAAACAGATATGCAAATGAAAAGGATATAATTAACATAGACAGGGGAGGATGATGGCAGAGGAACAGTGAGAGAGAATCCTCACTAGCAGAAGCAACTCAGCTGCCTTACTTGTAAGGAAAGTATTTGTACTACATTACTATAATTACAACTATTGTCTTTGCTATATCTGTGTATTCTGCCTTGCTTTCTGGAGTGTAACTTAGCCTGGGTAATAAAGCACTGCTGATTCTGGCATTCACAGTTCGGCTGACTCAGTGTGTGAGTGTGACATGAAGTGTTTTATGTATTGGACCTAGTCAGGAAGGAAGCCTGCAGGATACCGGCCTTCTGTCTTGTAGTGGTGGATCTCACCAGGAGTGTTGCCCAGGGGATACCAGCACTTTTGTGTCCTTGTGTTCTTACCATACCTACACACAAAGTGAACCTGTAACAGTTTGGGTGATCCAAAGTTTTACTGCTTCAGATCTTCAGTAACATTTGGCAGTAAACACACTTGTTTTTGAGGCAGCCAGTTATTTCAGTTCTCCAAATTTGTCTTTACTTATACAGGTGTCCATCAGTATTTGAGCTCCAGGAAGATCTCACTCTTCAGGGCATGGAGGAGTAAGCATCCTATTGATAAGGATATCCTAGATGTGGATGAAATTCCCTTCCCATAAATACTGGAGGTCCAAAAGGTATCCAACATGCCACAACTTTCAAATGTAATTCTTCTTTCCAGGCTAAATCCAGTGGAAATCTCAAGATGAACAAAAAGTTTCTTACTCATAGTCCAGAAGTTAAACTTACTCTCCCCCCTCTGAGTAGAGAGTGAGATTTTGTGATGATTTGGTAGTTTGTTATGGAGAACATTTTGATGCCACTCTTCCTGCCCAGAAGTGAGGAAGAAAGCCTAAAAATGGAACTCTCCTGCAGAAAGTCACCACTGATCCATCTACAGAGTCTTCTCTACTCCTGGCCTTTCCAAGACAGGGATTTCCTGAAATCCCCTATCTCATGTCAAGGGCCAGGGCTTTCACAAGATAAATTCCATAAATAACACCAAAAATCTCTTAATTCAAAAGCTGGAAAACCCTTACTATACAGGTTGCGTATCAGCAGCTAAATGTCTCCTTCTTATAGAGTACAGAACCCCAGCTATGAGGCTCGACCACCAGGGAGTTTTGGTAAGTCTTGGGGGGGGGGATTAAGGAGGGTGAAGGGTTTAAATTTTTATTTAGGATCAACAATCGCGATTTCCAACGTATTAAACATAGCTATGTTGAATAAGTTGGAAATCCGATCGTTTTCGCCTCATCACTTTTTTAAGTTAAAAAACAAAAATAAGTTGTGTTTTACCTATAAGTTCAAAACGAATGCACACCCCTAACATTTACCTGTTTCAGTTATCTCATGATTTTGTAGAATTCTATTATATCCCTCTCTGCTGTTTCTAATCCAAGCTGAACATCCCTAGACTCTTTAGCCTTTCCTCATAGGAGAGCTATTCCATCCCCTTTATCATTTTGATCACCTTTTTCTGTACCTTCTCCAGAGCATCTATATCTTTTTTAAGATGTGGTGGCCAGAAATGAACACAGTATTCAAGGTCTAGTCTCACCATGGAGCGATATGGAGGCATTATGAAATTCTTTGTTTTATTACCCATTCCCTTCCTAATAATTTGTAACATTCTGTTCGCTTTTTTGACCACTACAGCACACTGAGCTGACAATTTCAATGTATTGTCCACTATGACAGTTAGAGCTATTTCCTGGGTGGTAATTCCCAACATGAAATCTAACATCATGTAATTACAGAATGGGCTATTTTTCTCTATATGCATCACCTTGCACTTGTCCACATTAAATTTCATCTGCCATTTGGATGCCCAATCTTCCAGTCTTGTAAGCTCCTCCTACAATTTTCACTGCTTGCGATTTAACTACTCTAAATAATTTTGTGTCATCTGTAAATCTGATCACCTCAATCATCGTTCATCTTTCCAGATCATTTATAAATATACTAAAAGGCATCAGCCCAAGTACAGATCCTTAAAGCACTCCACTATTTACATCTCTCCACTGAGAAAACAGACTGTAGAATATTTGGGCCGGTAACAGCGTTAGGAACAGCCAAGGAACAAAACCAGACTTGGATGATCTATTCTGATGTGACTATTTATTTACAGTGCTTCAAAGAAACAGAAATCAAAACAGTAGTTCACCTTGTTTCAGGCAGTAAAGTTACTTAAACATATTGAGTACATGAGATCCTAGCAACTTCACAGGTCCTTCTCAAGCCTCCTGGACCCTGATCCTTTACACTAGTAAGAAGGGACCCTCCCGAGGCCCAGAATCCTTTGTGTGTCTGAACCTTAAGGTGGACTGAGGCAAATGCCTGTGGGCTGTGTGTTAAAGTGGCTCGAGGGAGTCTCTTGTATACTCCCTGACAATTTAATCCTGCTTTTTGTTTCCCATTCTTTTATTTAGTTTGCAATCCACAAAAGTATATTGCCTCATATTCTATGACTTTTTAATTTTCTTAGAAACCTCTCATGGGGGACTTTGTCAAATGCTTTTTGAAAATCCAAATACACTACATCTACCGGCTCAACTTTATCCACATGTTTATTAACCCCTTCAAAAAACTGTAGCAGATTTGTGAGGCAAGACTTTCTTTAGATAAATCTATACTGACTATGTCCCATTAAACCATTTCTATCTATATGTTCTGTGATTTTGTTTTTTTTAGAATAGTTTTCATGATTTTTCCCAGCACTGAAGTCTATAGTTTTCCTAATCACCCCTGGAGCCCTTTTTAAATATCGGGGTTATATTGGCCACCTTCCAGTCTTCAGGTACAATGGATGATTTTAATGAGAGGTTAAAAATTACTTGTAATAGGTCTGAAATTTCATTTTTTGGTACTTTCAGAATTCTGGGATGTATACCATTTGCTCCAGGTAATTTGATACTCTTCAGTTTGTCAATCGAGCCTACCACATCTTCCAGGATCATTGTGATTTGGTTCAGTTCATCTGAATCATCACCTTGAAAACAGCATCTCCATTTGTAAACACCAAAGTAAAGAATTAATTTAGTCTTTCCACGATGGCCTTATCTTCCCTGAGAGCCCCTTTAATCCCTTGGTCATCTAACCGTCCCACCAACTCCCTCACAGGCTTCCTGCTTTGGATATATTTTTAAAAACATAAGAACATAAGAAATTGCCATGCTGGGTCAGACCAAGTGTCCATCAAGCCCAGCATCCTGTTTGCAACAGAGGCCAAACCAGGCCACAAGAGCCTGGCAATTACCCAAACACTAAGAAGATCCCATGCTACTGATGCAATTAATAGCAGTTGCTATTCCCTAAGTAAACTTGATTAATAGCCGTTAATGGACTTCTCCTCCAAGAACTTATCCAAACCTTTTTTGAACCCAGCTACACTAACTGTAACTGCACTAACCACATCCTCTGGCAACAAATTCCAGAGCTTTATTGTGCGTTGAGTGAAAAAGAATTTTCTCCGATTAGTCTTAAATGTGCTACTTTCTAACTTTATGGAATGCCACCTAGTCCTTCTATTATTCGAAAGTGTAAATAACCGAGTCACATCTACTTGTTCAAGACCTCTCATGATCTTAAAGGCCTCTATCATATCTCCCCTCAGCCGTCTCTTCTCCAAGCTGAACAGCCCTAACCTCTTCAGCTTTTCCTCATAGGGGAGATGTTCCATCCCCTTTATCATTTTGGTTGCCCTTCTCTGTACCTTCTCTATCGCAGCTATATCTTTTTTGAGATGCGGTGACCAGAATTATAGGTGCGATCTCACCATGGAGCGATATAGAGGAATTATGACATTTTCCGTTCTATTAACCATTCCCTTCCTAATAATTCCTAACATTCTGTTTGCTTTTTTGACTGCTGCAGCACACTGAGCTGAAGATTTTAAAGTATTATCCACTATGATGCCTAGATCTTTTTCTTGGGTGGTAGCTCCTAATATGGAACCTAACATCATGTAACTACAGCAAGGGTTATTTTTCCCTATATGTAACACCTTGCACTTGTCCACATTAAATTTCATCTGCCATTTGGATGCCCAATATTCCAGTCTTGCAAGGTCCTCCTGTAATGTATCATAGTCTGCTTGAGATTTAACTACTCTGAATAATTTTGTATCATCTGCAAATTTGATAACCTCACTCGTCATATTCCTTTACAGATCATTTATATATATATTGAAAAGCACCGGTCCAAGTACAGATCCCTGAAGCACTCCACTGTTTACCCTTTTCCACTGAGAAAATTGACCATTTAATCCTACTCTCTGTTTCCTGTCTTTTAACCATTTTGTAATCCACGCCTCTTATCCCTTGACTTTTTAGTTTTCGTAGAAGCCTTTCATGAGGGACTTTGTCAAACGCCTTCTGAAAATCCAAATACACTACATCTACCGGTTCACCTTTATCCACATGTTTATTAACCCCTTTAAAACAATGAAGCAGATTTGTTAGGCAAGACTTCCCTTGGGTAAATCCATGTTGACCATGTTCCATTAAATCATTTCTTTCTATATGCTCTACGATTTTGATCTTGAGAATAGTTTCCACTATTTTTCCCGGCACTGAAGTCAGGCTCACTGGTCTATAGTTACTGAATCACCCCTGGAGCCTTTTTTAAATATTGGGGTTACATTAGCCACCCTCCAGTCTTCAAGTACAATGGATGATTTTAATGATAGGTTACAAATTTTAACTAAAAGATCAGAAATTTCATTTTTTAGTTCCTTCAGTACCCTAGGATGCACACCATCTGGTCCATGTGATTTACTACTCTAGTTTGTCAATCTGGCCTACTACATCTTCCAGGTTCACAGTGATTTTGTTCAGTTTGTCTGATTCATCACCCCTGAAAACCATCTCCGGAACTGGTATCTCCCCAACATCCTCATTAGTAAACACGGAAGCAAAGAATTCATTTTGTGTTTCTGCAATGGCCTTATCTTCCCTAAGAGCCCCTTTAACCCCTTGGCCATCTAATGATCCAACCGACTCCCTCACAGGTTTCTTGCTTTGGATATATTTTTTAAAGTTTTTATTATGAGTTTTTGCCTCTATGGCCAACTTCATTTAAAATTTTCTCTTTGCCTTTCTTATCAATGTTTTACACTTAACTTGACAATGCTTATGTTTTATCCTATTTTCTTCAGATGCATCCTTCTTCCAATTTTTGAAGGATGTTTTTTTGGCTAAAATAGCCTCTTTCACCTCACCTTTTAACCATGATGGTAATCGTTTTACATTCCTTCCACCTTTCTTAATGCATGGAATACATATTTATTTATTTATTTATTTATTTATTTATTTATTTAAGAATTTTTCTATACCGTTCTTAAATTAAATACCATCACAACGGTTTACAGAAGGGCACGAAAAAGAGAAATATGGGTGGTACAGATTACAAATTACTCGTGTGCCATCATAGTACGGTAACAATTTAAATTAATAAACTAGGTGTGTAAGTTAAACCTGATTGTTAGGAACAAATTAGGCAGTTTGATTTTAACATTAATGTGCTTATGTAGGATACTAAAAACTTCTAGCCTGGTGCATCCTTATCGCTCAACTATTTTTCTCCTTTTCTTTATCTTTATAAAATGCTTGTTTAAAAAGCCAGGTTTTCAGATTAGTTTTGAATAATTTCAGATTTGTCTGTAGTCTTATTTCAAGTGGCATGGTATTCCAGAGTACAGGACCAGCCAGTGACAGTGCTCTTTCCCTTACTTGCGTGAGATGTGCTGATTTGACAGAGGGGACAGTTAGTAGAGCATTATTTGCAGATCTCAGGTTTCTTTGTGGTACGTGCACGCGCAGTGCCGTGTTAAGCCAGTCGGCTTTATCATCGTGGATTAGTTTATGGATTATACAAAGTGCTTTATATTGTATTCTTTGTTCAGTTGGAAGCCAGTGGAGTTCAGCAAGTGTTCCTGTAATATGGTCACTCTTTTTTTGCCTGTCAAAACTGACAGCGGAATTTTGCAATATTTGCAGAGGTCGAATTGTAGATTGCATTTCTTAATACATGGAATAATGCATTAAGAAATGCATGTATTTCATGCATTTCTTAATGCATGGAATACATATGGACTGTGCCTCTAGGATTGTATTTTTAAACATTGTCCAAGCCTGTTGAACACTTTTAACCTTTGCAGCTGCACCTTTCAGTTTTTTTCTATTTTCCTCATTTTATCAAAGTTTCCATTTTGAAGTTTAGTGTTAGAGCTGCAGATTTACTTATTGTTCCCCTTCCAGTTATTAGTTTAAATTTGATCATGTTATGATCACTGTTGCCAAGTGGCCCCACCACCATTACCTCTCTCACCAAATCCTGCGTTCCACTAAGAATTACATCTAAAATAGCTCCCTCTCTTGTTGGTTCCTGAACCAATTGCTCCATGAAGCAATAATTTATTACATCCAGGAACTTTGTCACTAGCAAGGCCTGATGTTACATTTACCCAGTCAATATTGGGGTAATTGAAATCTCCCATTATTATTTCACTGCCAAATTGGTTAGCTTCCCTGATTTCTCTTAGCATTTCATCATCTGTCTGACCATTTTGTCCAGGTGGATGTATATACTCCTATCACTATACTCTTTTTTTTGCTTTAACAACCTGCTTTTCAGTTGTTTGGGATAATTTGGAAATCATTAGCTTTGGTGATTTTTTACATATAGGCATATGGACTATGTTTGCTTTTAATGGAACCTCTCTGTTGGGATGCCCTAACTCTCCTGTTTCATTAGTATCCTTTAAGGATACATTTCTCATTATGAGCTTTTTCCTCTATGACTAGCTTCTTTTCACATTCACTCTTAGCCTATCTTATCAATGCTTTACATAGTGAAATAAAGCTGATAATGTGTGTTATTCTGATCAAAGGTTGGTTTAAAAATATCAGGCAAAGGGTGATTATCAGTCACATGTACTGAGCATTTTCCCCACAGACACAAAATAGGAAAATCCCATTAGTACATCTAGCCCTAAATGACTCTCAAGATATATAAATCTTCCAAGTAATTATTTTCTAAAATATTTTTTTTATCACTCACTATTTTCAAAACTTTCCCAGATGGCTTACCTACATAGCCCTCAGGGCTAGAGGGTTTATCTCCTCTGTGATGTGCCTTTGGCACTGCTATTTGAACAGCAGATTCTGCTTCATTGGTGTCAGCAATCTTCCCTAAATAGGGAGAGTGCACCCCTTCTATGGCACACCAACAGATGGATAAGACAAACTCAGATTTCCTGTACCTTATTGCTGTTGGATTCGCGGACACTTGAGCCGGGTGGGACAGATGAAGGCTCACCGTGGTAAGGCCCACAGTGGATGTCGAAGCCTGGAGGCAGTACTGAGCAGGAGACCAGAGGGATCTTCACCACTGGAAGCCCGAGGTCCTCCCAGGAGTAGCCTGTGAGGACCTGAGCTGCTTGGACTTACGTGTGGTCTCCTGTGGGTCGATGTCTGAAGAGGAGTCCCAGAGGATTGAGAAGTGTAGAGCTGAAGCCAGGAGGCCAACTGGAACTTCACTACTGGAAGCCCGCGGTCTCCCCGAGAGGAGCTCGTGAGGACCCAAGCTGCTTGGACTTAGGAGAGGCCTCCTGAAAGCAAGCCAGAGCCAGAAGCCAGTAGTCGGAAGCTGGAGTCAGAAGCTTGTAGTCGAAAGCCAGAAGTCAGAAGCCGGGGTCGGAAGCCAGTAGTCAGAAGCCGGGGTCAGAAGCCAGTAGACGTAAGCAGCAACTAGTAGCTCTCAACAGAGAGTGAACCTTGTTTTAAGGCACCGCATAAGCCCAGCTGTAGGGTTTAAATACTCCTGCAGCGTCTGATGTCATCTGTGGGCCATCCTGACTTTCCCACGCTGGCTCCTTTAAGTGCTGAGCCCCCGCACACGCACACACCTAGGGGGCGGAGCCAGACACCAAAGATCGATGGTGTCTCCCTCGAGGAGGAAGCACCATAGCAGAGGCCGGGATGGGCCTTGCCGGCAGGAGGGGAGTGGCGATGGCCCTGGCCGGCCCCGAGGTAAGTGAAGGGACCGGGGCATGGCCCGGGACCGTAACAGTACCCCCCCCTCCTACGCCCCCTTCCTGGAGGCTTGGGCTTTGCCAGATGATCCAAGTGGAACTGGTGGAGAAGACCCTTGTCCAGAATGTTAGAGGCTGGTTACCACGTATTCTCTTCAGGACCGTAGCCTTCCCAGGAAAGGAGGTACTCCCATCTACGATGGTGGAACCGTTCATCCAAAACCTCTTTCACTTAGTAGACAGTGTCCTCCTGGGCTGCAGGAGTGGCAGGTTCAGGGATCTTGCTATGGAAGATGGACAAAACCAACGGCTTGAGCAATGAAACGTGAAAAACGTTATGAACTCTGAGCGTAGAGGGAAGGTGGAGTCAGTAGGAGACAGCACCCAGTCATTCTGTGACTGGGAATGGGCCAATGTACTTTGGAGCCAAGTGCATAGAAGGAACCTGCAGGTGAAGTGTTTGGTTCATAACCATACCTTGTCCCTGGGACAGAACGTTGGCACTGGACGTCACAGACGGTCCGCGTACCTCTTTGCCGTGACTGCCGTGCATTGAAATGTCTCCCGGGGAGAGACCCAGAGGCTACAGAGCTGTTGAGTTGCACGGCTGGTGACGGAACAGCCAATGGCATCGGCAAAGGAGGTCGGAGACGTCGCCCATAGACTACGGGGAAGGGAGGCCTACCGGTGGCCGAATGCCTATGGTGGTTGTAGGAGAATTCTGCCCACGGGAGTAAGAGCACCCAATCATCTTGTAGGTCTCCCACGAAGGCTCAGAGGAAGGCTTTCAAGGTCCAGTTTGTGCGCTCCACTTGGCCATTGCCTTGGGGATGAAAGGCGGTCGTGAAGTCCAACTGGACCCCAAACCTTTTGCAGAGTACTCTCCGATATTTAGCCGTGAACTGTGAGCCCCAGTCGGAGGCAATACAGAGAGGAAGTCCGTGTAGGCGAAAGATATGCTGGGCGAAAAGGCTAGTGAGCTCAGGAGCCGATGGTAACTTAGTGAGGGGGACAAAGTGGGTCCTCTTCGAAAACCTGTCGATCATGACCCATATTACTGTTTTCCCTTCTGAAGCTGGCAAGTCCACGAATAAATCGGTGGACAAATGGGTCCAAGGCTCGGTGGGAATAGGTAACGGTTGAAGGAGCCCCCACGGGCAACTAGTCGGTGTCTTTTGTCGAGCACAGGTCAGGCAGGAGCGGACGAAGAGACGAACATCTCTCCTTATCTGAGGCCACCAGTAATATTCGGATAGCAGATCCAAAGTCCGAGCGACCCCCGAATGCCCTGAGGTCAAGGAGTCATGAGCCCAAGACAATACCTTCTTGCGCAGGCGAACGGGAATGACCATCTTACCCATAGGAACCACCTCCGAAGCTGCAAGAAGGACTTTGGCAGGATCAAGGATATAACGAGGTGGATCCGGGTTATCCTCTGTTTCAGCCGTGCATGAGAGAGCGTCCGCTCTAATGATCTTGGAGGCTGGACTGTACCAAAGGAGGAAATTGAACCGGCTAAAGAAGAGTGACCAACAGGCTTGCCGAGAATTGAGGCGTTGGGCTCGGCATATGGATTCCAGATTCTTGTGATCCGTATAGACCAGTGGTTCTCAACCTGTCCTGGGGACCCCCCCAGCCAGTCGGGTTTTCAGGATATCCACAATGAATATGCATGAGAGAAACTTTGCATACACTGCCTCCATAACATGCAAATTTTCTCTCATGCATATTCATTGTGGATATCCTGAAAACCCGACTGGCTGGGGGGGGTCCCCAGGACAGGGTTGAGAACCACTGGTATAGACGATCACAGGGTATTTATTTTAATTTTTTTTTATATACCGGCATTCGCGATGGGAGTCGCATCATGTCGGTTTACAATTAACAGGGTGTGACAAGAGGAGAAAAACTTAGAACATTAACATGTGATATAAGATATATTGGACCCATTCCAGCCATTGTCGCCACTCCTCCAGTGCGAGTTTAATGGCCACGAGCTCCTTATCACCGATATTATAATTTCTTTCCGCCGAAGAGAAATTTCGGGAATAATACGAACATGGTAGGGATTTGCCTTTCATGGACAACTGGCTCAGAACAGCCCCTACCGCCACATCAGAGGCGTCTACGTCCACGATGAACTGACGCTGCAGATTTGGATGGTGGACACAGACATTGAGGAAAAAGGCTTACTTCAGTTTCTGGAAAGCATCTATTGCCATCTGGGACCAATTCTTCGCATCAGCATCCTTCCTGGTAAGGGCCATAAGTGGTGTTACCATCCGGGAGTAATGGGGTATGAACTTATCCTTTCGTACCAAGGACATTGCCCCAAGGCCTACTGCCCAGGAGGGAAGGGTTAGGTCGGCCTTCATAGTTGGTGATTCGATTATTAGGAATGTAGACAGCTGGGTGGCTGGTGGGCATGAGGATCGCCTGGTAGGTACCTGGTGCGAAGGTGGCGGACCTCACGCGTCACCTAGATAGGATTTTAGACAGTGCTGGGGAGGAGCCGGCTGTCATGGTACATGTAGGCACCAACGACATAGGAAAATGTGGGAGGGAGGTTCTGGAAGCCAAATTTAGGCTCTTAGGTAGAAATCTTAAATCCAGAACCTCCAGGGTAGCATTCTCTGAAATGCTCCCTGTTCCACGCGCAGATCACCAGAGGCAGGCAGAGCTCCAGAGTCTCAATGCGTGGATGAGACGATGGTGCAAGGAAGAGGGATTCAGTTTTGTTAGGAACTGGGGAACCTTTTGGGGAAGGGGGAGTCTCTTCCAAAGGGATGGGCTCCACCTTAACCAGGGTGAAACCAGACTGCTGGCGCTAACCTTTAAAAAGGAGATAGAGCAGCTTTTAAACTAGAACAAAGGGGAAAGCCGACAGTCGCTCAGCAGCACATGGTTCGGAGAGAGGTATCTTCAAAGGATACTAATGATGCATTAGAAAAAGGGCATGCCGACAGTGAGGTTCCAATAATAAGAAAAGTAGTCCAAGTGCATGTAATTAAAAACTCACCTGAGCTAAAAAATTCTAACTTATCCCTATCAATTAAAAAGCAGAATGAAAATAGAAACAAAAAACAAACTTTGAAATGTTTGTATGCTAATGCCAGAAGTCTAACAAGTAAGATGGGAGAATTAGAATGTATAGCAGTGAATGATGACATAGACTTAATTGGCATCTCAGAGACATGGTGGAAGGAGGACAACCAATGGGACAGTGCTATACCGAGGTACAAATTATATCGCAATGACAGAGAGGTGCACCCGGGAGGTGGTGTGGTGCCTTATGTCCGGGATGGCATACAGTCCAAAAGGATAAACATCCTGCACGAAACTAAATGCACAATTGAATCTTTATGGGTAGAAATCCCTTGTGTGTCAGGGAAGACTATAGTGATAGGAGTTTCAACATTTTGACTATAGTGATATAGTTTCACCATTTTGACCATCTCCCTGGTCAAAATGGTGAAACTGACAGTGAAGTGCTAAGAGAAATTAGGGAAGCTAACCAAATTGGTAGTGTACCCCAATATTGACTGAGTAAATGTATCATTGGGACACGCTAGAGAGATAAAGTTCCTGGATGGAATAAATGATAGCTTTATGGAGCAATTGGTTCAGGAACTGACAAGAGAGGGAGCAGTTTTAGATCTAATTCTCAGTGGAGAACAGGATTTGGTGAGAGAGGTAATGGTGGTGGGGCCACTTGGCAATAGTGATCATAATATGATCAAAAAAAATTTTTTTTTTTTTAAATCATCCATTGTACCTGAAGACTGGAGGATAGCTAATGTAACCCCCATATTTAAAAAGGGCTCCAGGGGCGATCTGGGAAACTCCAGACTGGTTAGCCTGACTTCAGTGCCAGGAAAAATCGTGGAAAGTGTTCTAAACATCAAATTCACAGAACATATAGAAAGGCATGGTTTAACGGAACAAAGTTAGCATGGCTTTACCTGAGACAAGTCTTGCCTCACAAATCTGCTTCACTTTTTTGAAGGAGTTAATAAACATGTGGATAAAGGAGAACCGGTAGATGTAGTATACTTGGATTTTCAGAAGGCGTTTGACAAAGTTCCTCATGAGAGGCTTCTAGGAAAAGTAAAAAGTCATGGGATAGGTGGCGATGTCCTTTCGTGGATTGCAAACTGGCTAAAAGACAGGAAACAGAGTAGGATTAAATGGACAATTTTCTCAGTGGAAGGGAGTGGGCACTGGAGTGCCTCAGGGATCTGTATTGGGACCCTTACTTTTCAATATATTTATAAATGATCTGGAAAGAAATACGACAAGTGAGGTAATCAAATTTGTGGATGATACAAAACTGTTCAGAGTAGTTAAATCACAAGCAGATTGTGATAAATTGCAGGAAGACCTTGTGAGGCTGGAAAATTGGGCATCAAAATTGTTGCGGTCCCGGGCCGTGCCCCGGTCCCTTCACCTACCTTGGGGGCGGCAAAGGTTTCAGGCCTCCAGGCCCTCCAGCGCATCTCTCCCTCCTCGGGAGAGACGCCGACGGCTCGATGTGGCTGGCCCCGCCCCCTGACGCGCGCGCGCGGGGAGGAGCTCCCCTTAAAGGGGCCAGCGCGGGAAAATCCATAATGCACCTGTGGATGACGTCAGACGCCCTCAGGGTATATGTACCCTGCATCTACTACAACCCAGTGCCTTGCAACAAGGTTCCCGAGGTTGGTTTGTGCTGCTGTGGTCTTGGTTGTCTTCGTCCTGCTTCTGCCTTCCCTTCGCTGTTGATTCTTCTGGCTTGACCCCTGGATTGGCTTCGGATCGTTCTTCTGGCTCTGACCCCTGGACTGGCTTCGGATTGTTCTTCTGGCTCTGACCCCTGGACTGGCTTCGGATCGCTCTCTGGCTCTGACCTTGGACTGGCTGCGGACACGCTTTCTCGGACATCCGAACCCGAAGATGCACCCAACCCACCTCAATACATCCTGGATCCGGCCAAGGTCCTGTTAGCCGCCGCTGACGTGGCCCCTGCGGGTAAGACGGTGGTTCCTACCCGGTGTCGAAAAAAGGTCTTAGCCTGGGCCCATGATTCACTGACCGCTGGACATCCAGGGATCACTCGGACTCTGGAACTTCTGACCGAATTCTACTGGTGGCCCCGAGTTAAGGAGGACGTACGACAATATGTCCAGTCATGTCCCACCTGTGCTCAACATAAGCCTTTCCATGGACGTCCCTGGGGGCTTCTGCAACCATTGCCTACGCCTACAGAGCCCTGGACCCACCTATCCACCGACTTTATTGTTGATTTGCCTGTGTCCGAAGGGAAGACCGTGATTTGGGTCACGGTCGACCGTTTTTCCAAGATGGCCCACTTCGTCCCTCTTGCCAAGCTACCCTCAGCGCCGGAACTGGCCAACCTCTTTATTCAGCATGTCTTTCGCCTACATGGTTTGCCTTCGCACATCTCCTCCGACTGTGGGCCGCAGTTTACCGCCAAGTACTGGAGATCCCTGTGCAAGAAATTTGGGGTGCGCTTGGACTATACCACAGCCTTCCACCCACAGGCTAATGGCCAGGTCGAAAGGACTAACCGAACACTGAAGGCCTTTCTTCGAGCTTTTGTTGGGGATCTATAGGATTTTACCGTGGGCCGAATTCTCATACAATCGTCATAAACATTCAGCAACCAACCAGTCTCCGTTTCAGCTTGTTTATGGGAAAACCCCCAGACCTCCCTTGCCTCTGCCTCTCTCAGTCTCCTCTCCGGCGGTTCAACTTACTGCCCAGCAGCTCCACTCCCTGTGGACATCCACACAGGAGAAGCTCCGACTTGCTTCGGCCAAGGCAAAGAAATATGCTGACCGTCGCCGGCGGCCAGCTCCGATCTTCTTGCCTGGCAGTAAGGTTTGGTTAAGCACCAAGAACATTCGCCTGCGGATCCCGTCTATGCGACTGGCTCCTAAATATGTGGGGCCATTTACGGTCTTGGAGAGGGTAGGGACAGTATCCTACCGTCTACGACTGCCTTCCACTTTGCGGATCCATAACGTATTCCACGTTTCCCTGCTTAAACCGCTGGTGCTCTCTTCCTTCCATGACAAACCCCCAGTACCTACCACCACTGAAGCTGAGGCGGACGGCATTTATACTGTACAGGAGGTTTTGGACGTTCGGTTTCATCACCGCCGATGGGAGTATCTCTTCTCCTGGGAGGGGTACGGTCCAGAAGAGAATTCTTGGGAACCATCTTCCAATATTCTGGACAAAAATCTCCTCCACCAGTTCCATCTGGATCACCCCAGTAAACCCAGACCGCCAGGGAGGGGGCGTAGGAAGGGGGGTACTGTTGTGGTCCCGGGCCGTGCCCCGGTCCCTTCACCTACCTCGGGGGCGGCCCTGGCCATTTCGCGAAGGTTTCAGGCCTCCAGGCCCTCCAGCGTGTCTCTCCTTCCTCGGGAGAGACGCCGACGGCTCGATGCGGCTGGCCCCACCCCCTGACGCGCGCGGGGAGGAGCTCCCCTTAAAGGGGCCAGCACGGGAAAATTCATACTGCACCTGTGGATGACGTCAGATGCCCTCAGGGTATATGTACCCTGCATCTACTACAACCCAGTGCTTTGCAACAAGGTTCCCGAGGTTGGTTTGTGCTGCTGTGGTCTTGGTTGTCTTCGTCCTGCTTCTGCCTTCCCTTCGCTGTTGATTCTTCTGGCTTGACCCCTGGATTGGCTTCGGATCGTTCTTCTGGCTCTGACCCCTGGACTGGCTTCGGATTGCTCTCTGGCTCTGACCTTGGACTGGCTGCGGACCACTCTCTGGATACCGACCCCTGGACTGGCTACGGACCACCCTTGGACTCCAACTCCTGGACTGACTTCTGGATTTCCTACGACCTGCTGGAGGCGCCAGCCGTCTGGACCCACGACCTGCAGGAGGCGCCTGCATCCGGATTATCCACATCCTCTGGAAATCGCCTAAGTCCCAGCGGCCGTGTCCCTACAGGCTCCTCCTGGGGGGACTTCGGCTTCCAGGGTGAATCTCATAAGTCCCAGCGGCTGGGCTCCTAAGGGCTCCACCCGGAGGAGTACCGGTCTCCAGGGCGAAGATTCTTCTTCTTCTTCGGTCCAACAGCGTCCTTCCGTCCAGTAGGGTTTTGTCCTTGGTCGCAAAGGACTTCATCTTCGACCAGAGCGTCAGCCAGCTTCGAGCTTCCAAACCGCCTCCTGGTTGGGACTTCGCTGTGTATTGCCACAGCACTCCATCTTCTGTTCCAACCAGCCCAAGGGTCCACGAACGTAACAAAAATGGCAGATGAAATTTAATGTGGATAAGTGCAAGGTGATGCATATAGGGAAAAATAACCCATGCTATAGTTACACAATGTTTATTTATTTATTTATTTATTTATTTTATTTTAGGGTTTTTATATACCGGCATTCATGAGACAATCAGATCATGCTGGTTTACATTCAAACAGGAGTGCAATATATACAACAAGAACTGGAACTATCGTGCAGAAGAGAACAGTTACAAATAACAAGGACTGATGAACTGGGAGAAGAGGGAAAAAATAGACAAGATTAATAAAGGTTAAAATAATATACAAGGAGATGGAGTTGAGTTGCCTGTGTTAAATATGTTGATGGAGAGGGGCATTAATTTGAGTCCGGGAAGGCTTGCTTAAACAGCCAAGTCTTAAGTCTTTTTGTAAAGGTTGGAAGGCAGGGCTCCTGTCTGAGATCGGGTGGGAGGGAGTTCCTTAACGGTGGACCAGCTGTAGAGAGGGCTCGATCTCTTAAGGTAATATGTCTAGTGGTTTTGGTGGGAGGTACTTGTAGAGATCCTCTGTATGCGTCTCTGGTAGGTCTTGATGAGTTGTCTAAATGGAGAGGGATTTGTAGGAAAATTGTAGTGTGTTGGTGGATGGTTTTGTATATAATGGAGATGGATTTGTAGATGATTCTGAAGTGAATTGGTAACCAGTGAAGATCCTTTAGAATTGGAGAAATATGGTCTCTTTTCCTGGTGTTTGTCAATAAACAGGCAGCTGCATTTTGTACCATTTGAAGCGGTTTGGTATAGGAGGCAGGGAGACCTAGTAGGATAGAATTACAGTACTCTATCTTTGAGAAGATAATTGCTTGGAGGATCGTTCTTAAATCTTGGGCGTGGAAGAGGGGCCTTATCCTTTCTAACACCTGGAGTTTGTGGAAACAGTCTTTAGTAGTTCTGTTGATGAAGGCTTTGAAGTTCAACTGGTTGTCAGTTATCACTCCTCTCACTTGAGTGATTAGTAGGTTGGTTGGATGAGAAGCAGTAGGATTGCTATTCTCAGGAGAGATTAGTAGTAGTTCGGTCTTGGAGGAGTTTAATACTAGGTTTAGGCTGTTGAGGAGGCGTTTAATTTTTTGGTGGCAGGTTTCCCAGTGGTCGAGAGTTTTCAAGAATGTGTCTTTAATGGGGATCAGTATCTGGATATCATCTGCGTAGAGAAAATGTTTTAGGTTGAGGTTGGTGAGGAGTTGGCAAAGCAGTAGAAGGTAGATGTTAAAGAGCGTTGGAGAAAGAGAGGAGCCTTGTGGGACTCCTACAGTTGAGTCATAGCGTGCAGATTCTTTGTTCTGGATTTTGACCTTGTAACCTCTATTGCTGAGAAACGATTTAAACCAAGATAGAGCAGTGCCGGTAATTCCTATGGATGCTAGCTGGTTAATGAGGGTGGAGTGGTTGACAGTATCAAAAGCTGCCGAAAGGTCTAGTAGGACGAGTAGGAAAGATTGACCTTTGACGAGACCCAGGATGAGGTAGTCTGTTAGAGAGGTGAGGAGGGATTCCGTGCCTAAATTTTTACAGAAACCATATTGGGAGACGAATAGGAGTTTATTATCTTCAATGTAGTCCGATAGTTGAGAGTTCACTAGTTTTTCCATAATCTTAGCAATAAAGGGGAGGTTGGCTATTGGACGGAAGTTGTTAGGGTATTTAGGGTCCAAATTAGGTTTTTTTAGGAGTGGTTTGAGTGAGGCCAGTTTGAGGTCATCTGGGAAATAGCCTTGGGAAAGAGAGCAGTTAATGATGTCCGCCAGTGTTTTGGAGATGGAGTCTGGGATTGTCAAAAGAAGTTTGGTGGGGATATGATCAGCAGGATGAGAGGAGGGTTTCATTCTTCTTAAAACAACTTGTATCTCGGTAGAGGAGATGGGTTCAAAAGCCTCAAGGTAAATGTTTTTGATGGCAGGCTGCAGTGAAGCCGGGAGGGAGGCGATATTGGGGGGCAGTTGGGTTAGGAGGCTGATGATTTTGTTTTGGAAAAACAGTGCGAGTTCTTCGGCTTTGGGTTGTGCTAAGTTGCTGGGAATATTCGAGGGAAGGGGGGTGATCTGAGTGAGACTAGATACGTAGGCAAAGAGGGCTTTAGCATCAAAGACCAGGTTGTGGATCTTAGACGCATAAAAATCCCTTTTTGATTTTGATGTAGAGGACTTGTACTGGTGTAGCATGAATTTGTAGGTGGAAAGAGTACTAGCGCATGGTGTTTTTACGCCATTTGGCTTCTTTATGGATTCTGTGATGAAGTTCCAGGAACGGAGCGCTGTGCTAGGGTCGGTGAGGTCTATAAGGGGAAGATGTGGAGCCAAGTGGATATTGAGGTCTTCAGAGTAAGATGCCATTCAATGTTAGATTCCATTTTAGGTGCTACCACCCAAGAAAGAGATCTAGGCATCATAGTGGATAACACATTGAAATCGTCGGTTCAGTGTGCTGCGGCAGTCAAAAAAGCAAACAAAATGTTGGGAATTATTAGAAAGGGATGGTGAATAAAACGGAAAATGTCATAATGCCTCTATATTGCTCCATGGTGAGACCGCACTTTGAATACTGTGTACAATTCTGGTCGCCACATCTCAAAAAAGATATAATTGCGATGGAGAAGGTACAGAGAAGGGCTACCAAAATGATAAGGGGAATGGAACAGCTCCCCTATGAGGAAAGACTAAAGAGGTTAGGACTTTTCAGCTTGGAGAAGAGATGGCTGAGGGGCGATATGATAGAGGTGTTTAAAATCATGAGAGGTCTAGAACGGGTAGATGTGTATCGGTTTTTTACTCTTTCGGATAATAGAAAGACTAGGGGGCACTCCATGAAGTTAGCATATGGCACATTTAAAACTAATCGGAGAAAGTTCTTTTTCAATCAACGCACAATTAAACTCTGGAGTTTGTTGCCAGAAGATGTGGTTGGAGCAGTTAGTATAGCTGTGTTTAAAAAAGGATTGGATAAGTTCTTGGAGGAGAAGTCCATTACCTGCTATTAATTAAGTTGACTTAGATAATAACCACCGCTATTACTAGCAATGGTAACATGGAATAGATTTAGTTTTTGGGTACTTGCCAGGTTCTTATGGACTGGATTGGCCACTGTTGGAAAAAGGATGCTGGGCTTGATGGACTCTTGGTCTGACCCAGTATGGCATGTTAGGGATGTGCATTCGTTTTCGCCGTATTGACGATCCGCAACGTTTTTGCCATATTCGTTATATACATGGGGAGGCGAAACGCATCGTGACTCCCCACGTATGTAACTTATTATCCATTTGATTCAGTGTGCCCTGCGGCGCGCGCTTTTCTTCGCCTCCATTAGCTACTAGCTAGCTTAGGATTTTCGCAAAATGGCAGCGCCCGTGCCCTACATTCTGGTATCCATGCCGACCTGTCTGACCCTTTCCTGTTAGTCACAGTGACTCACAAGAAAGGGTCGGACAGGTCGGCATGGATACCAGAATGCAGCGCATCCGCGCTGAAATTTTGTGAAATGCACTGAATGCAGCCAATCGTGCTGTGATTCAGTGCTCTCTGTCGATTTTACTGATGAGCCAGCACTATATAAAAATCAGCACGAGGAGAGCCACACATTTTATTTCCAGCGATGCTGTGGGGAGGTGGACTTGTTGTAAGAGGAGGCTGCACTAAGAGATAGGCTAGTTAAGGAAAGAAAAGCTAATTATTCTTTATTTTGCGCCAGTGCCAGCTAGTCCTGTTTCTTTCAAGCTGTTTATTTAGGTGATCTGACTGAGAAGAGAAGCTGTGTCAGGGAGAGAAGCAGCTAGCACTCACCATTAGGGTGTTGTGGCTGGCTGGGAGAGATATATTATTTAAAAAAAAAAAATTCAGGCTTTTTTAAACTGAGTTTTTTTAATTCAAGTCACTTAGTCTCTCTGTGCACTGGGCTTCAGTGGGTAGTGGTTAGTTTAACAAACTGAACCTAATTATTGGGTGGGTCTGTGCATTCAAGTGCCCAGGGAGTCTGCCTCTTTTGTGCTATCAAGCAAACAGCTTCTGTGTGCACACCACACACATTAGTGCACAACCAAGCACCGTGACAGTGGGCAGTGGGTAGTTTTAACAGACTGAACCTTATTATTGGGTGGGTCTGTGCAGTCAAGTGCCCAGGGAGTCCGCCTCTTTTGTGCTTACAAGCAAGCAATGTCTGTGTGCACACCACACACATTAGTGCACAGCCAGGCATCGTGACAGTGGGCTGTGGGTATTTTTAACAGACTGAACCTTATTATTGGGTGGCTCTGTGCAGTCAAATGCCCAGGGAGTCTGCCTCTTTTGTGCTTACAAGCAAGCAGCATCTGTGTGCACACCACACACATTAGTGCACAGCCAGGCACTGTGACAGTGGGCAGTGGGTATTTTTAACAGACTGAACCTAATTATTGGGTGGGTCTCTGCAGTCAAGTGCCCAGGGAGTCTGCCTCTTTTGTGCTTACAAGCAAGCAGTGTCTGTGTGTACATCACACACATTATTGCACAGCCAGGCACCGTGACAGTGGGCAGTGGGTATTTTTAACAGACTGAACCTAATTATTGGGTGGGTCTGTGCAGTCAAGTACCCAGGGAGTCTGCTTCTTTTGTGCTTACAAGCAAGCAGCATCTGTGTGCACACCACACACATTAGTGCACAGCCAGGCACCGTGATAGTGGGTAGTGGTAGGCACTACTCAGTGACATTAAATCCATAATGTCAGGGAAAGCTAGATGTAGTCGAGTGATTGGGACTGGCAGAGGAGGCACTTCAAAAGACATTAGTGCAACACCACCAGTACAGTTAAAAAGGCATCTGTTGCAATCTAAACTCTTTGTAGGGGCTGGCAGTTCCATCCTGAAAAAAAATGAAATCTGACCATGATGCATCGCCATCACCACCACATGTTTCTGGCCCTGTAGTTTTGGAGGTGAGGGAAGGGGAAGCAGAGTCATGCCAGACAAAATGTAGACACCCAAAAGCAGCAGGGGGACAGAAGTCTCGACTAACACTTAGCGTTGACAAGGCGCGCAGTCACTGTTTGCTTCTGATTCAGATGAAGAATCTTCTTGTGTGAGATTCTCATCAGAAGCGGAAGAAGTAATAGGTGAAGAATCTTCGGGAGGATCAGTTAGTCCTGTCTTAGCCTCCACTTCAGTGCAGCAGGGGAGAGATGAAAGTGATGATGAGGAGGAGGAAGAGCAATCAGCACAGGCACAGAGGGTGACTGAGGCCCCCCCATTGCTTCTCAGGGTGCACCCACTACCTCAGCTCCAGTGGCAGCTTCCACCCCCAAGGCTTTAGTGAGGGGAAGATCATGAAAGACATCTGCGATCTGGAGCCACTTTAAAGTGGCAGAAGACCCACATTTTGCTCGGTGTAATTACTATGCCAGGGATATTAGCAGAGGCAAACAAATGGGATATCTATCTAATTTTGGCATGAACCATCATATGAAGAGGCAACACCCAACAAGATTACTGCCATCTGGGGATGGTGGCAGTTCCAGTCGGGGGACATCTTCCAAGCAGTGTGCAGTGGTTGAAAAGCAACAGAGTCAGCCCATGCCCTCATCCCCTTCCAGCAGTCAGGTGGCAGGCCAGCAACCCCCTGACATGTGGCAGAAGCGACAATCCACCATGGAGGAAATGGGGTGGAGTGCGGTAACGCTATCCCAGGGTAGGAGGCAGGCAGCCTCAAAAGTTGTAACCAGGACCTTTATGGAACTGGTTACCCTTGATGACCAGCCCTTGCAGTTAGTGGAGAATGTGGGTTTCAAGCATTTTCTGAAGGTCGTACTTCCAAATTACAAAGTCCCCTCCAGAACCACATTTACTAGAAAGGTCATCCCCAGCCTGTACAAGCAGTGTCGCAGTCGCATGCAAGCGCTGCTAGCTAAGGCAGAGGGGAGAGTGCATTTCACCTGTGATATCTGGACCACCATGAATGCTGCACACTCTTACCTCTCTCTTACAGCACACTGGTGGGACATGACTGAGGCAGGGGCAGCCAGCAGCTCTATTACTGAAGAAGTATCAGGATGGAGGTGGGCTTTACTGCACACCCACCTGATGGACCAGGCCTATACCGCAGCCAATATTCTAGCATGCATCAGTCAGATGCTGGAGGGCTGGCAACTACACCAGCGAGACCGGAAAACTCAGGCAGGGTTCTTTGTCACAGTCAATGGTGCAAACATGGTTAAGGCAATAAACGACGGGCGCTTTAAGAACATCCAATGTTTTGCACACACTCTGCCCCTGGTAGTGAAGTCAGCTCTGGGGTCAGATTCCAATGACAAAGAGAATGAATACCTGCATAGGTTAATACGAAGTGCAGGAACATAGCAGCACACTTCCACAGAAGTGTCGGGGCAGGTTCTCCAACAAAAGCAGACTGATTTGGAGATGCCTCACAAGCGTCTCATTCAAGACATTGCCACCCGGTGGAATTCAACCTTTATGATGATGGAGAGGTTAGTGGAGCTGCAGATACCCCTTCATGAACTTTCTGGTACAATGGACATAGGTGTGCAGAATCCCCTAGGGCATCATGATTGGTTAGTCATGAGTCAGCTGGTAAAAATCCTGCAGCCCTTCAAGGATGTGATGGAGTAGCTGAGTTACAGAAGTGCCACCTTGGCTGACATCATCCCTATAGTTCATCTCCTGGATGAACGTTTGGAGGCCTTTAAACAGGAAGAGGGAATGACAGTTGAGGTGCTGCATTGTCTGGACGTTTTGCAGCAGCAGCTGAAAGAGAGATTAAGGCCCTAAACAGAACAGAACACATAGATGCTCGCCACAGTCTGTAATCCCCGTGTGAAAAGGAAACTCGCCCAACAGTACGATTGTCTCTTATTGTTGAAGACTTGGAATATTCAAAAGCGCTTTTGAATATTCCAAGTCTTCAATAAAGGATTAAAATTTGACATCTTGGCTTCTAATCCTCATTTTGTTGCCTCCATGGCTTTATTAGATAGCCTTCCTTGTTGCTTTCTCAACTCTTATTGTTGAAGGACCTGCTATTAGCAAAAGTCCATGAACAGGAGCTCCATAGGCAGAGACAGATTAGGCTTGAAGCAGAGGTGGAAACAGCGGGCACTTCAGAGAGTTGTGTTGCTAGCCCAAGCAGGAGCAGCACTGTGTCAGTGAAAGATAGTACCTCCTCCTCCACTTCAGAACGCCCAAAGCATTTTGCCTATAAAAATGTATCTGTTGTGCGACAGGCGAGAGAGAAAGCTGCTGGCATGAGTGACTCTCAGCCCGCACAAGCAAAGGAGACACCAGCACAGCTGTCAGTGACACAGTATCTCTCAGAGCCGATAGAGAACATGCAGACAGATCCACTGGCATATTGGGCACACAAGTCCACTGTCTGGCCACACCTAGCCAAAGTGGCTCAGCAATATCTGTCATGTCCACCAACCAGTGTGCCCAGTGAACGTGTCTTTTCAATGACAGGGGATATCAAGAGCCCTCACCGCTCAAGGCTGGCACCAGAGTTGATGGAAATGCTAGTGTTTTTGAAAGTAAACCTGCCTTTGCTTGAGTTTCCAAATTTTCCCTGTGAATGGCAAGATGAATAAAAGCAATTAAAAGCCTTGCAGCAGCTCCAAGTGCCTCCTATGTTCCAGATAATATAAGCACTGCAGCACATGTACCTGACATTAAACGCTGTGCCTGACCGTCCATCCACTGCCCAGGCCGTACGTCCCCACAAGGGCCTGACCTCAAACACTGTGCCTGACTATCAACTGTCAAGTCCTTATGTTCCTACAAGGGTTTGACCTCCATTGCTTTGCCTGTCCATTCAGGCCTTATGTTCCTACAAGTGTTTGACTTAGATTGTAAGCCCTCTGGGGATATGGAACTACCTACAGTACCTGAGTGTAATTGACTATGAAGTGCTGGAAACGATTGAAAATAGCAAGATCAATAAATTAAAGAAACAAAAAACTGCTGTGCCTGTCCGTCCAGGACTTATCTCCCTAGGTATGCTTGACCTCTGTCCTCGACTGCTGTGCCTGTCCATCCAGGCCTTATCTCCCTAGGTGTGCTTGACCTCTGTCCTCGACTGCTGTGCCTGTCTGTCCAGGCCTTATGTCCCTAGGTGGGATTGACCTCTGTCCTCGACTGCTGTGCCTGTCAGTCCAGACCTTATGTCCCTAGCTGGGATTAACCTCTGTCCTCGATTGCTTTGCCTGTCCGTCCAGGCCTTATGTTCCCACAAGTGTTTGACCTTGATTGCTTTGCCTGTCCATCCAGGCCTTATGTTCCTACAAGGGTTTGACCTCGACTGCTGTGCCTGTCCGTCCAGGCATCTCTGTAGGTGAGTTTGACCTCTGTGCTCGACTGCTGTGCCTGTCTGTCCAGGCCTTATGTCCCTAGGTGGGATTGACCTCTGTCCTCAACTGCTGTGCCTGTCAGTCCAGGCCTCATGTTCCTACAAGTGTATGTTCCTACAAGTGTTTGACCTTGATTGCTTTGCCTGTCTGTCCAGGCCTTATGTCCCTAGCTGGGATTGACCTCTGTCCTCGATTGCTTTGCCTGCCTGTCCAGGCCTTTTGTCACTAGCTGGGATTGACCTCTGCCCTCGATTACTTTGCCTGTCTGTCCAGGCCTTATGTTCCTACAAGTGTTTGACCTCGACTGCTTTGCCTGTCCATCAGGCCTTATGTTCCTACAAGTGTTTGACCTTGATTGCTTTGCCTGTCTGTCCAGGCCTTATGTTCCTACAAGGGTTTGGCCTCGACTGCTGTGCCTGTCCGACCAGGGCTAATCTCCCTAGGTGTGCTTGACCTCTGTCCTCAACACTGTGCCTGTCCATCCAGGCCTTATGTTCCTACAAGTGTTTGACTTAGATTGTAAGCCCTCTGGGGAAAGGGAACAACCTACAGTACCTGAGTGTAATCGACTATGAAGTGCTGGAAATGTTTGAAAATAGCAAGATAAATAAATTAAAAAAACAAAAAACTGCTGTGCTTGTCCATCCAGGACTTATGTTCCTACAAGGGTTTGACCTTGACTGCTGTGCCTGTCCGTCCAGGCCTTATCTCCCTAGGTGTGCTTGACATCTGTCCTCGAGTGCTTTGCCTGTCCATCCAGGCCTTATGTTCCCACAAGTGTTTGACCTTGATTGCTTTGCCTGTCCATCCAGGCCTTATGTTCCTACAAGGGTTTGACCTCGACTGCTGTGCCTGTCCGTCCAGGCATCTCTGTAGGTGAGTTTGACCTCTGTCCTCAACTGCTGTGCCTGTCAGTCCAGGCCTCATGTTCCTACAAGTGTTTGACCTTGATTGCTTTGCCTGTCTGTCCAGGCCTTATGTCCCTAGCTGGGATTGACCTCTGTCCTCGATTGCTTTGCCTGCCTGTCTAGGCCTTTTGTCACTAGCTGGGATTGACCTCTGCCCTCGATTGCTTTGCCTGTCTGTCCAGGCCTTATGTTCCTACAAGGGTTTGGCCTCGACTGCTGTGCCTGTCCGTCCAGGGCTTATCTCCCTAGGTGTGCTTGACCTCTGTCCTCAACTACTGTGCCTGTCCATCCAGGCCTTATGTTCCTACAAGTGTTTGACTTAGATTGTAAGCCCTCTGGGGAAAGGGAACAACCTATAGTACCTGAGTGTAATCGACTATGAAGTGCTGGAAACGTTTGAAAATAGCAAGATAAATAAATTAAAAAAACAAAAAACTGCTGTGCCTGTCCATCCAGGACTTATGTTCCTACAAGGGTTTGACCTCGACTGCTGTGCCTGTCCGTCCAGGCCTTATCTCCCTAGGTGTGCTTGACATCTGTCCTCGAGTGCTTTGCCTGTCCGTCCAGGCCTTATGTCCCTAGCTGTTATTGACCTCTGTCCTCGAGTGCTTTGCCTGTCCATCCAGGCTTTATGTCCCTAGCTGGGATTGACCTCTGTCTTCGATTGCTTTGCCTGTCCGTCCAGGCCTTACATCCCTACAAGGGCTTGACCTCTAACGCTGTACATGTCTGTCCAGCTTGGAGCTAGGATATAGTTTTCATGACCTTCATAATACAGGCCATTTTCCCTAGATGTTTCTTAGTTGCCACATTAATGTTTCTAGTGCTATAGAAAACTGGTGGTAGTTGTACTCTAGTTCATCCTCTGTGTTCCCATTGTTTACAGATGCACTGTAGGGTACAAAGTCAATCTAGGTTGATATTGTAGATTTGGACTTGAGTAGCAGTTTTCTTATTTCTGAGAGCTCTTCAAGTTCCCTTGTCATCAGCTGAAGTGCATAAGTACAGTCAGTAGCTTCTGGGTATTCACTAGACACCAACGGAACCACCTAACCCATTCTAGGGAGCCCTTTCCTGCGCAAAGAAAATGGAACTCTCCCTGGGTGTAGCCAGCCTATCTCTTAACACCCGCTGACCCATGTTGAACTGCTGTTCACATGGAAACCTCCTCTGCCTCTGCCTTCAAAATTCTCGTTTGTATATCTGCTACATCCACCAGATATTAAAAGACCAGCGAGAGCTCACTAGACGCCAACGGAAACACCTCACTCTAGGGGCAAATCCATTCTAGGGAGCCCTTTCCTGCACAAAGGAAATGGAACTCTCTCCTGGGCCAGCCTGTCTTGCCCCTATCAAAACCACAGGGACCTGACTACCTCAGCTCTGCCAGCCTGTCTTTCCCCTATCAAAACCACAGGGACCAGACTACCTCCGCTCTGCCAGCCTGTCTTGCCCCTATCAGCTTTCTGCCACTCTGCCTTGCTGCCATACACCAGACGACTCACTTAACTCCTTGTGGTGTTCTTGCCACTATCATGGTTCCTCAGTGTGTTGGTGCTAGTTTATCTGCTTGCTATGTTCCCCCTTCATTGTGCTGTAGGATGTCAATGCCACTTGTTTTGCCGCTTTGCCTGTTGTGCTGCCTTCGAGGGTACATGCATCTGTTATCGGTGCTCTCTTTTGAAGTTGTGATGTGTTTTTGACACTCTCGCTGCTGCTTTGTGCCTCTGTTAAAGCACTCTTGCCACTTCTGGTACCCTTTTGCACCTTTACAGTGCCTTAGGCTATTCATGCCACTTTGCCACAGTCTAAGTACCTTGGAGCTGTTTTCCTGTTCTGATGATTGCTCCCCAGAAGTTTGATCAAAATTGATAATAAAACCCCAATTCTGCAGCCAAAAATAGGCTGGAAATCCTTCCCCCATTGACTTTAATTGGAACCAGAAAACAAATTCACGTATTAATGTATCGGGGCATCATACGTCTGAATACAACGGAAATGACCCCGATGAATATGTATCACGAATGCAATGAAAAATTTCTGGCTGCACATCCTTATGGCATGTTCTTATGTTCTTATGTTCTTAACTGGCGATAGAAATTGTCAAAGCCCAGGAAACATTGTAGGGCTTTGACCCCTACCAGCTGTGGGCAATCCCAAATGGGCGCCACTTTATCAGGATCTATATGGAAACCCGTGGATGAAACTATACATCCGAGGAATGGCAAGGACTCCTGCTCGAACTGGCACTTCTCTAGCTTGGCAAAGAGATGATTGTCCTGAAGTTTCTGTAGTACTTGCCGCACTTGTACTCGGTGCGTGGGCAAATCTTTAGAGTATATCAACACGTCGTCGAAGTACACTATAACTGAGGTATGTAACATATCCCTCAAGACCTCATTCATGAGGTTCTGAAAGACCGCAGGGGCGGTGCACAAGCTAAGGGGCATGACTAAATATTTGTAGCTTCCGTCTCTAGTATTAAAGGCGGTCTTCCATTCGTCACAGGGTCGTAGCTAGCCACCAAAAAAGAGCTCAGACTTACTACACATTCAATCAGGACTGAGTCCAAATTGGAATTGTGTTTAGTCAAATCAAAACAACTGCAAATTCTACTAGTTTATGCCCCTCCAGGAGTACTAGAAACTGATCCCTCCCCACTTATAGAATCTATTGTGAAACACATCAACTCAGAAATCCCTACCATGATCATGGGTGACTTTAACCTCCATTTTGATGCCTTACCTCGCTCCCCGAATTGTGAAGCCCTTCTCACAGCCCTCGGTGCAATGGGTTTCTCCCAGATCATAAGCAACCCCACTCATAAAGCTGGACACACGCTGGATCAAATTTTTATCAACGCTAATTTCTCCTGTACAATGGAACCCTCTTGTACCCCAATCCCTTGGTCAGACCACTTCCTAATAAAATCCTCCTTCACCACAAATAAACAGAAATGTACATCACACCACCTTTCAACCATTCAATTCAGGAAATCATGCCCCTCTGAGATACTTAGCGAACAACTCTCCAATGAACTCAGAAACCTAGATTTATCCAATCCCGACCCAGCCCTATCCTCTTGGCATAAGATTACTGAGACAGTTGGAAACAATCTGTGTCCAATAGTCTGCAAAACAATTAATCCAACAAAAAAAGGAAACCAACCCTGGTTCACATCGGAACTTAAATGGATGAAACAAGATCTACGGCACAAGGAAAACAGATGGCGCAAAACTCCTAATCCATCCACCATCTCAGCATACAAAGGAACTTTTCATCTTTACAGATCCTCTATTCTAAGAACAAAAAAGGAATACTACGCCAATAAAATCCACCACCTCCACTATGATGCTCAGGCCCTCTTCTCATATGTAGCTCAAATCACTAAATCAGCCCCCCAATCAATACCAGATGAACAAGCACTCTCCAAGGCTAATGAGCTCGCATCATTCTTCCTACAGAAGATTTCAAATACGCTCGCTCTCCTTCCATCTACAACTACACCTCTCACCTTAGCCAAGAATCCTCACTCCATCACAAAAGCCAAGCTCAACCACTTTGAAGTAATCTCCTCCAAGGAGATCGACTCCCTACTAAAAAGACAGAAACCAACCAACCACCCAGCAGACAATATTCCTTCCAAACTATTACTTCTCATCCCAAACACTATCTCTGGACCCTTGACAAGTATCATAAACTGCTTCCTAACTCAAGGATCTTACCCAGACAGACTAAAAACCGCTTCCCTCAAACCCCTCCTTAAAAAACACAATCTAGACCCCAACGAATTATCCAATTACCGACCCATCTCCAATCTCCCATTCTTAGCCAAACTAACGGAGAAACTGGTAAACACCCAACTTTCAGACTATCTAGAAGAACACAACATCCTATACCCTTCACAATAGGGTTTCCGAAAATCACGCAACACGGAAACTCTCCTCATATCACTTACAGACCATATTATGATGGGACTAGACAAGGGACATTCCGTTTCACTAGTCCTGCTTGACATCTCGGCGGCGTTTGACACCGTCAACCATTCCATCCTCCTGGAGCGCCTAACAGACATCGGTATCTCCGACTCAGCCCACAACTGGTTCAAGTCCTTCCTCTGCAATAGAACCTTCAGAGTCAAAATTAATAATAAGGAATCACCCCTGACAAATTCCCCATTGGGTGTACCACAAGGATCTTCTTTATCTCCCACGCTGTTCAACATCTACCTCCTCCCCCTCTGTCAGCTGCTTACCGAACTCAATCTAATCCACTATCTCTATGCAGATGATGTGCAGATCCTGATCCCTATAACAGATTCCATCTCAAATGCCCTCACTCACTGGAACAACTGCCTTCTATCCATTACAAACCTTCTCAACAGCTTAAACCTGGTCCTTAATGCCTCTAAGACGGAGCTCCTCTTCATCTCCTCAAACCAAAACAATTTCCACATCAGACCACCCACAATACTCTTTCCACTCATCAATATGTAAGAGACCTTGGGGTATTTCTTGACAACCGCCTAAACCTGAAGAGAATGGTCAATACCACAACCAAAGACTGCTTCTACAGACTCCAGGTTCTAAAACGTATCAAACCCCTCCTATTTTTCCAAGATTTCAGGACAGTTCTCCAATCTTTGTTGTTCGCCAAAATTGATTACTGCAGCACCCTCCTTCTAGGCCTCCCTAAATCTACCACCAAGCCATTACAGATGATACAGAATGCTGCAGCGAGACTACTGACCAATACCATCCGTGGAGACCACATATCACCCATCCTCAGGAACCTACATTGGCTACCAGTGAATTTTAGAATCCTACACAAATCAATTACTCTAATACACAAATCCATCCACCACCAACTTCAATTAGATCTCAAAATCCCTTTCAAACTACATTCTCAAAACAGACCAACGAGAGAAATTCACAAAGGAATACTGCAATTTCCCCCTACCAAAGCCACTCGCCTTACCTCGACAAAAGACCGAGCCTTCTCGATAGCAGGCCCAGATATCTGGAATAACATCCCCGCAGACCTCAGATTGGAACCCTGCCTCCTAACTTTTAGGAAAAAACTCAAGACATGGCTCTTCAGTCAAGCCTTCTCTGAACCCCTTGACATTCATTAGTCTGCCCTTACTCTAGGCTTGAAGGACATGAATGAATGTTTAGCCTATCTCCTGCCTGGACAATAGACTCCGATTCTCCTAAGCGCCTTAAGCATTATCTTAATAAAGTATTATAGTTATAAACTTCAGCATGCTATAACCTATTTTTCCAGCTGATTAAGCTTCCAAGTTCCATTTTCCTTGTTCAATGTAACTTTGCCTCTTCCACACTTTTGTTTTAAGTTTATTGTCTCTACAGTTGTTTCCCCTGGTTCGATGTAAACTGATCTGATATGGCTTGCCCATGAAGGTCGGTATAGAAAAGTGTTAAATAAATAAATAAAATAAATCCATACCAAATTGTAGGCACCCAAGAGGTCCAACTTGGTAAAGACCTTCGCTCCTTGCAGCCGGTCTAGTAACTCTGGAATCAGAGGCAAAGGGTACCTGTCTCGTCGTGTGATGGCGTTGAGGCCACGGTAATCGATGCAAGGACGCAGTGACCCATCTTTCTTGGCCACAAAGAAGAACCCGGCCCTGGCAGGGGAGTTAGAGGGCCGAATGAAACCTCTATATAAATTCTCTTGAATACATGAAGACATGGCCCGAGTTTACGGAAGCAACAAGTGGTAAACCCAACCCCTGGGAGGCGTTGTGCCTGGGACCAGGTTAATGGCACAGTCAAAGGGCTGGTGTTCTGAGAGAAGTTCAGCCTTCTCCTTAGAGAAGACATCTTCAAAGTCTTGGTACTGTGGCAGGAGAGCCATGGGCATGGTCAGGAGAGGCACACTGGGACGAGGAATACTCGTCAGGCAGGAGTCAAAACAAGATGGGCCCCAAGCTGCGATCTGAAGGGTATCCCATTGTATGACTGGGGAATGTTTCTGTAGCTAGGGTAAGCCCAAGATGATGGGGTGCATGGATTTCACCAGTATAAGGAAGGAGATCTCTTTCAAATGCAGGAGACCGGTACGAAGGACCAAGGGCTTGGTGCAGGTAGTAATGCTCCCCGGCAGGAGAGTACCATGAATCAAAGACACCTGGATCAAAGACACCTGGATCAGAGGAATTCGGGGTTGGACCCCAATCTGCAACTGCTGGACGAGGTCTGCGAGAATGAAATTCCCTCCGGCTCCAGAGTCGACCAAAGCCAGCGTATCAAACGTACCCCCAGGGTAGACGAGGGTAACCGGTACAGTACATGAGGAGGCGGAACATGTACTAGGAACCTAGGGTCAGCTCCCCATTGATCCCTAGGTTCTGGCGTTTCCCGGCTGCTCACCACATCGGGCTAGGAAGTGCCCCTTGCCACTGCAATATAGGCACAGCCCTTGAGCACGGCGTCGTCTCCTCTCTTCCTGTGAAATGGGACCTCGACCTATCTGCATAGGCTCTACGTCTTGGTTTCTGGGAGAGGCAGAGGAGGAGGGTACCGGTTGGGGAACTGTATGCCCAGAGTTACTGGGTTTACGACTGGGCCTCCCTTCCTGAAAACGGCGATGGATACGGCGGTCCACCCGTCCAGCCAGATCAATCAGGTTGTTCAAGTCATCCGGGAGGTCTCTTGCCACTAGCTCATCTTGAAGTCTTGAAGAGATACCTTTCAAGACTATGCCGTGGAGGCTGTCATCCCCCCAGTCTAGCTCGGCTGCAAGGGTACGGAATTCCACCGCATACTCGGCAAGGGGCCTGTTACCTTGGCATAGCTGAAGTAACTCAGAGGCGGCAGTGGGCCTGTGAGAGGGCTCATCGAAGATTTGTCGGAAGGCAGAGACAAACTGTTCCAGATTCCTTAAAAGGGGATCCTTACGCTCCCATAGCAGAGAAGCCCAGGCCAGGGGCTTCCTGTCCAACAAAGAAATAATGTAATTGGTCTTAATCTGATCTGCCGAAAACTGCGAAGGCAGCAAATTGAATCAGATGAAACACTGATTGAGGAATCCGCGGCAGTATTTCACTTCCCCCGAGTACTGAGAGGGGACCAGCAACTGTGTGGGTGTCGCGGGTCCAGGGTCAGCCACGGCAACTGGCACAGGGGGTACCAGTTCAGGAGTACCATCAATCCGATTGGCCAGTCTCTCTATGGTGTTCATCAGAGCATCCAGGCAGATTTGATGTTGCTGCAGTTGCTGGGCAATTCCAGGTATGGCCTGTAAGCCGGCCACATCCACTGGGTCCATGGCCTTGCAAACTGTTGGATTCATGGACCCTTGAGCCGGCTGGGACAGATAAAGGCTCACCATGGGAAGGCCCACAGTGGATGTCGAAGCCTGGGAACGGCACTGAGCAGGAGACCAGAGGGATCTTCACCACTTGAAGCCCGAGGTCCCCCCAGGAGGATCCTGTGAGGACCCGAGCCACTTGGACTTACGTGCAGTCTCTTGTGGGCCGATGTCTGAAGAGGAGTCCCAGAGGATTGAGAAGTGTAGAGCTGACGCCAGGAGGCCAACTGGAACTTCACCACTGGAAACCCACGGTCCCCCCGAGAAGAGCTCCTGAGGACCCAAGCCGCTTGGACTTAGGAGAGGCCTCCTGGAAGCAAGCCAGAGTCAGAAGCCAGTAGTTGGAAGCCGGAGTCAGAAGCCAGAGTCGGAAGCCAGAAGTCAGAAGCCAGGATTGGAAGCCAGTTGTCAGAAGCCGGGGTCGGAAGCCAGTAGATGTAAGCAGCAACTAGTAGCTCACAACAGAGAGTGAACCTTGTTGCAAGGCACTGCATAGGCCCAGCTGCAGGGTTTAAATACCCCTGCAGTGTCTGACATCATCTGTGGGCCGTCCTGACTTTCCCACGCTGGCCCCTTTAAGTGCTGAGCTCCCACGCGTGAGTGCACCTAGGGGGCGGGGCCAGACACCAAGATCGACGGCGTCTCCCTAAAGGAGGGAGCGCTGTGGCAGAGGCCGGAATGGGCCTTGCCAGCAGGAACGGCCTGGGCCAACCCCAAGGTAAGTGAAGGCACCGGGGCACGGCCCGGGACCGTAACAATTGCACAACAGAGACCATTTTAAAACTTTTACATTAGTGTAAAGCTTGCCGACAGTGGGAACCTGCAACAGGCCTCACTCACCTGACGCTGTACCAGGGCAGTCAGGCCAGCCACGGGCATCCTAATTGTGGCAGGAAGCTGCTGCCACAACCACCACTAATCCCACAAACCAGAGCCGCCAGCCTCTGCCACAGGATCTCTCTTTTTCGCGGCTGGAATGCTGCCAATCTGCCACATCTCCTCACAACCTGAGCCACCAGCCTGATGGCGCTGACTTCCTCCACCCAGCGTCCCCCGAGGCACGCACACCTCTTCTCATCATTTAAGGGGCCTGCAGTGGGAATGTGCCCACGGCCCTTCCCAATGACATCACCATCAGGGGACTATATAAGGCTGGCCCCTGATTCCAGCCTTTGCCTTGGCAATAGGTCTTCTCACTCTTGCGAAGTGGATTGTTGTCCTGAGTTCCTGAGCTCCTGAGTTCCTTCCTTCATTCCTCATACTGATCTTGGCCACGAACCTTGCTGGAAACTTGACCATAAGCTACACCACCTGCCTTGAACCTTGCCTGGAAACTAAACATGGAGCTATGCCGCCTGCTATGACCTGTGTCTGGATCCTGACTTCAAGCTTCACTGCCTGTGCCTGACCTCGGCGTGCGCCATGGTGTCTTCTCTTCCTTCTGGACATCCATCTCTGCAGAGGCCCCACGTAAGTCCAGCTGGCCCTGGCACCCAAGGGCTCAACCTAAGGGGAATGTGGGCTGGTGGTGGTGAAGCTCCAGTGGGATCTGTCTTCCATCAGCCTCACCTACTGATTTTGGGGACCTGTGGGGCTCTTCCCCACAGGTAGCACCAACTCCCCCTTGATTCAAAGGTCCAATAGCATAACAGATTGCCAAAGCCATGGACCCAGTAGAGGCTTCCACCCTGCAGGCCATCCAGGCTTGGCCCAGAAAATTCTGGAGCAGCAGAGGGTTCTGGAAGCTCTTGCGGCCTCTATGGAATGCCTCAGTGGTCATTTAGATTCCACGATTCCAGAGGGCATACTGACCCTACCCTCGCCAGGCTCTACTGTCTCTGCGCTGCCCATGCGCTCTGTCATACCGCTTCCAGCTCCTCCACACTACTCAGGGGACCCACAACTCTGTTGAGAGTTCCACAACTAGTGCAACATGCACTTCTGCCTCCAGGCTGCGTTGTTTCCGGATGATGCCACCAAGACAATGTACATCCTTTCTTTGTTGGATAGTAAAGCTCTTGCTTGGGCCTCTCCATTGTGGGAGCATTTTGACCCCATTCTTCAGGACCTTTCTCGGTTCCTGGAACTGTTCAAGACCATGTTTGAGGACCTGGGTCGCCTGGCCGCTTCTAACTCTGAACTCCTCCATATCCACCAGGGCAGCCATTCCCTGTCTCACTACACTATCAAGTTCCGAATCCTAGCCACAGAACTCCACTGGGGAGAGGATTGCCTTTGGTCCATTTTCCTGGTTTGGTTGTCATCCAGAATTAAAGACGAACTTGTGGCTCGAGAACTCCCGGTTTCTTTAGATTCTCTTATAGAGATGTCTGGAAGAATTGACCAGCACCTTCAGGAATGGTCTCAAGAACTAAACATTCTAGGAGGCACATGGCCGATTCCAATTGCCCTTGGTGTCTCTCTCCCTCTCCAGGGACGCCTTCTGCTTCTCGATCCTGATGGAGGAGCCTATGCAATTGGGCCATGGCCAACTGACTCCAGAAGAATGTCTTCAGCGCTGCTAGCCCAGACTTTGCTATACTGTGGCAAGGCTGGTCACATAATTGCCTGATGCTCGATCAAGCTGTTAACCTTCCAGGCCTAGGACTCATCGGGGGGACTGTTCCTAGGACACACCTCTCCAGTTCTCCCATTGATGCTCCCAGTCATGTTTATGAGGACACCCAGGAGTTCAACATGCTGGCCCTAATAGATTCTGGAGCAGGTGGAAATTTCCTCATGTTGACCCTAGTGAAACATCTCCAGATTCCCATGGAAGTCTGCCCAGTTCCTCTGAATCTCTCCTCCATCCACGGGGATCTCCTGCTGGGAAGAATTACATGAATCACTGCTCCCTTGAAACTTCGCACCAGTTCTCTCCATGTGGAACACCTGGACTTCCATGTTCTTGACAAGTCTATCCACCCAGTGGTTCTTGGACTACCCTGGCTCCAGCAACATTCTCCGTAGTTTGATTGGATTTTGCTTCAATTGTCCTACTGGGATCCTGATTGCCAGACAACCTGTCTGAAGAAGATAGCAACTCGGCCTTGTCTCATCACCACCGAAGTATCACTGTCTCCCTTGGCAGTGTGCACAATTAGCTGATGTGTTCTCCAAGCAGAAAGCTGACATCTTACCTCCTCACCGCGAGTTTGATTGTGCCTTCGAACTGCTGCCTGGTACCAAATCTCTACCTGAGACAAAGGCCATGTCTGAGTATATAAAGGAAAACCTTGACAAAGGATTTATCCGCCCCTCAAAGTCTGCTGCAGGCACTGGGTTTTTCTTTGTGGCAAAGAAGGACGGGGGGTCTCCGCCCATGCATTAATTATCAGGGTCTGAACACCATTACACGGAAAGACCGTTTCCCTTTGCCCCTGATCTCGGACTTATTCGACCACCTGCAAGGGGCCAAGATCTTTTCCAAATTGGACCTCTGGGGGGTGTATAATTTAATCCAAATTTGACAAGGAAATGAACGGAAGAGAGCTTTCAACACCAGGGATGGCCATTATGAATATTTAGTCATGCCATTCAGATTGCGCAATGCACCAGCTATCTTCCAAAATATGATGAATGAGATTTTCAGAGATCTCTATGAATGCATAATCGTATATTTAGATGACATCTTAGTCTTCTCAAAGGACCTGAATAACCATCGTCAAGATGTCTATCGAGTTCTGCAACATCTTCGCGATAAAAAGCTTTACACTAAACTCAAGAAATGTCTATTCGAGAGAGAAAACCTCCTGCTCTTAGGATATATATTCTCTAAACAAGGGTTTCACATGGACCCCGAGAAGCTCAAGTGTATATGAGATTGGCCACAGCCTAATGGTTTTCAGGCCTTACAGAGATTCCTCAATTCTTTATTTTTCAAGTTTTTCAAAACTTATTACCAGGAAAACTCCTTACAGAAAATTAAATGTCATTACAAGAAAAAAAACAAAACAATAAAGTCTATCAAGTTATACATATTTCATCTTAGATATCACTGACATTTAAATTATAAGAAATACTTTGAGCAATTAGGAGGCAGAAGGAGCAAATTTCATCAAAGAAATTAAATTAAATTTCCAGTAATACAAATGGCACGACTTGGCATCCGCATCTTTTTTTTTCTCTTTTCACACCAGTCCTGTTGGAGCTTCAATAGGGATTTTTCCAGCTAGGAATGTTTTCAATTGATCTGGTTCACAAAAAATGTAATTCATATTTTGATACCTGATGCAAGCTTTGCAGGGATATTTCAAAGTAAATCTGGCCCCTATTTTAAGGTCCTCAGGCCGCATCAAGAGGAATTCCTTCCTGCGTGTCTGTGTACTTTTAATCACATCTGGAAAAATCCAAATAGGAGACCCATAAAAGGGAAGTTGTCGATTTCTGAAGAATAATCTCATGACATGATTGCGCTCCGAAAGAAATGCAAATGACACCAACAAAGGTCTCCTCTGATTTACCTCCTGCTCAGAAGACATTTCCAATATTTCAGTAAGATTCAAAACACAAGTTTGTTGTTCCATCTGAGTAGGTTGTTGTAAATAAAATGCTTTAACAACTACAGGTAAAGCAGACTCAGGAATTTTTAAATTTTTCTTCATATAAAGTTTAAATAATTCCAGCGGTGAAATAGTTTTAATCACAGGGAAATTAAGTATACACAAATTATGAGCTCTTAAAGCGTTTTCAACAGCTTCTAATCTTTTGGATGTTATACTCTCAGAAACAATTAACTTTTCTTGTTTAATTTCCACTATATGAATTCTCTTTCCAATTCTTCTGATTTACTCGTAAAGTTAATTATTAAATTATTATTTATTACAGTCTGGTTTTGAATTGCCACTGTTGTTTTGGCTAATATTTTCATCGAGCTTTCAATCACACTTAGCATATTCCAAATCCCTTCCAAAGATATAACATCAGGTCTCACTGTAGGGGAAGTATCTGAAATCACTCGAAGCTGTCTTATTCCCTCATCTCCAACATTTCCCCCGCTCAACCCTGTACCTTGAGCTGAGATTATATCGGCTGTTTCTTGTTCCCATGGTGTTGAAGTCCTCAGGGGATCCTCTAGACCCATAAGATGTTCCTCTCTCCCCTCTTCTGGGGTCTCCTCACATCGGGATTCGAAACCTCCATCTCTGGCCATCATCATGGTCGTTCCAGTTTCCACCGCAGCTGGGCAAGAGATTGCGATATTTTGGGGGTGAGCAGGTTTTCGTGGTGATCCAGGGCTCAGAGTGGTGTCTAAGGTCAGAGGGGCCAGCGCTTGCTCCTGCCTTGTTCCCCCAGCGACCTGGTTCTCCGGATTCAAAGATGCAGCCCCCTCGAAAAAGCCGGGGATAGTGGGCTGTCGAGGGTCAGCTACTGGTGGGTTGATGTTCTCACCCCTTAGCCGCCCTTTTCTTTTGGTATGCGGCATGGATTACAAGGATATAGAGGTATAATTCCAAAATTAGACAGCCTTTTTATCTGGCGTTTCAAGTGGGTTCACGCCGCGGTGGCCATCTTGCCTCCACAGAGATTTCTTAGCTTTGCTAATTACTAATGCAGCTTCATTAAAAACTAATTTAAACTGGCAGCTCCCCTTACGGCCTTGACTTGCAAGGAGGCCTTGGAAGGCTGTCCACCACTTGAGGCAGTGACAGCCTTCCAAGAATTAAAGGCGGCTTTCCTCTGGGAACCCTGTCTCTGGCATCCTGATCTTCAGCGTCCTTTCATCGTGGAGGTAAAAGCCTCTTCTGAAGGAGTAGGGGCAGTACTCATCCTCGGGAACCTTGCATCCTTGCTCCTTTTTCTTGACGAAATTTCATCAGCCAAGCGTAATTATGAAATTGGCAACAAGGAGTTACAGGCCATTAAGCTTGCATTGGAAGAATGGTGCTAGTGGTTAGAAGGGGTTCAGCGGCCTGTTGGGCACTTTTCTTCACCCACTTTGATTTCGAATTCAGATACAGGCTTGCAGCCAAAATCATCCAAGCAGATGCTCTTTCTCGCTCCTTTCTGACTGAGAATTCCATTGAACTACTCCAGCACATCATAGACCCTGCATGGGTTCTCCTTCTACCCACCATGACCGCCCCTCCAGGGAAGACAGTTATTCCACATAATCTCCATAACAAAGTGTTAAACTGGTCCCATGATTCTTGTGTTGCAGGCCACCCTGGATGAGCCCATACCCCTGCATTGCTCCAACAATTTTACTGGTGGCCCAACATGCAGAAGGATGTTCAGGCTTATGTTGACTCTTGTCCCATCTGCGCGCAGCAGAAAACATTAGTGGGATGACCTTGGTAGCTGTTACAGCTGTTGCCAGCCCTCAAGGAACCTTGGACTCACTTCTCCACAAACTTTGTCATGTATTTACCCCATCAAACGGCAACATGGTCATCTGGATGGTAGTTGACCATTTCTCAAAGATGTCATACTTCACACCATTGCCTGGTCTACCCTCAGCTCCTCAACAAGCACAACTCTTCGTCCAGCTGTGTTTCATCTCCACAGACTTCCCAAACACATTATCTCTGATCATGGTGCTTGTTTACTGCAAAATACTGGGAATCGCTGTGTAAAAAGTTCAGTATCACACTAGATTTCACTACCGTATACCATCCACAAGCTAATGGGCAGTCCGAATGCACCAATCGGACCTCGAAACATTTCCTCCAGGCTTATGTCAACACCCGACAGGATGACTGGGCGACTCTATTTCCCAGGGCAGAATTCTTCCACAATTCTCAATCCTGCACTGCCATGGGTGCCTCTCCATTCCAAATAGTTTGTGGCAAGCAATCACTTCCTCCTCTACCACTTTCATTAATGGTCCCTTCACCGGCAGCTCAAATGACAGCGGAGGAGCTGAAAAAACTCTGGACCCATATGCAGCAGATACTGCAGAAAGTGGGCCTAAAAGCCAAAAAATACACTGACCTCCATCACAGACCTGTACCCCAGTTCAAACAGGGAGAGAAAATATGGCTCAGCACCTGTCATATCCAGCTCATCCATCTATATGACTTACTCCCCGATACATTGGTCTATTTACTGTACTCCGTCAACTGGGACCACTAACATATCTTCTCCGCCTGCCTGCCTCTTTAATGATCCATAATGCCTTCCTCGTCTCTCTTCTGAAACCCATGGTACTCTCCTGGCCCTCTCGGAGGACACTGGAACCACATAAAATAGTCTTGGAGAGTGATACCACGTATCAGGTGTGGGAAATGCTGGGCGTAAGAAGATGTGGCTGAAGATGGGAATACCTCCTCTCTTGGGAGGGATTCGGCCCAGAGGAAGAATACCTGGAAGCTGGCCTCCAACATTTTGGATAAGAACCTGATCAAGCAGTTCCATGCCTCTCACCCCCAGAAGACGAGACCCTCAAGAGGGTGGTTTAGAGGAGGGTGTACTGTTACACTTGCTGGCCGTAAGAACCTGTGACTGGCCTCACTCACCAACATTGTACCAGGGCAGTCAGGCCAGCCTTGGGCCTCCTAATTGTGGTAGGAAGCCACCACCACTACCACCACTGAACCCGCAAACCTGAGCTGCCAGCTGCTGCTGCAGGATCTCTCCTCTTCGTGGCTGGATCGCCGCTGATCCTGCCACATCTCCTCGTGGCTTGAGCCGCTGGCCTGATGCCTTGACTTCCTTCACCCGGCATCCCCCTCGGCATGCACGCATGCCTCTCCTTGTCATTTAAAGGGCCCATGGCAGGAAAGTGTCCATGGCCCTTCCCAATGACATCACCATCAGGGGACTACATAAGGCTGGACCCTGCTTCCAGCCTTTGCCTTGCAATAGGTCTCCTCGCTCCTGCAAAGTGGTGAGTTCCTGAGTTCCTTCTTTCATTGCTCGGACTGATCTTAGCCACGACCCTTGCTTGGAAACTTGACCACGAGCTAAGCCGCCTGCCACGACCTGTGCCTGGATCCTGACTTTGAGCTTCACTGCCTGTGCCTGACCTCGGCCTGAGTCATGGTTTCTTCTCTTCCTTCTGAACATCCATCTCTGCAGAGGTCCCACATAAGTCCATCTGGTCCCAGGCACCCGAGGGCTCAATCTAAGGGGAATGTGGGCTAGTAGTGGTGAAGCTCCAGCGGGGTCTCTGCCTTCCATCAGCCTCACCTACCGACGGTGGGGACCTTTACAGCTCTTCCCAACAGGTAGCGTCAACTTCCCCTGGGTCCAAGGGTCCACTAGCATAACAATTAGTAAAAAAAAAAAAGAATTATATAGACATAATCATTGAGACTATTTTGTGAATGTTAATAACTTACAAACCATAATGAAAATTTCTAATCTGTACTTGTCACTGATTTCATTGAGCTCAGTAACAAATTTTCTGTGGGCAGTTCACAGCAGGAGTTTCAGACCAGGAAAGGTTATTTGTGTTGTTATTATTACAATTGACTAGGTACCACATTACAAGACAGCGAATGAAATGAAGGAGAAGATCATGGGTTCAGCTGTGTTTTCATTATGAACAGAGACAAAAAAAAAAAAAAGAATATGAATGATTCCATTTGTTGAAATTTTTAAGTAAGAAATAATTCCTCATATTTCTTGATACAAAATTCAATGATAATGCAGCAATGTGATCTGAAAGGGAATAATTTTTAGAACTCATACTTGCACCCTCTTATTTTTGAAGGTTTAGGGAGTAAATAAACCAAAATAGTAAGGAAACAGAGCAAAAATAACAAAAACAGGAGAGGTAAAGTGATGAAGAGGTAGTACATCTGAATTCTGGTCCCCAAGATAATGAATCCTGGAATAGGAAGTAAGAAGCTGTATAATCACTAGAGCAGTGTTCCATTAACCCTGTTTGTCCAGTAAAAAAAACTGGAATCTTAATGGCTTGTGATACCAACATTAAAACACACATTTGTAACCACACAGGCCAGATCTGAAGAGATCTATATGACCCCACAAGCATTTTCTTGGGCCAAGAGAAAAGCATCACAATCTGTAAACTCTAGCAGGAAGTTATTCTGGTAAGAAGAGCAGTAAATGCATAGTAGCTTTCATGGGTTCATCTGAAATTAGTCAATTTACTGTAATGGAACAATTAAGAAAATCAAGAAATTTAGAATTCAATAAAGAAAAATGATTAATTATACATTTAATGATTTACTAAGGTTTGGAAATATTCTATCAACATGTATACATGTCTGAGATACAAATGCATCATTGCAGAATGTCAATGGCAATTTAGAAAGTCATGCATTTGCAAAAGTACTGCTCATCTGATAAAACTGTTACCTCACTCTTTCTTCCTTGCCAGTAATATTAATTTTTCAGGACTTGGAAGAGATGGTGTTGACCTTCCTGGCACCAGTCTCCGCAGTCAGATCCATGGCATGGTACTGGCATCCGTTTTGAATAAGTCCCTTTGGTCAGCCATACCAGACATAAGGCTTTGACTTGGCCAGCTGCCAACAAGAAGGCACAGACTACCATTAACAGAGGTCTAATTACCTTTGACATAATTAGAATAACAATTAAACATTATTGGTGTAACTCTGTATTGTGTAAAGATGGCAAACATTAAAAAAACCTTAAACACAAATTTGGGTACTCGTCCCATACTGTAGCTGTTATAAAAACTGCCATGCACCAAAATCATTCAGTATATGCTTTAGGGAGTGTTATTTTAGCAGATAACATTTAAAAAAAAAAAAATCTAAATGATTTTGAAATAAATTTCTTTTATTTATTTATCGAACACAACTTATAGACTGCTTTCCTGATTTATTCAAACCATCCAAAGCGGTATGCAACAAAATCATATAAACAAAGCAATGTGAATGTTCCATGTTAATGTTACGAATAAGCCCAGTGATCTTGTGGTAGTTGTTCTTAGGTAGGGAAGGGGCAGGGGTGAGCAGGGGAACACCCCATCCTCAGCACTATAGTTTCAGGGTCCTAGGTCCTTGCTGTGGTTGGTTCACCTTGGGGCCCCACACCCTGCTTAGATCTCCCCTGGTGGTAGCATATGCCACTGCTAATGGGAGACCTAGGATTCCAGTGCCACTCCTACTCCTGAAGCTGGTTAGGAATGCTGCAGTCATTAGAGAGAGGGCACGCTTAGCATAGTTTGGGTGGACTCACAGTTGATAGTACGTAACATGGACTGGTGCTCCAAGAGAAACTTTCGTTCATAGTTAGAGACAAATAAGGAGATTTTAAAGAGGCAAAGCTCATTAGGGTTGAATCAAAATCATAGTATTAAAAAAGAAATACCAAAGAAACAAGACAGTAAGAATAAACTGAGGCGGGAATAAGAAAAAACTAAAGGTAGCAAAGGTAGAGAAATTGTTGAGGAGGAATAGTTTTAAAACTGGTGAGAGATGCAACAGAGAGAGGATGAAAGCTGCTGAGATATTATTTTAGCAAAATATATAATGAGTAGATGAGAACTAGCAGAACAAAGAGGATGAGTGCTGGGATTTAAGTAGCAAGCAGCAATGCCTTGTAGGATTTTTTTTTTTTAATGAAAGAATCAGTAATTTGGATTTAGACTGATAATGGCTAGGAAACCAGCAGAGAAGGTGGAGAAGAGGAATAAATTGAATAAATCAAGGGGTCTGGAATACATACCCAGGCATGAAGTGAAGCAGGAGCAAAAGAGGTCAGGTGTGACCAGGTGGTAGTGAAGACAGTGCTGCAGGACTCCATATGCATTAGCTAACAGGAGAGCGGGGCTGAGAGGAAAGGAAAGAAAAGGCACAAGCTGAAGATTCTTTTTTTTTTTAAGTAAGAAATGTGAGGGAGGAGAGGGAATGCTGGATGCTTAAAAAGTCCGAGATTTTTCAAAAGAGACTAAAATCAAGAGCATGAACAATAGATGAAGGTGTAGATTGGAAAGCAAGCAGAGAGAGAGAGAACTGATTCACTGTCTTGTAGGGGACTGAATATCCATGGTGAAATAGCAATGAAACAGGAGGTAATGCAGTGAAGAAATACAAAAGAGAGAGGGAGGGTAAGATAAGAGTGTTGTTAGCATGCATATAACATGAAAATTCAAGCAAGGAAAGCAAAAGACATTGGCAGCAGGTATACAAACTTCTAAGCCTGTACAACCTTTTATATTTTTGGTTCATTTGTTTTCAGTCTGTTTTTGGAATTAATTTGTTTTGGGGGTTTTTTGCGGGGGTGGATTTTTCAGGTTAGTTGTTTTGGAAAATAGGGTGTGCTATTTGCAGATAGCACACACTAGATGACAAAATGAATAGTGTGAGAATTTTAAGAATTTTCAGAATGAGTTGATTTTCACTTCTGATGACCCAAACCAAACATCAGCTCATTTTGATCAATTTCCGCATTTGGATTATCCGAATGCATATCCCTACAGATTTCCATGTTCAGCTGATGCTGACATAACATCAATAAGGAGAAGAGCAGAACAGTAAAGAAATCATCAGCCAGAGGCAAAAACAAACAATAAGCTCCAGCCAGAACTCAAAGGTACTGACTTTGATTAGCATTTGCAAGTCTTAAGAAAAGAGGCATCTGCCTATGTCCTCATGTCCCCAGTGATATGTCCTGAAAATCTGGTGTAGATAAGACAAGACACCAAACTCCAAAGTTATGCCAGGCTGGGTCAGACTAAGGTCCATTGAGTCAATTGTGGCCAGTCCTTGTCACAAGTACCCAGCAAATCCTAAAAAGTAGATCTATTTCCTTTCATTCCCAGGGATAGCAATGGCTTTCCCTAGTCTAGTTAATAATATTTTATGTTCTTTTCTTTCAGGAACTTGTCCAAACCTCTTTTAAACCCCGCTACACTAGTTGCCTTGACCACATCCTCTGGCCACAGATTCCACAGCTTGACTGTGCCATGAGTGAAAAAGTACTTTCTCTGTTGGTTATTAATTTAATGGAATATCTCCTTGTTTTAGTATTATCCGAAAGGGTAAATGACCATCCTTTACTTACCTATTCTACTCCATTCATGATTTTATAAACTTAAGGGTACATGCATGCACTCATACACACAATTCAGTCTCCTAAGTAGCCTTTCCCTTTAGAATGTAGGTTAATACAAATCTAGGCTTACACCTAAATACACAGTTATTTGTAGGGTAAATGGAGAAATGAAAGCGATCTGTGTTGAACAGATACCACATCTAATAGTAAAACTGATTTACAAAAAATGTAAAATGGTTTGTATCGTCATTGCCCGGCATGTTTCTGCTTTTACCTGCAATGTAATTTCCAAACAAGTGGTGGGTAATGTTTCAGGAACAAAAGACAGTTGATGAGAACATGAAAGTCTTGTTAAAGTCATTTAGGAGCGCTAGTACTTTTCTGAAAAACTTTAAATTTGAGGGCTTACATGCTAAATAAAATTGTTTTGCATGCATAAACTAAAAGTTCAGTGTGTATGCTAAAACTCAGCATAGGTCCCTTTATATTATTTCTTTCAAGGCTTAATCTATATTTCTACTAGCAAAAGCTATTCAGCATTATTCGGGTTGTCTGGTCCATAGAAGCAATACATTTTAAAATCAAACAACTGTGAAAACAATTAAATATTGTTTCATTTTGTTAAACAATTAACAGCAAGCATACAGAAATTTAGGGAACCTCTCTATAAACTACATTGACAGTGTATTAGACATCTCTTGTTGCCCAGCTCTAGAGAGTGCTAAATAATGATTGCAATAGAAGAGGATTAAAAAGCAATGTTTCCAGTATAAATCCCTGGGGCACTGCATTATTTACTGTCCTCCATTGAGAGAACTGACTAGTCTTAGTCTCTGTTTCCTGTCTTTCAATCAGTTCATAATCCACAATAGTGATGTAGGCATGGGTGGGTCTAAGTGGGCCATGACCCACCCACTTAGGGCTCACACAATCAGGGCTACCTGACACCAAAAGAAGAGGCTTGCAGGATAGCTGCCATGGTTCCCATCCTGTGGTGGTCAAAGATGGAGAGGGCTGCCACAGAATTCATCCCACAGTGCCTGATAAAGAGGGTCTGGAGGTGCCTGAAGAAGATTCCCTGTATGTGTGTATATGTATACATGTGTGTATGGTTGGGAGGAACTTATGTGGGAGTATGTGTGTGTGTGTGTGTGTGTGTGTGTGTGTGTATGTGTGTATGGGAACCCGTGTGTGTATATATGTGTTTGGGAGAGCCTGTGTGCATATATGCATTTGTGAGAGTGTGTGTGTATGTGTGTGTTTGTGTGTGTGCGTATGTATATGCATTTGTGCATTCCTATCTATGTGTGCGCCCATCTGGGCATTATTGTGTGTATCCATGTGTGTGTGTGTGTGTGTGTGTGTTTGTCTGCCTGTGCCTGTGTGTGAGACCCTGAGAGACAGCACTTTGCAAGACACAGCATATTAGTGAAAAGTACACAGCATTGCTTGAGTTGTCCATTTGCTATGCTTGTCACAATAAGGTCTCCTACATATTCCCTCCCTTTCACTTATCAGATTAGAATGTACTAGAGAATCATCTTTTTCATATCAAGCCCCCTTGTTGTGAAGCAATCTTCCTCCAGCTATTAGAGCAGAACATAATTTCAGAAGGCAGTCAAGATATGTTTTTTTTACTCAGACTTATAATGATTAATAGCCAATGTGGCATTTAGTACTCAGTAACATTCGGCTTCCTATTTGACTTGCATTTTTTTTTAGTCATGTCAGAATATACTTTGTTATTTGTTGATTGTTAATGATTTCCTGGTATTTTGTGTAAAAATTGTATTTTATGCATTATATTTTGATTATATTTTTATTTTAACTGTAAACTGCTTGTTGATTTGTTTTTACATGTGGTATTGTGAAGCAGTGCCCCTAGTGTTTCCCTATTTACCTGTGTAGGACCAGACTAGATACTTGGTCCACCTTAAATGCCTTAAGGAGAGTATACTCAATCAGCAGAATCCTGCAGGGCAGGTGTAGCTCAGAGGGCATAACCAGAGACTGGGGAATAAGAGTTGGGATCTAGGTGGGAATAACCAGACCAGGCCCAGGTCTCCAGGAGGAAGGCAGCTCCTGTACGTAACACTGTCCAAACACTGAACTGAGCCAAAGCAATAAAACCTGTGAGTAGAGAGAGTACCCTATCTAAAGGTAAAGGTAGTCTACTGATATGTATATGACTGAAGCTGTGAATAAAGATTATGTTTTAAGAAAGGAATTGGACTGAATTTTTGCCTCCATACCTGTAGGAATCACTGCTCATTCCCACAGGTATATCAAATGTAATAAATAATAATAACAAATATACATTTTTAAAACCAAACAAAAGTGGAAATGATAAATAATCTTTTAATGTATTAACAAATTCTCACTGATGCATCAAGCCCAGGTAGTGTTCTAACACATGTTAAACAGCATATATTGTGTAATATACAGTATGTATCATGCAATAAATGTTGTTTAACACAGGTTAGAGCACTATTGCGGTGATATTGTATTATATATGTGACATTATGCATAGCCTCGCCCAGGTTGACTTCCCCATTACAATGACATGCTTTACATGCAGTTTGCATGTATGAATAATGCAAATGCATGCAAAGAAGGTCATTAGGGAATTTCATGTTAATATTTTATTGTGGGCAACTAAGAAAGTGGTCAGCCATGATAACAGCAACTCCTGGGAAAGCAGTAAATATGACACATGAGCCCTAGGACTCAAATATGGGTCCCGAGGTTCCTGTGTTACATTTAAAGGACCTGGAAAACAACAAATCATTAGCTGCAGCAAACAGAAAGTTTGAGCAGTGGTCAGGGCTCTGAAGCTAGGGTTCAAAAGTGAATGGCATGCTCCTCGAGAGGGAACCTTGTCGGATCTGGAATAGTTCTGCTGTGGCGGATGTAATGCTCATTGAAGATGAAGCAACATTCCTTGAAGAACTTGACTAGTTTGGAAAGGAGAGGATTGTTCTTCTCCCAGAGGGGAGAGGTCCAGGTCAACACTAACCCACCCAACTGGGACAAAATGTATGTCACCTTTGTTTTGTTGGTAGGGAAGAGGACCACCTGAAGGTCAAAGTGCATAAGGCACTGATTAAGGAAGCCCCTGCACTCAGAAGGCTTCCCATGAAAGTGAGGCAGCAGCTGAGGCACAGGTCTGGGGGCTGGAATTGGAAGCAAGACTGCTGGAAGAAAGGCTGCTGGTGAAGCAACTGGGAGCACCATCTAATTGGGCAACCAGTTTGTCCAAAACCTAAGTGACCTGATCCAGGATATTCTGCTGCTACTGTATCCATTGGGCCATACCAGGAATCCATTGGGCTGGGTCCATGGCCTCAGCAACCTGTAATACCTTATATATATAGTGGTGCTGTGGTGTGATTGATTCCACCTAGTAAAGTAAGCCCACTAGGCCCACACAGCTAGCTAGCAGTCAAGCCCTGTGATAGGACCAGCTGTAGCTTTTCCTATACAAGCTGCCTCCCCTGAAGGTTGAACCCTTGGGTTCTGGCAACCAGCAGGTCTTAGGTGAGTCCCTGGGGCACTCCAGGATTGAGAGTCCAGGCAATGGTCAGGGCAGGCAGAAAACAAGGCAGGGCTATGTCCAAAGCAGAAGGTCAGATCTAGGCAGTGATCAGGGAAAGTCAAGGTCTAAGCCAGGGTCAAGCCAAGGAGAATGGGATGAGGCAGGGACAATTAAGAAGACAAGACTACAGACAGGGCAAGACACAGACGAGGCAAGAGCAAGGCATAGAAAAGGCAGGAGGACAATCAAGACAGGACTGCAGGAATAGCAATATGCAATGAGGCACAAGACACACGAGACCTGTTGCTGAGATGTCTGAGGAATGGCCAGGCCTGACTTAAGTAGTGTGAGTTCACTGATATCATCACTCTGTGCCAAGGGCTGTTTCCTACCTCAGGGCCCTCAAGAGTGAAGCAGGAGCGCACGCGTGCCCTAGAAGACACACGCAGTGCAGAGACTGGAGTGATGGCAGTGTTCTGGATGCTGCATCTCGGGATGGCCTCGGAATAGGTCAAAGGCATGCAGCATATAGAAGGGCCCTTGCATCTCAGTGGTCAATGGGGATAAATGAGGCAGCTCATGGGACTGACCCGCAAGACACTAGTCATAACAGAATGTCCTATAATCCACACCATTTTCAGCCGATGTTCACAAGCTGCCCTGCTACGATAAGATAATCAATATGAGATAACAGATTTTTGAATCTGTCCGATTTCCAGTATCCAATTTGATGTATCGGCTTATCCTCCATACTCAATTCATTGGCCAATGATGCAGCCCCAATCTTGAATGAGTGTGGCCCATATATCTTGAGGTCCTCGCTTGCTTTGTCAAGGCATCTTGACATCATCCTCTGGAACTGGAATCGCAAAGTGCTGTCCCATCTTTGTGTTTAAGGAACAGACCCTCCCCCAGTGGCCTTATTTGACTGTATTCCTCCACCACCAGAACTGGGCATAATGCCTTGTCATATGCCTATCATAGTATTAATTAACATCCCTCTTCCTATATGTTTTGGATTGTTGCAGACTCATCTCCACCAGCTCTTCCCCCAAACATATATCCCCTTCTGAAGCCCTGCAGACCTGCAGGACCTGCAGACCTGGTTTTCAAGTACCACCTCACAAACCCTAAGTGACCTAAAGAACATGATTAGCGATGCTGCTCCAAATAACCCAGCCTCTGAGCTTTCTCATGCTACCTAAGCAGGGCTTCCATCATTCTCCCTCGATTGCTTGTTGTTATGGGCCTTCTCTAGTCCCTAGTTATCCCTGAGCGCTTCTTCCACCCATCCATTATTTTCTTCATTATTATTATTATTATTATTTATTTAACATTTTTATATACCGAACATTTTGTTTATCACTTCATGTCGGTTTACATTGTGACTAAGACCAGGTTTTAATCCTGGTCTAATAAAACAAGTAACTTTAATTATATAAAGCACTTGTAAATGATCAAAAATAGTAGATAAAATAAAAACGAAAATACAATAAAATAAAATAAAAACTAAATTAAAAATTAAAAATTGCCCAATAAAATATTTAAAAGAGTAAGCAAAACAATAATACAAAATAATAAAATACATAATGTTTTCTAAAAGCTTCCATACTATAACTCATTAATGTAAGCATTTAATAACTAACTTAATATAAGCGGGGAAGTCCAAGAATAGCACAATGATTAACCTGGTTGAAGATAGGTCTGCTCAAACAACCATGTTTTTAACATTCTTTCAAACAATTGCATGTTAGCTTCCTGTATAATGTCAAGCGGTAAAGAGTTCCAAAGCTCTGGCCTGGCCAGCGAAAGGGCCCTTTCCCTAACTGAATTTAAATGAGCAGATTTAGGGGAGGGTACTGAAAGAAGTGCCTTGCCTGATGATCTTAAATTGCGTGCAGGTGTATGTATGTGCAAAGATATATTCAACCAATCCGTGTTCTCTCCGTAAAAGGAAAATTAGTTCTTACCTGTTAATTTGCATTCCTGTAGTACCACGGATCAGTCCAGACAGTGGGTTGAGCCTCCTTTCCAGCAGGTGGAGACAGACTAAAACTTGAAGGATGCCCTATATCAGGACAGAGCCTATCCTCTACCCCTTCAGTATAACGTATGTCAAAGCATAAAACAACAAACCCAAGAATATGATCAAGCAAGTAACTGTAAAGCTCAACGGAGCAAATATAGAATAATGTAGAAAACATGGTTTACCTATATGCTCTTGCATCAACTTGGTATAAGAAAAACGACCAAGGCTTCCGGTGTAATTGCTCAGTAATCTTGCACAAAGAAATATATGGAAATCTGCAGACCTGCAAGAAAACAAGCTTCGAGAGGACAGAAGACAGACAGGGAAGGGCGTCTGGACTGATCCGTGGTACTACAGGAACGAAAATTAACAGGTAAGAACGAATTTTCCTTTCCTGTACATACCCGGATCAGTCCAGACAGTGGGATGTACCAAAGCTTCCCTAAACTGGGTGGGACTGAGACAGTCCCACTCGAAGCACTTGCCGCTCAAAGGAACCGAACACCGGAGCGTGTACATCCAGACGGTAGTACTGAGCAAAAGTGTGCAGAGACGTCCAAGTGGTGGCCCTGCAAATCTCCTGCGGGGAGACAGATTGACTCTCCGACCACGAAGTAGCCTGAGAACGCAGAGAATGGGCCTTGAGACCCTCAGGAAGCGGACGACCTTGACAAAGATATGCCGAGGAAATGGCTTCTTTCAACCACCGCGCAATCGTGGTCTTAGAAGCCTGTTTACCGCGGTTGGGACTACTCCAAAGGACGAAGAGATGGTCCGATACCCGGAAGTCATTGGTGACCTGGAGATAGCGAAGCAAGACTCGTTTTACATCTAGCCGACGAAGGTCGCCACCCGCCGTACCCACAATCTCCTCCAGAGAGAACGCTGGGAGTTCGACCGGCAACCTTAGGCAAGAAGGAAGGAACCGTCCTGAGAGAAACCCCGGAATCCGAGAAATGCAAGAAGGGCTCCCGACAGGACAGCGCCTGAAGCTCGGAAATACGGCGAGCAGAGGAAATAGAGACCAGAAAGACAGTCTTTAGAGTAAGATCCTTGAGCGTAGCGTGGCGAAGAGGCTCGAAGGGAACCGCACAGAGAGCACGAAGGACTAGGTTGAGACTCCACGACGGACACGTGGCCCGAGAGGGGGGGCGGAGGGGTCTAACGCCCCTCAGGAAACGAATCACGTTAGGGTGAGCTGCTAAGGCATGACCGTCCACCCGACCCAGGAGAAAGCCAAGTGCAGAGACTTGAACACGTAGAGAACTGAAGGAGAGGCCCTTAGAGAGACCCTTCTGAAGAAAAGAAAGAATCAAAGGAATCGAGGCGGAGCGTGCAGGGACACCCGCCTCCGTACACGCGGACTCAAAAAACTTTCCAGATGTGCACATAGGCCAGAGAAGTTGACTGCTTCCAGGCTCGCAGCAGGGTGGAGATGACCTCCTCCCGATAACCTTTGCACCTCAGGCGACGCCGTTCAAAAGCCAGGCCGCAAGACAGAAGCGATTGGCCTGGTCGAAAAATACAGGGCGCTGCCGGAGGAGACGAGGGAGATGACCGAGGCGCAGGGGCCCGTCCATCGCTAGATTGATGAGATCCGCAAACCACGGCCTTCACGGCCACTCGGGAGCGACGAGAATCACCGGTCCCCGGTGGAGCTCAATTCTCCTGAGAACTTTCCCCACCAGTGGCCACGGGGGAAACACGTACAGAAGGACGTCCGCTGGCCAAGGTAGAGCCAGAGCATCCATGCCCTCTGCGCCGTGCTCCCTCCAGCCTTGGCCTTGGCATTGCGCAGAGTCGCCAAGAGGTCGAGGTGGAGGACCCCATCTGACCACTATCAGAGCCTTGGCCGTGTCCGAGAGCTCCCACTCTCCCGGATCGAGCAACTGCCGGCTGAGGAAGTCGGCTTGAACATTGTCTTTTCCGGTGATGTGAAAAGCCGCAAGGCACTGTAGGTGACGCTCCGCCCAAGCGAGGAGACGGCTGGCTTCTAAGGCTACCAGGGGACTGCGAGTGCCCCCTTGGCGATTGATGTAGGCCACTGTGGTGGAGTTGTCGGACAGGACTCGTACCGCCTTGCCACGGATCAGGGGAATGAACTTTTTTTTTTTTAGTTTCAAAAATTTTTTATTGCTTTTATACAGAACACATAATACAGTTCCAGGAATACAGGGGAAAAAGTAACATGATGTGAACAAGGTCTTTAGCATCTATCACTGTAAACAAGGTAATCTTTAGTGTAAACTGAAATTTGCTAATAAAAAGGCACAGCCAAGATACCAGTACAGACCTGTTAAATGAAAGATGGATAACCCCCTCTAGCTAAGAATCAAAGCAACAAAAGAAATAAAAGATAGAAAAAGAAAAAAGAAAAAGGAAAAGACAGATAAAGGGAAAGAAAAAGAAGAGAAGAAAGTATCCACTTCTAAGACCTATCTGACACCCAGGTAATCATGGTAACAGATTAATGCAATCTTCTAATGGCTTCAGCACTAACACCCAATGTGCTAATCGGTTGAATTTAATGGCCATAGCCTTTTCGTATTTGTAGTACATGCATAGTGAATTCCACCAAAGAGGGCAGGAGAGCAATTCACTTCTCTTCCAATTAGATAAAATATTATGTAGAGCCACATTAACCATAAAGTCTAATAATTTCTTATGAGGGAGAGGAATAGTTAAACGTGGACATGCCCCTCTCAATATGATCAAGTCATAAGTGAGTTGTCGGGGAACATCAAGTAACCTGCCTATTGTCTCCCATATTTGACTCCAGAAGAGCTGAACATTGGAACAATGAAAAATCATATGAGCAAGTGTGGCATTAGGTGCAGTACATGACCAACAGTGATGGGAAGTAAGAAGGCCAGCCCTATGTAATTTCCAAGGGGTCCACGCCGCCCTGTGTAACAAGAAAAAGGAAGTCTGTGTGATGGTAGAGGACAATGAAATTCTAGCAGAAAATAGCCATAAGTGTTTCCAGTGAGAATCTGTCAGTTGAAGTCCTAAATCTACTTCCCAGCAGTGTCGCAAGTTTTTACATGATGTGCTAGAATAATTCGAACGAATGAGTTTATACAAACAAGAAGCCAAGTGTCCTTCCTCTCCGTAATCCCGAAATACTTTCAGTAGAAAAGGGGTATTAGTCAAATTAAACTTAGAAAAAGCTTTAGAAGCCAAAAGGTTCCGTAATTGGAGCCATTTATAAAATTGAGAGGGAGATAAATCCCATTTTGCCTGCAATGCAGTAAAGGAAAGAAGAGTTGAATTGTCCATAATATCAGAAAGATACCATATGTGTTTAGATTGCCAGTAAGGCCAATTTAAGGAATGTTGACCTATCTTTAAGGAAACATTATGCCAGATGGGGGCCATGGAAGAAAGGTGCCACATCCAGGAATCTGGCGGACGAACTGACTCAAATTCCTTGCAAGCCCTGTGCAACGCTTTCAAAATAGAACTAGAAGCATGTTGCGGCATTGCTCCCAAGCCAGGTAAACAGGCTAATGGATATGGAGCCAAAAGATGAGTTTCCAGTGATAACCATCTGGGTACATTATCATGATCACTATTTAGAGAATGATGATGATATGCTTGTTGGAGGATAAAGGCCTGATGATAAGAATAAAAATCAGGGAAGTTAACCCCACCATCAGCTTTTACTAACTTCAATTTAGTTAATGCGATTCTGGGGATCTTATGGTTCCATAAAAATCACATTAAAAGAGAATCTACATGTCTGTAAAAATCATTAGAAAAAAAAATTGGTAACATAGATAAAATATATGTAATCTTAGGAGCTATAATCATTTTAATGGTGTCCAATCTCCCCCACCAGGTGAGATGTAATGGGGACCATTGTATAGTGAGATTACGTAGAGTTTGCAAAATGTGGGATTCAGCATTACTAATAGTATGTAATGGATCAGAGAAAAATTTTATTCCCAAATATTTGAGACCATGGGGAACTTTCCGTATAGATAAATGATCCAGATCTACTAGAGAGCCCAAACCATTTAACAGAAGAAGTTCCGTTTTATTCCAGTTCATTTTATAACCAGATATCAATGAATATGACTCAATTAACTGTAATAGATAAGGAAGAGAAGTATCGGGATTACGGAGAAAAAGGAGCACATCATCTGCATATGCAGATAGTTTGAATTCTTCCGAGCCTAAACATATCCCCTCAATGCGTTGATCTTGACGAATAGCAATGAGTAATGGTTCCAAAGCCAGATTGAAGAGGAGAGGGGAAAGGGGACAACCTTGTCGTGTTCCTCTATGCAAAGAGAAGGAGGGAGAGATTTGATTATTAATATAGAGAAAAGCTGTAGGAGAATGGTATAATAATCGGATCCACGAAATGAACAGAGGGCCAAAACCAAAATGATGAAGGGTAGAGAAAAGAAAAGGCCATTCAACTCTGTCAAATGCCTTTTCTGCATCTAGTGAGACAGCAACTATAGGGTGAGTTTGAACAAGGGCCTGCTCTTGTAAATGCATAAATAGTCTAGCATTATTGGATATAAGACGATGACGGATGAAATCAGATTGATCTGGATGTATCAGTGGCAGCATCGCAGTAGCCAATCGAGATGCTATCACCTTGGTAAGTATTTTATAATCGGAATTGAGAATGGATATGGATCTATAATTTCCAATATTGGTCTCATCTCTTCCTGGCTTTGGAAGAACTATCACACAGGCTTCAGAGAAAGTGGGAAAAAGAGTAGGCTTACGAGAAGCAGCAGTAAAAAATGATAACATATGCGACACCAAATCTTTTTGAAAAGCTTTGTAAAAGTCCGCTGATAGACGGTCAGGTCCCGGTGCCTTTCCAGAAGAGAGCGTCTTGATTGCCTGATGAATCTCCATTGTTGAAATAGGCTGTTCTAGCACCTCAGCTTGCGCAGATGAAAGAGTAGGATGCGAGATATTGGAAAAGAACTCTTGAATAGCCAGATCCGGGGACGTGACTTCAGATTGATATAAAGCATTGTAAAAGTCCCGAAATGCTTGTAATATCTCTTTGTCCATTGTTAATGGCTGATTGGAAGATGAGTAGACTTTCACAATCCGTTTTTTGTCTTGACGTTTCTTCAAATAGGAGGCTAGTAAGTGGCCAGATTTATTATTGGAGGCATAGTAGACCGCCTTGGAATGGGAAATGTGTAGATGTACTGTAGTGCTTAATAATTTATTGTAAAGGAACTTAGCCTTCAGCAATGCGTCCAGAGCAGACTTAGAGGGATGAACAATATGTTGTTTCTCAAGCGCCAGCACCTTGCGATGAAGATCGGTCAAGGCCAGTTTCTGTTGTTTCTTTTGAAAGGCTGTATAGCTGATAATCTCACCTCTAATTGTCGCTTTGAAGGCAGCCCAGATAGAAGCCTCAGAGGAGTCAGGAGTCACATTAAATTCGAAATATTCTGATATTTTATTGTGTATTCGCTCCAGGAAATTTGGATCAGAGACCAAGGCCGAGTTAAAACGCCATTGTTTATTGATAGTTATAGCGATCTGCAGTTCATAGGTTATTTTTATAGCCGCATGATCAGAAACTAGGATGGGAGCAATATCAGCTGCTAGGATACAAGGCATTAGGCCGTTTGAGATCAGAAAATAGTCAATGCGAGAATAGGACATATGCGGCGCTGAGTAAAAAGTAAATTCTCTTTCTGCTGGATATAGAAGTCACCACGGGTCTGACAGTCCAAAAGATGTCATCAGATGCTGCAAAGCTTTGCAAGCCTTAGAGTAAGTAGCCCGCACTGTAGATTTTCTATCCAAATATGGGTCCAATGGTTGATTGAAGTCACCTCCTATTATCACTGATGAGGTATCCGCAGCTAGAAGATGTGCAAACGTATTATTGAAGAAGAGAGGATCATCAGAAGTAGGCGCGTACAGATTAAGGATTGTAAAATGCTCCTGATGTATCGTAGCCTGAATTAGATTCCAGCGACCGTCTGTATCAGCCAATTGATGAGTGACCACCGCGTCCAAGTGTTTCCTGATCAATATAGCAGTGCCCCTCTTTTTGCGTACCGCCGAACAATAATAAACTTGGCCAACCCACTGCTGCTTCAGCTTCATTGATTCCGAGGAGGACAGATGGGTTTCTTGCAGTAAAACAATGTCCGGATGAAGAGAATGTAGGTAGGTTAAAATCTTCCTTCTTTTAATGGGGTGTGAGAAGCCATTAACATTCAGTGAGATAACATTAAATGATGTAATTTGGGAAGCCATAATACATCAAACTTATAACAGTATATTGCAATAAACCATGGGTGTCGTTAGTAATAAGGTTAATGTACCCAACCAAGGGAGAAAGAGAAAGAGAATGTGGAGAAGAGGATAGAGAGAAAAAAGACCAGAGGTAGAAAAGAAAAAAGAAAGAGACAAAAAATGGAAAAGGTAAGATTACCATAGGAATACAATAAGCCTGCAGCACAAGGCAGAGCCTATGGAGAAGTATACACAAGTAACGGACCTCTAGGCAGACCAAAGGCCTCCGAGATCACATCTCCATCAGTAGTACTAAATAAGATTCTTTGGGGAAAAAAGACCATCGCAGTAAGCAAACTTAGAGAATTATTACAGCTTTCGCGATTCAAACAGAAAAAGTAGTACAGCGACGTATTATTTGCGTAGCCGCCTTTTTGATAAAAAAAGGTGCAAGAGAATAATCCAATTCAATACTTTAAGTCCAATAAACGGAAGTGTGAGAAAAAATTTTTCAGAAGTGTGAAGTCAGCTGGCCATAGGTACACAATGGCACAGCGACCCAGAGTAGAATTAAATATATAACGAACATTCCACTTCAGGTGACCATGGATGGAGAGGTTTCAAAAGAACTGATAAATGTGTCCAATTCCTTCGGATCCTGGAAGATTTTGGTTTGATTGTGGCAAGTAACTTTCATTTGCGCTGGATACATGAGGCCATATTTCGCGCCCGATTTCTGTAATCTGGACCTTAGTGCCAAAAAGGCCTTTCTTTTATCCGCCGTCGATTTAGCCAAATCAGGCACAAAGAGCAGATTCTGCCCTTTGTAACTAATGGGAGCTTGCGCCCTGGCAGCAGTGAAAATTTGCAACACTTGTGGATAATGAAGGACTTTAAAAATGAGAGGTCTAGGATATTTTGAGTTTGTTAAGGGACGAGAGGGAATTCTGTGAGCCCTCTCTATTTCAAACGGGAACTCAAAAGTGGTCTGTAAACAAGCGGGTATCAGTTGCAGTAAAAATTGAATAGCATCCGATCCTTCCGCTCCTTCTGGTAATCCCAAAATTCTGATGTTATTTCTTCGGTTCCGATTAGATAGCTCATCTATGGCCTGCTGTAATTTATCTAGGTCGTGAGTTAAGCGGGAGACCGGCGCGATATTAATTAGCAGCGACGCCACTTGCGATTCGACATCATCGAGTCGACTTTGAAAACCATCTAACCGGGTAGACAGGAACTGCAAGTTTTCACGAATCGGTGTAGTTGCATCAATATTAATTTGGATTAAGTCTTTTAAATGCTTTAGCTCCGTGAGAACAATGTCCGCAGACGCCATTATTTTTGGTGGTGGGGCCTTGTCCAGAGATGGCGGGTCTTGTTTTGTTCTTTTAGATCCCGACGAAGCGGCGAAAGCCGCTTCAATCTTACCGGCCTTAGTTGATGTCATGACTCTTAATAAAGCAGTTCAGCAGACCAAAAGTCCAAAAACAGCCAGAATGCGAGGCTTTTTCCCGGCAATACGATGCGGTCTGACGGAGGTGCAGACTCAAGCGGCCATCTTGGTCGCTGCTCAAGAGCGCCCCTAGGGGAAGGAACTACTGAAGCGCCAGGCAGACCGCCAAAGTTTCCAGTCGATTGATGTGCCAGCGCGACTGAGTCTGCGACCATGTTCCCTAGGTGGACTGAGAAAGGCAGACCGCACCCCAGCCCAACAGGCTGGTGTCCGTGGTCACTATCGTCCACTGTGGAGCTTGAAGAGGCATCCCTTGCAGAAGATGAGGAAGAGACAGCCACCACTGTAATTTGTCGGCAGTAGAATCCAAGAACGGAAGGACTACGTGGAACTGCTCCGACACTGGCTGCCAACGGGACAGCAAAGCTTTCTGTAACGGACGCATATGAGCAAAAGCCCAGGGGACATAGAAACATAGAAATGATGGCAGAAGAAGACCAAACGGCCCATCTAGTCTGCCCAGCAAGCTACGCACTTTATCCATTTTTTCCCCTTTTTTTCTCTCCCACCTGTTACTATTGACTTCCAGTACCCTCCAGCCCTAATTCCCCTCCACCCCACCACCAATTTAGAGAGCAGCGCCGTATCTGCATCCAAGTGAACGTCCAGCTCAATTAGGGGTAGCAACTGCTGTAACAAGCAGGCCACACCCTTACCCCATACTCTTACCCACCCCTGTTTTTATTTTTTGTTTGTTTTTTTGTTTTTTGTTTTTTGTATTTTGTTTTTTTTTGAGATAGCAGCCCTCCATCCTTCCGCTCCGTGAAGGTGGAACACCAACTACTGGCCACTGGCATCCCGCTCCATGAATGCCTCTGTGGCTACTGCCGCTCCGTGCAGTGTTTGAATGCCTCTGTGGCTACTGCCGCTCCGTGCAGTGTTTTGCTGCCTCCTCTTTATTCACGCCCTCTAGACTTGATGGATCCACAGTGTTTATCCCACGCCCCTTTGAAGTCGTTCACAGTTTTAGACTTTACCACTTCCTCCGGAAGGGCATTCCAGGCATCCACCACCCTTTCCGTGAAGAAATACTTCCTGACGTTGGTTCTTAGTCTTCCTCCCTGGAGCCTCAGCTCGTGACCTCTGGTTCTGCTGATTTTTTTCTGACGGAAAAGGATTGTCGTTGTCTTTGGATCATTAAAGTTTTTCAAGTATCTGAAAGTCTGAATCATATCACCCCTGCTCCTCCTTTCCTCCAGGGAGTACATATTTAGATTGTTCAATCTCTCCTCGTATGTCATCCGATGAAGACCCTCCACCTTCCTGGTCGCCCTTCTCTGTACCGCCTCCATCTTGTCCTTGTCTCTTTGTAGATACGGTCTCCAGAACTGTTCCGCTCACCCCAATCGGGCTCCCTCGCCGATCGCCGACCCATCTCTCCAGCCTTCTCGCCAGCCGACCGATCCGACTACGGAGCTGCGAGCCGACCGATTCGCCTACAGAGCCGCGAGCACACCCACCGACTGACCTACCTGCAGGGCCGCGAGCCCACGACGCCAGCTGACCACGCTCCGGGCCCCGAGCCCTTCGACCCGAACCAGCAGCTGAGCAAGAGGACCGCCCACGAGGCCGAAGTCGCACCGGTGATGTCACAGACGTGACCGGCGGGGTTTTTAAACCCCTGCTCTCCCCGGCAGCTGCCTCTTCGGCGATCCAGCAATCCAGCGGTGAACTTGGCCTGCACGATCGGCGCTGAAGCCCGTCGGGGTAAGGCCTCCTGTTCCGCTCACCCCAATCGGGCTCCCTCGCCGATCGCCGACCCGTCTCTCCAGCCTTCTCGCCAGCCGACCGATCCGACTACGGAGCCGCGAGTCGACCCATCCGCCTACAGAGCCGCGAGCACACCCACCGACCGACCTACCTGCAGGGCCGCGAGCCCACGAAGCCAGCTGACCATGCTCCGGGCCCGGAGCCCTTCGACCCGAATCAGCAGCTGAGCAAGAGGACCGCCCACGAGGCCGAAGTCGCACCGGTGATGTCACAGACGTGACCGGCGGGGTTTTTAAACCCCTGCTCTCCCCGGCAGCTTCCTCTTTGGCGATCCAGCGGTGAACTTGGCCTGTGCGATCGGCGCTGAAGCCCGTCGGGGTAAGGCCTCCTGTTCCGCTCACCCCAATCAGGCTCCCTCGCCGATCGCTGACCCATCTCTCCAGCCTTCTCGCCAGCCGACCGATCCGACTACGGAGCCGCGAGCCGACCGATCCGCCTACAGAGCCGCGAGCACACCCACCGACCGACCTACCTGCAGGGCCGCGAGCCCACGACGCCAGCTGACCACGCTCCGGGCCCCGAGCCCTTCGACATGAACCAGCAGCGGAGCAAGAGGACCGCCCACGAGGCTGAAGTCGCACCGGTGACGTCACAGACGCAACCTTTCCCTCACCTTATAGTGTCTCTATTCCGCATGTCAGATACCACACCTACTGTCTATAATCCGTAGCTACTGTCTACTAATTATCTATCACTGTCTACTACAACGAGGAGCTTTTGTTAAGTACTACTGACTGCCATTTACTACTGTTGATTACTATTCACTACTGTCTATTGCCATTTGCTACTGTTTATTACCAATAGCATTCTCTGTGCACCCTAACTCATTCCCTACCTGGCTCTCCCCAGCCTCACCCCTCCAGTGAACCCACTCCACTTACCACCATGGAATCATACCCTATCCGGCGCATTCACACTCCCTTCCACAGACGCCTTCCCCCCAACATTCTCTCCCCCCCCCCCCCCCGCACCTCGCACATCCCTAATCCCCATTCTAATTTCTCCCCTTACTCAGTTCCTCGGCCTCACCACCCTCTCCATAATACTCTTCAATGCACAATCCCTATCCAAAAAGACACCCATTCTTAATGACATTCTCATCGACTGCAAGCCCGACATCTGTGCTGTTACGGAAACTTGGCTTAAAGACTCCGATACTGCCCTCATTAACCAACTCCCCACCTCCTCATATGAATTCTTCTCAATCCACAGACCCAAAAAAAGAGGAGGAGGCCTCCTGCTAGCGGCCAAGAAATCTCTAAACCTCAAACCCATCCCCGCCAAGGTTAGAAATAGGCCTTTTCAGATCATCCACCTTGCAAATCTGTTTGATATATGCCCCTCCAACTTACCTAGAAGCTAACCCCTCTCCCCTAATTGAATTAATCGTAGATTGGATAAAACCTGACATCCCCTCCGTCATCCTTGGAGATTTTAACCTCCATGTTGACTCCCTCCCTCAAACTACCTCATGCGAATCCTTACTACAATCCATACAGGCTTTAGGATTCTGGCAAATCATAACATCCCCCACACACAAGGCTGGACACACTTTAGACTTAATGTTTATCAATTCCGCCATCCGAACCACCAACCATCCTACTTCCACCCCTATACCATGGTCTGACCACTTCCTGATAGAGGGCCTTTTCTCCATCAACAGCCCTCCCCCCAGCAACAACAATAATAGTAAAACCATAACATTCAGAAAATTCCCCACTAGCACCGACCTGGCAGATGCACTAACCACCTTACTACCCAAGTTAAACTGCTCAGATCCGGATACAGCACTTGCATCCTGGAATAACATCACAGGAGACATCACCAATAAACTCTGCCCAGTCTCCAACAAAATTATAAGGAACTCCTCAAAACCTTCCAACCCATGGTTCACTCCAGAACTCAAAAGCTTAAAAACTACTCTAAGGCAAAAGGAGAGACAATGGCGCAAAGACCAGACCCCTCGAAACTCCGCCATTTTCAAATCTGCTCTCCACAGCTACAGAATCTCCACCCAAAAACATAAACGAGATTATTACGCCAAAAAAATCCATGACTTCAGATTCAACCCCAAAATACTATTTTCCTATGTCTCAAGTCTCACCACTCCTATCCCTCCTACCACACCTGACTATGATGCCTCCGCCAAATGCGAGGAACTAGCCAAATACTTCTACAACAAAATTGCAACCCTCCTAATGAGATTCCCCCCATCTCCGAACAGTCCCTTACCCATCCTGCCTGCTCCTCCCACCCCCTGCCAACCTTCAATGCCAGCTCTTGACTTTACCTCCACCATAGAAATCCAAGCTATCCTCAAAAAGCTCAAACCCTCCTCCCATCCTGAAGACCTTATACCCTCCAAAGCACTACTAGCCATTCCTGACGCTATAGTCAAAGCCATAGCAGACATCATCAACTGCTCTATTGCGCATGGGTCCGTCCCAGATGCACTCAAGCACGCAGCAGTCAGACCCCTCCTCAAGAAACCCTCACTTGACCCTAAAGATCCCTCCAACTTCCGCCCAATCTCCAACCTCCCCTTCATTGCCAAACTACTGGAAAGAGTTGTCAACTCACAACTCATGGTTTATCTCGATGACCATCTGATCCTTCACCCATCACAATTTGGATTCCGAAAACACTTTAACACTGAATCTTTACTTCTATCCCTCTCTGACCATCTCCTCCGAGGCATGGGTCAAGGCCACAGCTACCTCCTTGCCCTCCTCGACATTTCTTCAGCCTTCGACACCATTAGCCACCATCATCTTCTAACCCGCCTGGAAAACATTGGTATCTCAGGTCTGGCTCTTGCCTGGTTCAAATCCTTCCTCTCTAACAGAAAGTTCTCCATTAAAATCGGGAACTCCACATCAACCCCACAACCCCTCCAGCAGGGAGTCCCCCAAGGCTCCTCACTTTCTCCCACCCTCTTCAACATTTACATCACTCCCCTATGCCACCTCCTCTCTAACCTTAAACTTAAGTTCTAACTCTACGCCGATGACGTTCAGATCATCATCCCCATACAGAACTCTTTCGCTGACGCCCTAGAACATTGGGAGAAATGCCTCACGGCCATTAACTCTCTCCTCACTAATCTCCATCTTGCCATCAACACGAACAAAACTGAGCTGCTACTCATCTCCCCCCACTCATCCGCTTCCCCTCCTCTGCCTAATACTACTAAACTCAGCCACCCCCCAACACAACCCTTTGTTAGGGACCTTGGAGTCATTCTTGACCATCAATTAAGTATGAAGAACTACGTAAACTCCATACTCAAAGCCTGCTTTTTCAAACTTAATGTGCTCAAAAAACTTAGACCTTTCCTACACACCCATGATTTCCGTACAGTTATCCAAGCCACCATCACATCCAAATTAGACTACTGCAATGCTTTACTTATTGGACTCCCCTACTCTACCATTAAACCTCTACAAATGCTACAACATGCTGCAGCAAGACTCATTGCAAACTCCCGCAAATATGATCACATCACCCCCATCCTCAGAGACTTACACTGGCTCCCCATAACATCACGCATTATCTACAAAACACTCACCAATATTCATAAAACAATCCACACGCACAACTCTAACTGGTTAGACCTCCCTTTTACAACTCCTAAGTCCAGTTGACCCACCAGAACGGCAAAATCTGGCACCCTACTTGTGCCCTCCTTGAAGACTGCCCATCTCTCCTCCACACGCGGCCGTGCACTCTCGATTGCAGGTCCCACTCACTGGAACACACTACCACCTGACATACGCCTCGAACCTTGTATGAACAACTTCAAGAAGAAATTGAAAACATGGTTGTTCAACCAAGCTTACCCAGAATAAAAAGTCATCAATCCGTGCCAAAGTAGACCACAATACGCCTACTCCCTTTTTCTCATATTGAGGAACTATGTTTTGTTATACTCCATCTCCTCACCTCGAGGAACCTTGTTTTGGTTACCCTGTCTTTCTTAGCTGCCTGTCGTTACCCCCTCTCCCAGTTTGGACTTCCCTGTTAAAATGTAATTTTCCAAACTTAACCTGTTTACTGTAAACCGACATGATGTCTACAACGAATGCCGGTATATAAAAATGTTTAAATAAATAAATAAATAAATAAATAAACTGAACACAGTACTCCAGGTGAGGCCTCACCAAGGACCTGTACAAGGGGATAATCACTTCCCTTTTCTTACTCGATATTCCTCTCTCTATGCAGCCCAGCATTCTTCTGGCTTTTGCTATCGCCTTGTCGCATTGTTTCGCAGACGTCATATCGTTAGACACTATCACCCCAAGGTCTCTCTCCTGCTCTGTGCACATCAGCCCTTCCCCCCCATCGAATACAGTTCATTTGGATTTCCACTCCCCATATGCATGACTCTGCACTTCTTGGCATTGAATCTCAGCTGCCATATCTTCGACCACACTTCCAACTTCCTTAAATCCCGTGTCATTCTCTCCACTCCTTTCGGCGTGTCCACTCTGTTGCAGATCTTAGTGTAATCCGCAAAAAGACAAACCTTACCTTCTATTCCGTCCGCAGTGTCGCTCACAAATATATTGAACAGGACCGGTCCCAACACCGATCCTTGCGGTACACCACTTAAAACCTCCCTCTCTTCAGAGAGAGCTCCATTTACCATCACACATTGTCTTCTGTCTGTCAACCAGTTTGCAATCCAGGTCACCACCTCGGCACTCACTCCTAAGCTTCTCATTTTATTCACCAGTCTCCTGTGCGGGACCGTATCAAAAGCTTTGCTGAAATCGAAGTAGATGACATCGAGTGCTCTTTCTTGATCCAATTCCTTGGTTACCCAGTCAAAAAAGTCAATCAGATTTGTCTGACAGGATCTTCCCCTGGTGAATCCATGCTGCCTCTGGTCCAGCAATTCTCCTGACTGTAGATAGTTCACTATTCTCTCTTTCAACAATGACTCCATTACTTTTCCCACCACCAAAGTGAGGCTAACCGGTCTGTAGTTACCAGCCTCCTCTCTGTTCCCACTCTTGTAAAGCGGAACCACCACAGCTCTTCTCCAATCACTCAGCACCACTCCCGTTTCTAGGGATCTATTGAACAGGTCACACAGCGGACCCGCCAGCACATCTCTGAGCTCCCTCAGTATCCTGGGATGAACCTCATCAGGTCCCATGGATTTGTCTACTTTCAGTTTCCCCAGCTCTTCCCATACATTTTCTACTCTAAATGGAGTTACATCTACTCCACTCCCCTCCAGTATCTTGTTAACTAGGTCCTCCTTAGTGAACACAGAACAGAAGTATTCGTTTAATATTTCTGCCATTTCTTCGTCTCTCTCCACACATTGATCCTTTCCACCTTTCAATTTCACTATACTACTTTGAACTTTTCTCTTTTCACTGATGTATCTGAAAAATGTTTTGTCACCTCTCTTTACTTCCTTGGCAATCCTCTCTTCTGCTTGACTTTTTGCTCTCTTGATTAATTTCTTTGTCTCCCTCAGTTCTACCAGATATTCTTCTTTGTGCTCCTCTCTTTGGGATCTTTTGTATTTCTTGAATGCTGTTCTTTTAGCCTTTATTTTGTCAGCCACCTCCTTTGAGAACCAGATAGGTTTCATTTTTCTTTTGGTTTTCTTTACTTTTCTAACTTATAGATTAGTTGACTTGGCAATTGCTCCTTTTAGATTGGTCCACTGTTGATCCACATCTCTCATATTCTCCCAGCCTTTTAGTTCTTCCTCCAGGTACTTCCCCATTTCATCAAAGTTTGTGTTTTTGAACTGCAGAACTCAGATTTTTGTGCTTCTTTTCCGTATCTTTTTTGTGATATTAAACCATGCCGTTTGATGATCACTGGTGCTGAGGTGGGCGCCCACCTGGACATCAGAGATGTTATCTCCATTAGTGAGGACTAAGTCAAGTATTGCTCCTTCTCGTGGGTTCCATAACCATTTGTTTGAACAAAGCTACTTGCAGGGCATCCACTATTTCTCTACTATTATTAGATTCTGCAGATGGGATTCTCCAGTCTACATCTGGCATATTAAAGTCTCCAACGATCACCACTTCTCCCTTCTTTCCTATCCTGTGGATGTCATTAACCAGATCTCTGTCCAGCTCATCTTTTTGGTTTGGAGGCCTGTAAACCACTCCAATAAAAATGGATGTCCCATCTTTTTTTAGGTTGGCCCATAGTGCTTCTTCATTGCCCCATCTTCCTTGCAGCTCCGATGCTTGGATATTGTTTCTGACATAAAGAGCCACTCCTCCCCCTTTCCTGTCCTCTCTGTCTTTCCTTAACAAGTTATAGCCCGGTATTGCCGTATCCCAGTCATGAGATTCCGTAAACCACGTTTCCGTGACAGCAACAACGTCATGGTAGAAGCCATGTATCCCAGGACTTGGAGATAATCCCAGGCTGTCGGGGAGGGTAGGGCAAGCAAAGTCTGGACCTGATCGATCAGCTTGAGGGCTCGCGCCCGAGGTAAGAAAACCTTGCCTACTCGGGTGTCGAAGTGGGCTCCCAGAAATTCCAGCTCCTGGGAGGGCTGAAGCTTGCTCTTGGAAAGGTTCACTATCCACCCGAGAGAGGCAAGGAGCTCCAAGACACGATCCACCGCCCGCCGGCAAGAGGTCTCCGACTTGGCCCTGATGAGCCAATCGTCCAGATAGGGATGGACGAGAATCCCCTCCCGGCGCAAGGCCACCACTACTACTACCATGACCTTCGTGAAGGTGTGAGGAGCGGTCGCGAGGCCGAATGGGAGAGCTCGAAACTGGAAGTCCTGGTTGAGAATGTGGAATCGGAGATACTTCTGATAGTCGCGGTGAACAGAAATATGAAAATAAGCTTCTGCGAGATCGAGGGAAGCAAGGAACTCTCCGGGGCGGACCACCGCAATGACCGCCCGCAGGGTTTCCATGCGGGGGATCTTGAGAGCCTGATTGACCCTCTTGAGGTCCAATATTGGGCGGAAGGACCCGTCCTTTTTGGGCACGGTGAAGTAAATAGAATACTGGCTGGCGCCAATTTCCCTTTCCGGGACTGGGACCACCGCTCTCAGATCCAGAAGCTTGGAGAGAGTCTGGACCACCGCGTCCCTCTTGGCCCAGCCGCAAGACGAGAAAAGAAAGAGATCTGGAAGTTCCCTGACGAGGTCGACGTGATCTTGACCCATTCCTCGAAGAACAGGGAGAGGCGTCCGCCGAGGTAAGGAACTGAGGAATGGGTCAGCTGAACTTCACTGCGTGGCAGGTTTAGTGGCGGCACGCACAGGCTGGCCCTCGCGAAAGGGCCGTCTGCCATGAAAGGACTGCAACCAGGACTGCGCACGAGAAGACCCCCTCGCAGAACTGCCCCGTCCCCGAGAAGCGAAGCGACGCTGGCCCCTGAAGCGAGAGCGAGAGGCCGCAAAGGATTGGGAAGACTTAGGGCGGTCCTCTAGGAGCTTATGGACCTTGTTGTCAGCCAAGGAGTCCATAAGCTTCTCAAGATCCTCGCCAAAGAGCATCTTACCTTTGAAGGGCAGCGTGCCCAGCCGAGTCTTCGAGGACTGATCAGCCGACCAGTGGCGTAGCCAAAGGAGCCTCCGGGCCGCCACTGCCGAAACCATCGCCTTCACCTGGACATGGACCAGATCGTAGAGGGCGTCAGATACGTAAGCAGTGACTGCCTCCAGACATTCGGCTTGTTCTGCCTCACCTGGCGGAAGCTCCCGGGCACAGAGTAACTGTTGGACCCACTGGAGGCCCGCTCGCATCATGAGACTGCTACAGCAAGACGCCCGGACCCCAAGGGCCAGAACATCGAAGATGTGCTTCAGGTGAGCCTCCAGCTTACGATCTTGTGAATCCTTCAAGGCCGTGGAACCTTCCACCGGAATTGTGGTGTGCTTGGCCACTGCAGAAACATAAGAATCCACCGATGGATATCGCAACAGCTCCAAGCCCTCCTCCGGGAGGGGATAGAGCTTATCCATCACACGCCCCACCCGAAGCGCACCCTCAGGAGCCTCCCATTCCCGCAGGATAAGGAGCTTAAGTATGGGGGGGGGGGAGGGAAAGGCCGAGGCCGGAGCCCGGAGCCTTCCCAGAACTGGGTTCATATCCTTAGGGAGCGAGGCCATGAGATTATCCACGGAGGGACTCTCCAGACCCAGCTCCTGCAAAACAAAAGGGAGGAGGGGCTCTAATTCCTCCTTACGAAAAAGACGGAGGGCTCTAGGGTCATCCCCCTCTGGGGGGGGGAGCATCCGCCGAATCCGAGGAAGCAGCGGGGTCCGAGGACACGGGAGACACCGGGGGGGGGGGGGGCACCCCCGGGACTACCCGCACCTGAGCTGGTCCCTGGGGCTCCGCGGCTGGTCCAGTGGTCAACGGTGCTGAGCGAGGGATTTTTGGTGGGGGGGGCAAGGGGGGGGCAAGGGGGGGGGGCTTTCGTCCAGCTCATGCAGGCTAGCTAGATATTTGTGCATGAGGAGGACGAAATCCACAGAAAAAGGGACCCTGGATTTGGCGGGGGGAGGGGGGGGCGAAGGAAGGTCAGGACCCCCTTCCTGGGCACCCACAGGGGCCAAATCGGGGGTTAAATCAAAAAAATCTGACCCCCCCAGCCCCAGGGAGCACTGAAATCTGTCCCGATGAAAAATCCAAGATGGTGGCCGTTCCCGGGCTCTGCCGACCCGGGAAAGGTCTAGCCATGCCGGGAGGAGTGGAGCCCCGGGCTAAATTTGCTTGTCCTGCTGAGGAGGGACCTTCCCCACCCGGCAGACAAGCAGTGCAGAGGCCTTGCTGCGAAAAACGTGGAGGGCAGCCCACAAGAAAGGCAGGCTGCCAGCCGGGACATAGCTAAGCTGCAGTGAAGAAAAAAAAGCTGAAAAAAAAAAGCTTGATTGACAGCCTGCACAACAGGAGAGAGCAGGCGGGAAACCTGCTGCCTTCTGCTTCTCTGGCTGCCGGTTCTAGCCCTACTCTGACCAGAAAAAAATAAAAAAGCTGGTCAACTGCTGCAAATAAGTTAGAGGTAGGTGAGTACCTGCAACTGTTTGAAACTTTTAAACTCCTTTTTTTTTTTTTTTTTTTACTGAGCGCAGCAGCGAGTTAAAAACCCTCTCGGCAGCCAGAGGGGGAACGAGGCCAGAGAGCGTCGGTCCCCACACCTGGAAGCGTCCACGGACTCAGGACTATGCAGGGAACCCCCTCCTGCAAAAGGGGCAAAGCCCCCCTGAGCCGGGCAAGAGCTGGGAGACGGACGTCTCCCACACAAAAACAGTAAAAGTACTAAAAGAAGGCAAAATTTCCTTCATAGATTTTTTTTTTTCCCTTTGTTTCTAAAACAAGCGGGAATCAAAAAACTACTTGCTTGAGCCGAAAAAGAAAGAAGAAGAGGCTGACTAGCCTACAGCAGAGAACCGAAGGGGAGATGCTGCACCTGCTGGAGATAGACGAATACTGAAGGGGTAGAGGATAGGCTCTGTCCTGATATAGGGCATCCTTCAAGTTTTAGTCTGTCTCCACCTGCTGGAAAGGAGGCTCAACCCACTGTCTGGACTGATTCGGGTACGTACAGGAATGGTTTTTTGAATTAAAGTTAAGCATTTATATTGGATTCGGGCATGGATGGGTAACCAGTGTAACTCGGCCAGTATGAGGGTGATATGGTCAAACTTCAATGAGTTGGTAAGTAGGCGAGCCGCTGCATTTTGCAGTAGTTGTAGAGGACTTATTGTTGCTGCAGGCAATCCTACAAGGAGAGCATAGCAATAATCAAGTTTTGATAGTACTAAAGCTTGTAATACCATCCGGAAGTCACTCTTATGAAGCAGTGGTTTTAATTTCTTCAGTGTTTGAAGTTTATAAAAGCCCTCTGACTGTGGCTCTAAGGAAGGCTTTTAAACTGAGCTCACTAGAATACAGCCAAGATCTCTAGCTTCTTGGTTGATTTGATAAGAAGGAAGGCATGACATGATGGAACTTTAGAACTAAACTACAAGCAATAATCTTCGCAAAATTAGATTACTGCAACAAGCCTTCCCAGACAAGTCATAACCACCTCCATTTCCTCCCAAATCATGTAGCCACATGACACTGTAAATAATTATTAATTTATGTTAACCCTATACTGCTCTTTTCTCTTTCTCCCAGTTCTATTACCTTTGTTTCATTGTAACTGCAACCTTGATGCACTAGTTATAGTTTTATTGTTCTGTGCACCCCTTGTTCTAATGTAAACCGGCATGATGTGATCTGTTCATGAATGCCGGTATATAAAAAACCTAAATAAATAAATAAAATAAAAAATGATGGTAGCTGTAATTATGAATGTTCCAGTGGCTGCCTTACTGGGGCATCAATATTTATTTTCCCCATGCCCTGCATAACACCACTCCCCCCCCCCCCCCACCCCACTCTCTTATGCAATATTATTAAAACTTGGTTTTTAAACAAACTATGATGCATTAGGCTGGCCAAGCCTCGGAAATAGCCAGTAAAACTACAGGAGGCAGAGCCTAGTGGTTCCTTATATAGAATGTATTCACCAAAATAAAGTCACACAAAACAAAGTAGAGCAGCAGACCTTACTTCAGGTTTAATAGTAAGGCATCTCACCTTAACTTCAGGTTATATGAGCGTCCTTCAGTTATAAGCATTCAAGGCAGCCCTTATTCCTCTCTGGTCCTTGGGGCCTCCTCAAGCTCTCTGGACTGGGTTCTTATGGTAAGGTGAAGGGAACCACCCAGACTCCCTTGCGGTGTTCTGCCTTAAGGAGGACTGGGTTAGAAGCCTGAACCAGACCCCTTAAGGTAGATTGAGGGAGTTGTCAGTACACTTCCTCACATACCCTCCTCCTCAGCTTGGCTTTGTCAGGTCAAGTGTCCAATTGTTACTGGGCTATACCCTGGCTCCACCTCAACTGTCTGCAACCTCAGGGAGAACTATCTTCATTACCCATGAGCTGTCTCCATAAGGTTGAAAAATGGGGATAATCTTGACCCAGGATTACTGGGTATGGGAGCTCGAGAAGGACATCTGCTTCTAGCATGGCTTGTCCTGTGGGGGTTGTCAAGCAGATGCAGGTGGTTTATTTATTTAGATTTTTTATATTCCACTTTTGGCACTTCAAAGTGGATTACATTCAGGTACTGTAGGTATTTCCCTATCCCCAGAGGGCTTACAATCTAAGGGGCCGATTTTAAATATGACGCGCGCGGGGTACATTTGTGTGCACTACCCGGTGCGCACAAATGTACCTTGCCTTGGCTTCTTGGCTCTAGTTTGGTGTTAGTTCCTGGGTTCCGTTCCTGTTCCGCTGAGTGTCTTCCTGTGCTTGACTCCTGGACTGGCTTCTGAGTTCCCTCTGGTATTGACTTCTGGATTGGCTGCTGACTTCTCTTTGGATTTGACCCCTGGACTGGTTGCAGAATATCCTCTGATCTTGACCCCTGGACTGGCTGCGGAATATCCTCTGATCTTGACCCTGGACTGACTGCGGAATATCCTCTGATCTTGACCTCTGGACTGGCTATGGAGTATTCTCTGGTCTGGACCTCTGGACTAACTTTGACTACCCTCAAGCGTGATTTAGAGTTGTACATGACCTGCTGGAGGCGCCAGTCACCTCGATCACACGATCTGCTGGAGGCGCCAGCCATCTGGACCATACGACCTGCTGGAGGCGCCTGGATCCAGATTTCCCTCTAACTTCACAAGATCTTCTGAGTTTTGACTCGCCTTCCGACGGTAGGAACTTAGGTGTTACTACCTCGGATCAAGGATCCACCTTCCGGATCATAACAGTAAGCCAAAGCCATGGACCCGGCAGAGGCGTCTGCACTGCGTGCTATTTCCGGCTTGGCCCAGAAGATAATGGAACAACAGAGTATGTTGGAATCCATGGCTGCCTCCATGGAGCGACTCAATGCCCGGCTGGACGCGGTAGGCGCTACGCACTCCAATACTCCATCTGCAATTCCTCCACCTGCACCAGTCCCACCAGCAACACAAGGCTATCCTCATCCGGTTCTCCCATTGCTAGCTCCACCACGATATGCTGGAGATCCTTGCTTATGCTTGGGGTTTCTAGATCAATGCAGCATGCATTTCCATCTGCAAGCTCCCCTCTTTCCGGACAATATAACCAAGACTACCTACATCTTATCATTATGGGAAGGCAAAGCCCTGGTGTGGGCTTCTCCGCTGTGGCAGCACTCAGACCTGGTATTGCAGGATTTTCCACGATTCCTGGAATTGTTTTGGACAGTGTTTGAAGAACCCGGAAAACAAGCAGCCGCTGGCTCCGACCTTCTTCACCTCCGTCACTATTCCACTATTGAATTCCAAACCTTAGCAACTGAGCTTCATTGGGAGGAATGTGCACTTCGAGCAATATACCTGGAGGGACTATCAGCCAGGATCAAGGATGAACTGGCAGCCTGGGAACTCCCATCCTCCTTAAATTCCCTCATTGAGCTAGCAACCAGAATTGATCACTGGCTACAAGAAAGGGCTCGTGAAGGCCTAGGATCAAGAAGATGCCCGGCTATCTCCTATGCTCCACATCCAACCTCCACGACCCCTCGAGAGTCCTCTACCAATGAAGGGGCTGTAGAAGAACCCATGCAGCTTGGTAGAGGCCCGTTATCACCGGAAGAACGTCAGAGACGCCATAAGGCAGGCCTTTGTCTGTATTGTGGAGGTTCCGGCCATCGTATAGCAGTCTGTCCTATCCATCCGGGAAACTACAAAGCCTAGGGTCCATGGGGGGAAGTAACCCATCTCCAGCTCCCCCACTCATGCTGCCAGTTACACTCACTATAGGAGGACATGAATTCACAACTCTGGCTTTAGTGGACTCCGGTGCCGGCGGAAACTTTATACTACAAGAAGTAGTGGACCAACTACAGATTCCTACCCATCTCTGTCCAAAATCATTAATCATTTCATCTATTCACGGCGAACCTTTACCAGGAAGAATAATGCATCACAGAGAACCTCTGGATTGCCACATTGCACCCGACCACATAGAACAAATTACTTTTTACGTTCTCAGGAAAGCCATTCACCCAGTTTTCCTTGGCATCCCCTGGTTGCAATGCCACAACCCACAATTTCATTGGACTTCTTTAAAACTTACTCACTGGGGGTCAGAGTGTCATGAAACTTGTGTAAAAGGAACGACTCCCTCTCATAGTTTCATCTGTACCTCAGTTCTGGGGAGTTTACCCTTTAAGTACAGACAATTTGCGGATGTATTCTCCAAAGAGGCCGCTGATACTTTGCCTCCACATCAAGATTTTGACTGTGCTATTAATTTGATTCCGGGATCCACACCACCTCGGGGGAGAATCTACCCCTTATCCGCCTCCGAGACTCAGGCGATGTCCGAATACATCCAGGACAATCTACAGAAAGGTTTTATCCGAAGATCCACCTCTCCCGCGGGAGCCGGATTTTTTTTGTTGGGAAAAAATATGGGACATTGCGCCCTTGTATCGATTTTCGAGGACTCAACACTATTACCATCAAGGACCGATACCCATTACCTCTTATTGCGGAATTATTTGATTGACTGCAAGGAGCTCGAGTATTCTCCAAACTTGATTTACGAGGAGCTTATAACCTAGTCAGGATTCGTGAAGGTGATGAGTGGAAGACGGCTTTTAACACCAGAGACGGACATTACGAATATCTTGTTATGCCATTTGGCTTAACTAACGCTCCTGCCGTCTTCCAACACTTTATTAATGAAATCTTTAGAGACCTGCTCTATATCTGTGTGGTGGTCTATCTAGACGATATTTTGATTTTTTCCAGGGATTTACAATCACATCGTCAACATGTTACGCAAGTTTTGCAACTTTTGAGAGAACACCAATTATATGCCAAGCTAGAGAAATGTGTTTTTGAAACCAAATCCTTACCTTTTTTGGGGTATATTATCTCTAAGCAAGGTTTCCAAAAGGACCCTACCAAATTGAAATGCATACAAGAATGGCCTCAGCCCAACGGTCTACGTGCACTCCAACGGTTTCTCGGATTTGCAAATTACTAACGCAGTTTTATCAAGAATTTCTCCAAGCTGGCTGCGCCACTTACCGCACTTACACGAAAAGGAGCAAATATCAAAAACTGGTCGGTAGCAGCTGCAGAAGCATTCCAAACTCTCAAAAATTCCTTCTTATAACAACCTTGTCTTCGCCACCCCGATCCTAGACGTCCATTTACGGTAGAGGTTGATGCTTCCACTGAAGGAGTCGGAGCGGTTCTGAGCCAAAATAACATAGCAGGAATGTCTCATCCGTGCTCCTATTTTTCTAGGAAATTCTGTCCTGTGGAACGCAACTATTTCATTGGTGACAAAGAATTATTAGCCATTAAACTAGCATTTGAAGAATGGCGACAGTGGTTGGAGGGGACTCAACACCGTAACACTGTTTTTACGGACCATAAAAATCTAGTATACCTACAGCAAGCTCAACGCCTAAACCCACGTCAGGCCCGCTGGGCACTATTCTTTACATGTTTCAATTTTGAACTAAGATATCGACCAGCAAACAAGAATATCAAGGCTGATGCGTTATCTCGATCGTTTGTCAGTGAAGATGTTGAGGAGCCTATGCAGAACATTATCGACCCTGCCCGCATCATTCTCTCAGCAACTTTTACGGTCCCAGTCGGTAAGACGGTGGTACCCAGGAGACTTCATAATAAGGTATTGAAATGGGGGCATGATTCCCAATTGGCTGGGCATCCAGGACGTAGACGAACGCAAGCCCTTCTTCAACAACATTACTGGTGGCCTGGGATGCGCAAGAACATTCGCGCTTATGTAGACTCCTGTCCCGTTTGTGCTCAGCATAAGAGTCCTGCGGGGAAAGCTTGGGGGCAATTACAATCACTTCCGGCGCCTACTAGACCATGGACTCACATTTCCACCGATTTCATTGTCGATCTTCCATCGTCAGAAGGACATACTGTAATATGGGTAGTGGTGGATCGATTTTCTAAGATGGCCCACTTTACACCACTACCCGCCCTCACATCTGCTCCCCGTCTGGCTCAACTATTCATGTTACATGTCTTTCATCTTCATGGAATACCTCAGCACATCACCTCTGACCGAGGGTCGCAATTCACGGCCCGATACTGGCGGAGCCTCTGCACCAAGTTTCACATTACACTAGACTTCACCACCGCCTTTCATCCCCAAGCCAGCGGGCAGGCAGAAAGGACTAATTGGGCACTAAAGCAATTCTTACGCTCCTATGTTAATGCTAGATAGGATGAGTGGGTGGCACTACTGCCGTGGGCAGAATTTTCCCATAATTTTCATGCCTGTACCTCGACTGGGGCTTCACCATTCCAAATTGTTTTCGGACAACAACCTGCTCCACTGGTGCTGCTACCTTTGCTGGTCCCCTCCCCAGCGGCCCAGCTTACTGCTATACAACTGAAACGACTTTGGAGGCATACCCAGCAGATGCTACAGAAGGCAGCAAGTACTGAAAGAAATTCGCAGATCGACACCGGTGACCAGCACCATGATTTCATCCAGGAGAAAGAGTGTGGCTCAGTACCAGACATATCCGTTTAAGAGTTCCCTCGATGACATTGGCTCCTTGTTACATTGGAACTTTTCCAGTAACAAGACAATTAGGTCCCGTGACCTATCAACTATGCCTGCCCACCACACTACATATCCACAATTCATTTCATTTGTCTCTATTGAAACCCTTGCTCCTTGGCTGGCCCTCTCGGAAGGTGCCTGTTACTCCACAATTGAGGGATGTGGAGGACACTACTTATCAAGTTCGGGAGGTCCTTGATGTGCGGAGACGAGGCCGTAAATAGGAATATCTCCTAGCTTGGGAAGGATTTGGGCCAGAACAGAATTCTTGGGAGCCAGCTACAAACATCCTAGATAAAGATCTTCTCAAGAACTTCCACACCAGTCACCCAGGAAAACCCAAGCCTTCTAGGGGGAGGCCTAAAGGAGGGGGTACTGTTATGGCCACCGGTGGTGGCAAGCCGTGACCGGGGACAGCCACTCACCGGCGCGGCAGACCGCCCCACTTGCGTTGACCGCACTCGGCTTCGGCGAGTTCGTCCCGTGGCATTTCCTGCTGCTCAGCCAACATGGGCGCGGCTTCGGCCGTCCTCCTGCTCGCGTCTGGCTCCGCCCCCACCGGACCTTCATAGAGCCGCGTGCGCGGCAGAAGGTAATCTTTTAAAGGAGCCACTACAAGAAATTGGGATTGGCTCCTTCCTGCAGGCTCCATCTGTGGGGGACTATTTAAGGCAAGGCCTGCACCTCAGACCTTGCCTTGGCTTCTTGGCTCTAGTTTGGTGTTAGTTCCTGGGTTCCGTTCCTGTTCCGCTGAGTGTCTTCCTGTGCTTGACTCCTGGACTGGCTGCTGAGTTCCCTCTGGTATTGACTTCTGGATTGGCTGCTGACTTCTCTTTGGATTTGACCCCTGGACTGGTTGCGGAATATCCTCTGATCTTGACCCCTGGACTGGCTGCGGAATATCCTCTGATCTTGACCCTGGACTGGCTGCGGAATATTCTCTGATCTTGACCCTGGACTGGCTGCGGAGTATTCTCTGGTCTGGACCTCTGGACTAACTTTGACTACCCTCAAGCGTGATTTAGAGTTGTACACGACCTGCTGGAGGCACCAGTCACCTCGATCACATGATCTGCTGGAGGCGCCAGCCATCTGGACCATACGACCTGCTGGAGGCACCAGCTATCTGGACACATGACCTGCAGGAGGCGCCTGCATCCAGATTTCCCTCTTTAACTTCACAAGATCTTCTGAGTTTTGCCTCGCCTTCCGACGGTAGGAACTTAGGTGTTACTACCTCAGATCAAGGGTCCACCTTCCGGGTCATAACAAACACAATCTCTTCTCTTTCTTGATTTATTGGTGTTGTATTAGTTCTCTCTTCCATCTGAAACCATTGCTACATTCAGAAAATGAAAAAGGACTCGCCTATGTATCTTTTCTCTTGTGGCTGCATTTCTTCCTTTTGACTGAAGATCTTTTGGACAAAACACCCCAGTATAACCAACCACCCTATTCAATATTTACCTTTTACCACTCTGCCACCTACTCTCTGACCTAGGCCTGAAGTTTTTCCTGTATGCTGATGATGTGCAAATCCTTATCCCTATTCAAAAAACCCTCATGGAATTCCTGCAATTCTGGGAATCTTGCCTTGTTTCCATCAATTCCCTACTATCTAACCTCCACCTTGCACTAAACGCATCTAAAACAGAAATCCTCATCATCTCTAAGCAACTGGAACACACATCTATATCCACCTCTCATAACTCTGCCTCAGCCGTTACCCCACTGCACTCCATAAGAGACCTAGGCGTCTCACTAGATCAATGCCTAAATTTCAAACCCCACATTAAGTCTCTACTAAAGGGGGGCTTCTACAAACTCCACATCCTTAAAAAACTTAAGCCCCTCCTCCACACCCAGGACTTCCGCCTAGTTCTACAAATGACCATTCTATCTAGGCCTCCCATCATCAACTATTAAACAATGACCATTCTATCTAGGCCTCCCATCATCAACTATTAAACCCTTGCAAATACTGAAGAACTCAATGGCAAGAATCATAACCAACACCCGCAAAAGGGACCACATCACCCCCATTCTAAAGGATCTGCACTGGCTTCCCATCCCTTTCCGCGTTCAATACAAAACTCTCACCATCCTACACAACACCTTTACAAAGACAACCCTCCCTGGCTCGAAGAACTGCCACGTTTCCGATCCTCTAACCACCCCACCAGAACCTCCCTTGCAGGCACCCTTCACACCCCATCCCTCAAAACTGCACACCTTACCCTTACTAGAGAAAGAGCCTTCTCCATTGCTGGCCCCTCCCTCTGGAACTCCCTTCCCACTGTTCTCCGTCTAGAACCATCCTTACGCAACTTTAAAAAAGGCATCAAGACATGGCTTTTCAAACAGGCCTACCCAGATACTAACCAAACCTAGACAAGGCCCACCCTGCCTCGCAGAACTCGCCTTACAACATATTTATGTATATAGCTAGCCCAGTGCCCAGTTACTTTTTGTACTCTCCAATGATGTAAATTGAGTAAGTTTCTATAGCTATTTTGGTTCCTCTCCACTTTCTCCTCTTTACTTCGTTTCACTATTCTACTCTTAGTCCCTCTCGTTCCCAGCCCTTCTTTTCTCCCCTTTTCTTGCCTGCTCCCCTCGCCCCATCCCCCGTTAATTGTAATTTTCCTTTCTTTGAGTTAACTGTAAACCGGCGTGATGTGTTCTACGAATGTCGGTATATTAAAAGTTCATAAATAAATAAATAAATAAATAAAATAAACCAACAAACAGGGTGGGGAGAAAAAGGCTAGGTTTGTAGAGTGGTAGAACTAAGTGAGGAAACATAAAACATAAAACATCTTCTTCTGGGAAGAAAGCAAACACCTCAGTATAACCAACAAACTAACAACAGTAAACAACACAGAGGCACCATTATTCATATACTAGTACATATTAGGCATGGCAGGTAGGCATATTAATAGCATGACTGCCAAGGTGGTGCATCAGGGGCATGGCACTTAGGCAGAACAGTATCAGTAAGACTCCTAAAATGGCATGAGGATATATTATGTAGGCAGATCAGTAGCAGCTGTTACGCTGGAGGTGGATTCTTGGGCTGAGGTGGGATTGAAGCAACCCGCTGGCAAGGGCCTACGGGTCCCCACCGTCAGCAGGTGGAGTGGGCTGAAGCTAGAGGCCACTGGACCTATACTAGCCCATGTTCCCCTCGGGTTGAGCCTTTGTGTGCCGGACTGGCAGGACATAGGCGGGCCTCAAAGTTGGACATCAAAGGCAGATAGTTCAGCCCAGAGACAGCAGCCAGCAGGTGGCGTAGTTCTATCCTAGACTGGTCCCAATACAGGAACCCAAGCACCAAGGAATGAGGATTGACTGAAGGTGCTTGAGCAAAGAAAGGCTGAATCCTTAGGAGTCCATGGCCAGAGGATAGGGACAGAGGCGTCACTGTTGAACTCGAATGAGAGCTGACGGCAACTGAAAGGTGTAGCAAACAATGTAGAACTCTGGACACAAAGAAGTCTACAGCGTGGTCATCCGTAGCAATAGTCAGGGCACGGAGAAGGCAGGCGTGGTCAGGCATAGCAATGGTCAAGGCAGGGAGAAGGCAGGCATGGTCAGACGTAGCAATGGTCAAGGCACAGAGAAGGCAGGCGTGGTCAGGCGTAGCAGAGGTCAGGCTTGGAGAAGGCAGGCAAGGTTGTACGTAGCAAAGGTTAGGCTTGGAGAAGGCAGGCAAGGTCAGTGTTGTGGTTATGTGTGTTTTGGTGGATCCTTGGGGGCTGTGGAGGTGACAACGCACATGGGGAGGAGCCCCGTAAGGAGCCACAGCACTGGGCTAGACTCGTGCTACACAAAACACAGGAAATGTTCTTTTGTTAAACAGCTAGATGGTAGCCACCAGGTGGCAGTAGTGAGGTAGTCTGTAGTTGCAGTCCCAGGGACCTCGTCAGAGGGAGCCCTTCTCTGCATGATGAAGTCAGGAGGTTCCGCTGCAGGTCTCATAGCGAGGAGATACTGTGGGTGAGACAGACTGAGAGGTTAGAGTACTCACTGAGAATAGCTGTTGGTATGCAATTCCACCAGATAAGTAGATGAAGGTACAGGCACTGAGGCAGGGAGAACAGGCCCTCAAGGAGCAAGTACCTATTCCCTGAAAGGCACCTGAAATAAAGCAGTGGGCCCCGAGGAGCAGGTACCCAAGTTAGTTGATACCTCGAAGGGCTGAGAGAAAGCTTCTAGTGGCAGCACGGAAGCGGCAGAATAGCGTAGACAGGAACGGATTTGACTCCTTGCTAACTCAACGAGCTAGCAAATTAATGACGCTGATATATCCGATTGGCGTGACGTCAGCATGAGGGAACGCCCTCGAGGTTCGCGCCAAGGGTTGTATAAAGATGTGGGTTGCACGCGTGTGCGCACCCTAGTAGGTACCTGGGAGGAGCAATGGCAGGAGGCTGCACCATAGCCATTCTGGTTACGCCAGAGATGTTGGCTTGTAAACACTGCAGTAGCCATCTTGCCCAGGTAAGCGGGAGGAGCTGAGATTAAGGTGAGGCAAGTGGGGCGAAGCAGTTGAAGACCGATGGTCGCAACAGTCGGACATAGCAGAGGTAGGCACCAGGAGGTAAATCAAAGGACAGACGAGACAAATGAGGAATCAGGAACTTGGAGACAAACTGGAACATGGATCAAGGAAGCACAGAGGCAACGAGTATTCAGAACCAAACAGGGAACCGAGGAGACCTGTTGCAAAGGCAACCCTTCAGTGTGAGGCCTGAGCATTTATATGCTGAAAGATCTGACGTCGGCATCCAGGTCCGTGGCCAGGTTCCTGCCACAGGCCCTTTAAAAGGTTTACTGATGCACGCGCGCCAAGGAGGGGTGCGGCACTGCTGGCAGCGTCTCTCCGTGAACCCCGTGGAGAGGCCCAACGGATGGAGGCATTCTGGCTGGAAGTCCCGGAAAGTGGAGCAGGGCCAGAGGCGCTGGCGGGAGCCCGAGGTTGGAGCCGGCATCCCACTGCCGCAAGCGACAGAGAGCTGGAGCCTGGGAGTTGCTTAGAAAGGTGAGAGGGCTGCACCGCTGGGCTGCCGCGGGCAGCGAGTGTAACAGTACCCTCCTTTTCGCCCCCCTCCTGGAAGTTGGGGTTTGCCTGGAGGGGCAGGATGGAAGTTAAAGAGAAGGGTCTTGTCCAAGATGTTCGGAGCAGACTCCCAAGAATTTTTCTTGGGTCCGTAACCCTCCCAGGAGAGGAGGTACTCCCATCGGTGGCCTCTATGGCGGATATCTAAGACTTCATGGACTTTATAAGTTGTATTGGTTTCTGCCACCAATGGAGGTGGCTCGGGGACCTTCTGGGAAGTCCAGGACAACACTACTGACTTGAGCAACGATACATGGAAAGTGTTATGTGTGCCTAGAGAAGGAGGCAGCTGGAGCTGGTATGTCACGGGTTCAATGCGGCGGGTAATCAGGAATGGTCCAATAAACCTCAGGGCGAATCTCTGTGAAGGAGTTCAGAGTCTATTATACTTGGTACTTAACCAGACTTTCTGGCCAGGAAGGAATTCAGGAGCTGCGTGGCGTCGACCGTCAGCAGTCTTCTTGGCCCGGGAAGCGGTCTGATGTAGGCGGAGATTTGTCTGTTCCCAAAGGGCCGGATTTTAAAAGGGTTACGCGCATAAGGTACGTGTGTGACCCTTTTAAAACCCCCCTGCACGCGCCGAGCCTATTTTGCATAGGCTCGGCGGCGCGCGCAAGTCCTGGGACGCACATAAGTCCTGGGGCTTCGCAAGGGGGGCATGTCAGGGGCATGTCGGGTGGGCGGCGTGAATTTCGGGGCATTCCGGGGGCATGGCGGGGGCGTGGTGCCGGCCCGGGAGCATGGTCGAGGCCTCCGGACCAGCCCCCGGGTCGGGTGATGGCGCGTGCAGTTACACCTGCCTCCGGCAGGCATAACTTTAACAACAAAGGTAGGGGAAAGGTTTAGATAGGGCCGGGGGGGTGGGTTAGGTAGGGGAAGGTGCAGGGGGGGGGGGGTAGAAGGAAAGTTCCCTCCGAGGCCGCTCCGATTTAGGAGCGGCCTCGGGGGGAACGGGCAGCGCGCGCAGGGCTCGGCGCACACAAGTTGCACAAATGTGCATCCCCCTTGTGCGCGCCGACCCTGGATTTTATAAGATACGTGCGGCTACACGCGTATCTTATAAAATCCGGCATACTTTTGTTCGCGCCTGGTGCACGAACAAAAGTACGTGCGCACGTAGATTTATAAAATCTACCCCATAGTATCTTAAGAGTTTCCGCAGTAGCCTGTGCTGCGGGGGACAGCACGGAGAGAGGTATGTGTAACGGTGGTCAATGGTGTTTTCCATAGACTATTGAGAATGGAGATGTTCCAGTAGCTGTGGCAATGTGAGAGTTGTGGGAGAACTCTGCCCAGGATAAGAGGTCTGACCAGTTGTCTTGTCGGTCATTAATATAAGCACGTAGGAACACCTTCAAGGAGTGGTTCATCTGTTCAGCTTGCCCATTGGCTTGGGAGTGATAGGTGGTAGTGAGACTGATGTTAATACCGAATTTTCAGCAAAGAGAGCGTCAATACCTGGAGACAAATTGAGGACCTCGATCAGAGACAATATCTACTGGTAAACCATGCAGTCTGAAAATGTGATGAAAAACAATCGTGCCAACTCGGGTGCAGATGGTTGGCCCAGAAGAGGCACAAAATGAGCCATTTTTGAAAAATGGTCTATGGTAACCCATATCACGGTTTTACCCTTAGAAGGAGGCAGATCCATGATGAAGTCCGTTGACAAGTGGGTCCATGGTTCTTCGGGTGCTGAAAGTGGCTGTAAGAGTCCCCACGGTTGCCCGACTGGGGGTTTTTGTTGTGCGTAAACATTACAGAATTCGACATATGCCTTTGTGTCGGAGACCAAAGTAGGCAACCAGAAAAACCGCTGGAGCAGTGCCATGGTTCACGCTTGTCCTCGGTGACCAGCAACCTTGGAATCATGTGCCCAATGGAGAACCCTTTCTCTGAATCATCGGGGCACCACAGTTTTTCCCGTAGGAACTGAATGGGTGGCAGACAAGGAGTTACAAGCTGGGTTGATGAAGTGAGCTGGCTCTTTGGGGATATCTTCGGGTTCAAATGACCGGGAAAAAGCATCCGCTCGGAGGTTCTTATCGGTAGGGCGGTAGCAAAGCTCAAAATCAAACCTGGAAAAGAACAAGGCCCACCGGGCCTGGTGGGGGTTAAGATGCTGTGTTTGACTTAGATGTTCCAAATTTTTATGGTCCGTGAACACCATGAATTTTTGCTGTGTGTCCTCGAGCCAAGGGCGCCACTCTTCTAGGGCCAATTTTATGGCGAGTAGTTTGCAGTCTCCAATTCTGTAATTTCGTTCTGCCAATGAAAATTTTCGAGAATAGAATGAACATGGAACTACAGTACCAGAAGTGGTTTGCTGGCTTAGGATAGCCCCAGCCCCTTTGGTGGAGGCGTCCACCTCAACTTGGAAAGGGCGAGTCGGATCAGCGTGACATAAACAGGATCCCCTTTGAAAGGCTTCTTTCAACTGATGAAAGGCTGCTATGGCTTTGGGTGGCCAATTCCATGTGTTCTGGCCCTTCCTGGTCAGGGCTGTCAGGGGGCCGGCCAGTGTGGAATAAAGAGGGATAAAATGTTGGTAATAGTTAAGGAACCCCAAGAAATGTTGGAGAGCTTTGAGTCCCACAGACTGTGGCCAACCCCGGATCACACTCAATTTATCCGGGTCCATAGAGAAACCTTGTGAGGAAATTATATAGCCATGGAATGGCAAACTGGACCTCTCAAATAAACACTTGTCAAGTTTCGCGAACAAATGATTTTCACGAAGACATTGCATTACCATACATATGTCAGGCCGGTGGGTGTCAAGATCTTTCGAAAAATGAGGATATCAACCAAATAAACCATGACTTTGGTGTACAGTAGATCTCTAAAAATTTCGTTCATCATTTGCTGGAATACAGCAGGTGCGTTGGAAAGGCCAAAAGACATCACTAAGTATTCATAGTGACCGTCTCTGATATTAAAGGCGGTCTTCTAGATGTAATCGGGATGGATTCTCACTAAATTGTGCGCTCCGTGTAAGTCCAGCTTTGTAAAGATGGTAGCACCCTGAAGATGATCAAAAAGTTCTGAAATCAATGGTAAGGGATATTTATCCATGCGGGTGATAGCATTTAGACTGCAGTAGTCAATGCACGGGCTAAGTGACCCGTCTTTCTTGGTCACAAAAAAGAATCTCACTCCGGCGGGTGATGTAGAGGGATGGATAAACCCTTTTTCTAAATTCTCTCGAATATATTCGGTCATAGCTCTTGTCTCAGGTAGCGACAAAGAGTAGGTACCTCCACAAGGGGGCGTGGTTCCAGGAAGAAGATCGATTGGACAATCGAACAGCCGAAGAGGTGGGAGAAGGTCAGCCTTCTATTTGGAAAATACATTTTCATAGGTGGCTTATGGAGCAGGTATGCCAAAAGAGGTAGTAACCAAAGGGATTGTTGCTTTTGGAGTCACTTTCTGAAGACAGGACTTGTGACAAACTGGACCCCACTCTACTAACTGTAGTGAAGTCCAACTGAACTGGGGAGAGTGCTTCTGTAGCCAAGGAAGTCCAAGCACTATGGGGTGAATAGATTTATCCAGTACTAGTAACTCAAGTTCCTCAAGATGTAAAACCCCTGTGCGTAACTGGACAGGTTCCGTGGTCAGGGATATGAGGTGGGGAAGCGGCTCTCCGTATATAGAGGCAATACACAAGGAAGGAATTAACGAGTGGGTTTTTATACCCAAAAGTTGCACAATTCTGTAGATGGTGGCCTTGTACTCCGCAATACAGACACAAGCCGGTTTGTCTTCCCCGGAGGCGCTCTTCCAGTGTCAGTCGCCCATGACCCACTGGATGTGTTCATGATAGATGGTGAGCGGGAACGAACCCGCGAGAGCATTTTGGGCATCCAACTCTCCCGGTGACGCTCATGAAGATGGTGATCTATTTGGCCCGTCAAGTCTATAAGGTCCTCCAAGGAGGAAGGGAGCTCCCAAGCAGCCAACTCATCTTTTAACTGCGAGGAGAGACCATCAAGGTAAATGGCTCAAAGGCAATCTTCTTGCCAAGTGAGCTCAGTAACCAAAGTCCGGAACTCTATTGTATAATCAAAAATACTTTGTTGTCCCTGACGAAGGTGGAGTAGACTGGCACTTGCTATAGCATGCTGTCCTGGATTATCAAAGGTCCATTTGAAGACAGCCATTAATTGAACCAGCTCCCTAAACAGAGAATCTGAGCGTTCCTACAGGGGAGAAGCCCAGGCCAGGGCTTTCTCTTCAAGGTGAGACAAGATGAACGTGACTTTTGTTAAATCATCCTGGAAGACGGAGGGTTGCAGAGCAAATTGCATATAACACTGGTTTATAAAACCTCTGCAGAGCTTGGAGTCACCGTTGAAGTGAGGAGGCACTGGGAGAGCCAACAAGGCTCGTAGCAACGATGGATGTGGCTGTGGAGGAGGAGGAGCCAGATAAGAACATAAGAACATAAGAAATTGCCATGCTGGGTCAAACCAAGGGTCCATCAAGCCCAGCATCCTGTTTCCAACAGAGGCCAAACCAGGCCACAAGAACCTGGCAATTACCCAAACACCTAGAAGATCCCATGCTACTGATGCAATTAATAGCAGTGACTATTCCCTAAGTAAACTTGATTAATAGCAGTTAATGGACTTCTCTTCCAAGAACTTATCCAAACCTTTTTTGAACCCAGCTACACTAACTGCACTAACCACATCCTCTGGCAACAAATTCCAGAGATTTATTGTGCGTTGAGTGAAAAAGAATTTTCTCCGATTAGTCTTAAATGTGCTACTTGCTAACTTCATGGAATGCCCCCTAGTCCTTCTATTATTCGAAAGTGTAAATAACCGAGTCACATCTACTCGTTCAAGACCTCTCATGATCTTAAAGACCTCTATGATATCCCCCCTCAGCCGTCTCTTCTCCAAGCTGAACAGCCCTAACCTCTTCAGCCTTTCCTCATAGGGGAGCTGTTCCATCCCCTTTATCATTTTGGTTGCCCTTCTCTGTACCTTCTCCATTGCAACTATATCTTTTTTGAGATACGGCGACCAGAATTGTACACAGTATTCAAGGTGTGGTCTCACCATGGAGCGATATAGAGGCATTATGACATTTTCCGTTTTATTAACCATTCCCTTCCTAATAATTCCTAACATTTTATTTGCTTTTTTGACTGCTGCAGCACACTGAGCTGACGATTTCAATGTATTATCTACTATGACGCCTAGATCTCTTTCTTGGGTGGTAGTTCCTAATATGGAACCTAACATCGTGTAACTACAGCTAGGGTTATTTTTCCCTATATGCAACACCTTGCACTTGTCCACATTAAATTTCATCTGCCATTTGGATGCCCAATCTTCCAGTCTTGCAAGGTCCTCTTGTAATGTATCACAGTCTGCTTGTGATTTAACTACTCTGAATAATTTTGTATCATCTGCAAATTTGATAACGTCACTCATTGTATTCCTTTCCAGATCATTGATATATATATTGAAAAGCACCGGTCCAAGTACAGATCCCTGAGGCACTCCACTGTTTACCCTTTTCCACTGAGAAAATTGACCATTTAGTCCTACTCTCTGTTTCCTGTCTTTTAACCAGTTTGTAATCCACGAAAGGACATCGCCTCCTATCCCATGACTTTTTAGTTTTCGTAGAAGCCTCTCATGAGGGACTTTGTCAAACGCCTTCTGAAAATCCAAATACACTACATCTACCGGTTCACCTTTATCCACATGTTTATTAACCCCTTCAAAAAAATGAAGCAGGTTTGTTAGGCAAGACTTCCCTTGGGTAAATCCATGTTGACTGTGTCCCATTAAATCATGTCTTTCTATATGCTCTACAATTTTGATCTTGAGGATAGTTTCCACTATTTTTCCCGGCACTGAAGTTAGGCTCACTGGTCTATAGTTACCCGGATCACCCCTGGAGCCTTTTTTAAATATTGGGGTTACATTGGCCACCCTCCAGTCTTCAGGTACAATGGATGATTTTAATGATAGGTTACAAATTTTAACTAATAGGTCAGAAATTTCATTTTTGAGTTCCTTTAGTACCCTGGGATGCATACCATCCGGTCCAGGTGACTTGCTACTCTTTAGTTTGTCAATCTGGCCTACTATATCTTCCAGGTTGACAGTGATTTCGTTCAGTTCGTCTGACTCATCACCCCTGAAAACCAACTCCGGAACTGGTATCTCCCCAACATCCTCACTAGTAAACACGGAAGCAAAGAATTCATTTAGTCTTTCTGCAATGGCCTTATCTTCCCTAAGAGCCCCTTTAACCCCTCGGTCATCTAATGGTCCAACCGACTCCCTCACAGGTTTCTTGCTTTGGATATATTTAAAAAAGTTTTTATTATGAGTTTTTGCCTCTATGGCCAACTTCATTTCAAATTCTCTCTTCGCTTGTTTTATCAATGTTTTACACTTAACTTGACAATGCTTATGTTTTATCCTATTTTCTTCAGATGGATCTTTCTTCCAATTTTTGAAGGATGATTTTTTGGCTAAAATAGCCTCTTTCACCTCACCTTTTAACCATGACGGTAATCGTTTTGCCTTCCTTCCACCTTTCTTAATGCGTGGAATACATATGGACTGCGCCTCTAGGATTGTATTTTTAAACAATGTCCAAGCCTGTTGAACACTTTTAACCTTTGCAGCTGCACCTTTCAGTTTTTTTCTGACTATTTTCCTCATTTTATCAAAGTTTCCCTTTTGAAAGTTTAGTGTTAGAGCTGCAGATTTACTTATTGTCCCCCTACCAGTTATTAGTTTAAATTTGATCATGTTATGATCACTGTTGCAAGTGGCCCCACCACCGTTACCTCTCTCACCAAATCCTGTGTTCCACTAAGAATTAAATCTAAAATAGCTCCCTCTCTTGTTGGTTCCTGAACCAATTGCTCCATGAAACAATCATTTATTACATCCAGGAACTTTATATCTCTAGCAAGTCCTGATGTTACATTTACCCAGTCAATATTGGGGTAATTGAAATCTCCCATTATTATTGCACTGCCAAATTGGTTTGCTTCCCTGATTTCTCTTAGCATTTCATCATCTGTCTGACCATTTTGTCCAGGTGGACGGTAGTATACTCCTATCACTATACTCTTACCCAACACACATGGGATTTCTACCCATATAGATTCTACTGAGCATTTAGTCTCTTGTATGATCTTTAGCCTGTTGGACTCTATACCCTCCCGGACATAAAGTGCCACACCCCCACCAAGTTGATCCTCCCTATCATTGCGATATAATTTGTACCCTGATATAGCACTGTCCCATTGGTTATCCTCCTTCCACCAAGTTTCTGTGATGCCAATTATGTCAATCTCATCATTTGCTGCTATACACTCTAACTCTCCCATCTTACTTCTTAGACTTCTGGCATTGGCATATAGACATTTCAAAGTGTGTTTTTTGTTTGTTTTAACAACCTGCTTTTCAGTTGTTTGGGATAATTCGGAAATCATTAGTTTTGGTGATTTTTTACATATAGGCATATGGACTATATTTGCTTTTAATGGAACCTCTCTGTTGGGATGCCCTAACTCTCCTGTTTCATTAGTATCCTTCACTAAGGAAGGCATAAACCTGGGCATGAAGACAGTCCATGGAGGAGGCCAATGCCTCAAGAAATTGCTTCTGTTCTTGCACCTTGGAAGCCAGGCCTGAAATTGCCTGGAGGGTATGTGGCTCCACTGAATCCATGGCCTTTGCAATCTGTTGCACTGGAGGTGGATTCGGGCTGAGGTGGGATTGACGCAACCCGCAGGCAAGGGCCTATGGGTCCCCACAGTCAGCAGGTGGAGTGGGCTGAAGCTAGAGGTCACTGGAGCTTCACCTATACTAGTCCACGTTCCCCTCAGGTTGAGCCTTTGAGTGCCGGGGCCGGCAGGGCTTAGGCTGGCCTCGAGGTTGGATGTCAAAGGCAGATAGTTCAGCTCAGAGACAGCAGCCAGCAGGTGGCGTAGTTCTATCCTAGATTGGCCCCAATACAGGAACCCAAGCACAAAAGAATGAGGATTGACTGAAGGTGCTTGAGCAAAGAAAGGCCGGAGCCTTAGGAGACAAAGTCCAGAGGATAGGGACAGAGGCATCACTGTCGAACTCGAATGAAAGCTGATGGCAATTGGAAGGGGTAGCAAGCAACGTACAACTCTGCACACAAAGAAGTGTTACGAGCGCGCGCGGGCGCGGTCGTCGTAAGCGGGTGGTGAGCCCTTGGGCCACGGCGAAAGCCAGGGAGGAGCCCCAGCCACACCATGGGAGGTGAGCTGAGCAGGCATGGTGAGCCAGGCACGCAGGAACAGAAGCAGGGAGTCCGACCCTCAGCCGGACCTGCATGCCCATGGTAGCCAACACGGGGAAGTTGACTAATGAACGGTCCTCCGACTGTTCCCGGCCCTTTCGGACCTGCCGCTGGGAACGGCAATGGGCAGCAGGCCGGACAGAGGCAAGGGCAGACAGAGTCCTTATACAGAAGACGTCAGACGGGGGCTGAAGCAGACATCCAAGACAGGCTGAAGCAAGACACTGAAGACATCAGGGCAAGGGCTGAAGCAAGAAGGAAAGGTCCAGGCGAGCAGGAACTCCGATGCTGGGATACTGACATCCGAAGCCCCTTCGGCTGGCAGAAGCTCAAGAGCCCGTGGGACAAATCCCTCCTGTTGGCCACTCCAGGGCCCAACAGGACAGAAGGCTCAGGAACCAGACGAGGACGTAGGTCAAGGCAGAGACACGAAGACATCCGGGCAAGGGCTGAAGCAAGACACTGTAGACAAGGCTGGATGGAAACATGGCACTGTCCATCAGGGCGCCCTACTCAGCCAGCACAGCTAGACTGGTCACGGACCACCCCATCCCAGATGCGCCCTACACAGCCCAGGAAGGCTGGTCGCGGACCACGCTGAGGAAAGGAGGGTGCGGGGAAGACCCAGGCGAACAGGAACTCCGATGCTGGGATACTGACATCCGAAGCCCTTACGGCTGGCAGGAACAGGAACAGACATCTAGGCAAGGTCAGAAACAGACATCGAGACAAGGTACCATCTAGGCAAGACAGACCACGGTAGACCTGGATCAGGCAAGGTTACAGACAATTGTAGAGCTTGATCCACAGGCCAGTTGCAAGTGAACAGAAAGTCCTTAAATACTGGAGGTAGAAGGCAACTCCCTGGGAGGAGCTTGCCAGGACCGCCCACCGCTGGTCCTATAACTGGGGTAGAGAGCTGCGGGCCAGCCCCTAGGGAAACGGGCGTGGCTGGAAACCAGGAAGTCCAAACGCAGAGGCATGCAAGCCACAGGCACCGCTAGGCCTCTCAGGCCCTGGAGCAAGTCCCGGATGGAACGTAGGCGAGGCCCTGGCTTCAGAGCGGCCTCTGGAGGAAGGTAAGAGACCTCCTGTAGCGCAGCAGCAGGGGGGATCGCAACAAGAAGTCTATAGCGTGGTCATCTATAGCAATGGTCAGGGCACAGAGAAGGCAGGCGTGGTCAGCCATAGCAATGGTCAAGCCATGGAGAAGGCAAGCGTGGTCAGGCATAGCAATGGTCAAGGCACGAAGAAGGCAGGCATGGTCAGATGTAGCAGAGGTCAGGCTTGGAGAAGGCAGGTAAGGTTGGACGTAGCAGAGGTTGGCACCAGGAGGTCAATCAAAGGACAGATGAGACAAACGGAGGCAAACTGGAACACGGATCAAGGAAGCACGGAGGCAACGACTACTCAGAACCAAACAGGGAACCGAGGAGACCTGTTGCAAAGGCAATGCTTCAGTGTGAGGCCTGAGCATGTATACACTGAAGGATCTGATATCAGCATCTGGATCCGCGGCCAGGTTCCCACCGTGGGCCCTTTCAAAGGTTTACTGATGCGCACGCCTAGGGAGGGGCACGGCGCTGGTGGCGGTGTCTCTCCACGAACCCCGCGAAGAAGCCCAACGAATGGAGGCATCCTGGCTGGAAGTCCCGGGAAGTGAAGCAGGGCCTGAGGTGCTGGCGGGAGCCCGAGGTCAGAGCTGGCGGCCCACTGCTGCAAGTGACTGAGAGTTAGAGCCTGGGAGTTGCTTAGAAAGGTGAGAGGGCTGCAACGCGGGGCTGCTGCAGGCGGCAAGCGTAACAGCAGCAAGACTCTCAAGGTGGTATAAGAGGCACGGCAGATAGACAGATCGGTAGCAGTAATATCCATAAGGTAAAGGGCACGGCAGGTAGGCAGAGCAGTATGAGTAACACTCCCAAGGTGGTAAAGGATATGGCAGGTAGGTAGAGCAGGTAACAGAAAGAGCCTTAAGGTGATAGATTTGGGTCATGGCAGATAGGCATGTGGCAGGGGTATGGCAGGAAGACAGAGCAGTAGAAAGAAGAAACCTAATGTGGTATATCTGGGGCTATGGCAGGTAGGCATGAAGCAGCAAGACCTTAAGGTGGCACATCTGAAGCCATGGCAGGTATGCAAAGCAGTAGCAGCAAGATCCTTAATCTGGTACATCTGGGGCATGACAAGTAGGTATGTGGCAGTTAAATGGTATATCCAGTGCATGGCAACTAGGCAGAGTAGCAGCAAAGTCTTCCATGTGCTTTAAGTCATCTAGTCACTCACATGGAAATTCTGAAAACTCAAGCAAAGGAAAACTGGGTTTCAAAAAGGCCAGCTTTTCCATCAACTCTGGTGCCAGCCTTGAGGGATGAGAGCTCATGATGTTAACAGTTACATTTAATTGATGTAAAGTTACATTTACATGATGGTTAACAGTTACATTTAATTGAGTTTATGAAAGTTCTCTTTTAATAGTTTTCCTGTATACTTGTGTTAATGTATTCTGCCTTGAGGCGACTGTTTTAATGTATTTCCGCCCTGGAGGCGTCTGTTCAGTTCCTTGTAAACCGGTGCGATATGTATTCTTTACAGGAACATCGGTATATAAAAATTAAAAATAAATAAATAAATAAATGATGTTCGTGCCATTGAGAAAATACATATTAACAATGACACAACATAAAATGACACCAATGATTAAAACAGTATAAGGCAATAAATACATATAAGAAAACAGTAAAACAAATGCCTAAAAAGAAACAATCACATAAAAGTCATACCATACATCAAGTTCAATTAGTCCATGTTCAGTATAATCAATTAAAAATGGAATTTCCTACAATCATGCACATAATTAACTTTGTTGTTCTCCTTATTGATTAGTTATTCCCGAAAGTTTCCTGTAACAGGAATATCTTTAGGGCTTTCTTAAATTTTTAAGTTCAGTATCTGTCAATGTTTGTACTGTCTCTGGTAATGAATTCCAAAGTAAAGGCCCCGCCACTGAAAAAGCCCTGTCTCGATCTTCTACCAAATACACAGTCCTGTACGATGGTGCCACCAGCAATAATTTCTCCTCTGACCGTAAGGCCCGTGATAGAATGCAAATATGTACCAAACCACAAACCCATGGCACTTGCATGGAGTTAATGAGTAGTTTAAAGATTATCACGGTGACTTTATATTTTATACTCCACTCTACTGGGAGCCAATGTAGGGCCTTGAATGTGGGTATAAAATCTTCATATCTCGCAATCCCTGTCAATATCATAGCTGTTGCATTTTTGACAATTTGGAGAGCTTTGATAGTTGACTTGGGAAGACCTAGAAAAAGTGAAATTGAGTACAATGTTGCCCATCACACTCGTCAATGAGTGGGGGTCTGAGTTCTGTGGGTAGGAAGTATGCAAGAGGGCAGGGATTTCTGTGTTTGTGCCTGACTCTTGTTAGAAGGAGGCTGGGTTTAGGGCAGGAGAAAGAAAATGAGTGAATGTGTGAGCCAGTGATGGTGTGGAGGAGAAGGGAAGATGTGTGTGAGTGAGCATGTCGGTGTTAGGGAGTATAAATGAGTGGGTAAGTGGGGATGTGTGTATGAGGGGATAAATGTGATTATATGCAAGTTGGCATGCAAGTGTGAGAGTGAATATGTGTATTAGGGTTGTGCATTTGTTTAAAGCGAATGTGCAAAACGTGCTGAATAAGGCAGATTTGTTTCATTTGGGGGCCCCGAAACAAGTTGGGAGCCCCTCTGAATGAAAAAATGAATGAATGCATTGGGCCTAAGCCTAGGCCTGACACTGAGGCCTCACCTAAAACACAGGCCGAGGATCAAAGCAGGAGCCATAGCCTACACCCGAGTGCAACACTGAGATATTGGCGTAGACCCAGGCCGAAGCCGGGGCCTCGGCTGAACCCCCTCACATCCGCTCAAACAAACATTCCTAATCCAGTGGGTAATCGCAGAAGCAGCCTGGCCAGGTCCCGATGCCTGGGCCTTGGCCTAGGTTGTAGCCAGGTCCAACAATGGGGCTCTGACACTGGATCCTAGCCTGGAGGCTGGATCCTGAGGTCTGCACCTTGGCCTATGCCAGCTCCCCAATGATGTGGTCTGGCCCAAAAACTGAGTCATAACACCAGGACCTTGACCCAGATCCAAGCCCACGCTGGGGTTTGGCCCAGAGGCCGGGTCCAGCGCCTCGGCCTCAGACAAGGCCAGGACCCGGGCAAGGCCCGACGGTTTGGCTTGGTAAAGAGGCTGGGTTCTGATACCAGGGCCTTGATCCAGGCCTGAAGCCAAGGCCAGGCCTGGATGCTGGGTCCTGATGCTTAGACCTTGGCCCAGGCTGGACCCTAGGACCAATGTTACAGTCCAGCCTGGAATCTGGGTCCCGATGCCCTGGCCTCGGCCATGAAACAGGCCCAATGCTGGGACTTCGCCAGGAGACCGGGTCCTGATGGCTGGACCTCGGGCTGGGGTCAGGCCCAGGCCAGAGGCCAGGCTTCTGAGTAGCTCTGCTGCATCAAACATCCTCATCTTTTCTTCTTCAAATGAGGCTGTCCACTGGGGTTGATTCGTCGGTGCATTCACCACAGCGAATGGTGTCATTTTGATGTATGGCAATGTACAGGATTGCCATACATCAAAATATCACCGTCCATTGGGGTGGATGTGCCGGAGTTAATTTAACTCCGGTGTGATCCAAGCAGCCGGCGTCAATTGAATAAGAAGATGTTGAACGCATCGGAGGTGTTCCGGGCCTGGGCCTTACCCTAGGCCAAGGCCCAGGCATCAGGACCCAGCTTTTGGGCCGAGCCACAACGTCAGGCCTAGGCCAAGGTGTCGGTCTTGCGTAAGCAGAGGCTGAGGTCATGGCTTTGGCCTTGGTCTATGCTTCTCCGGCAGATCCCCTCAGGACTGGGTAAGTTACTGCTGGGGGGATCCCGGATCTGGCATTTTTCCAGGTGGGGTAAAGCCTTAGGAGGCCCTGATTTTTTCTTTTTGGCCGTATTTGTTTTGTTTTGTGTTTTTTAATGTTTGACTCATTTCTTTCACACAAATAAAATGAATCATATATTTCACAAACCAAAATTTGTGGGTAAAAAATCTCAGGAAAATGAACCCAAAACAAAAACTAATTGTTTTTCTCTGCACAAGCATAGTGTGCATGAGGGAGGAATAAGTCTGTTCGCCCCTCACCCACTAATAGTGTCTTCCCCCCTCACCCACTAATAGAATGGAATCTGTATGTAAGTGCCCCAGAACCCCCCCAATCTGCCCACCCCAGCTTTTACCTAGTTACGAGTCCACAGCATTTTTCCTAGGGCAGGAGTGAGCCCCTGTTACTACAGCTTTACTGCTCCATTTTGCGATAATGGCAGCCATATATGGTTCCAGCCTCAGGTTGACTGGCAGCCATTTTCACAAACTGAAGCAGCAAGGCAGGAGCGACAGGGGCTCGTTTCTGCCTCAGGAATACCCTGCGGATTGGGGGGGGGGGGGGGAATGAGGTCAGGGTCCTATGGACATTTGCTAGATTTCATTTGGTGCACTGGCAGAGTTTGTTTTTTTTTAATTAATAATGTGAATTTTGGGATTAGTGACTGATAGGGTGTGCGTGTGCAAGCCTGCGCACATATGCACCTCACTCCCCAGTGACAGTGCATTTATAATCTAACTGCATTATAAATATAGATGGACATGCGAGTGTAAATAGGCATATGTGTATATGAGGAAGAATATGTGAGTGGGCTTGTGTGTGTGTATGAGGGGGTGAATATGTGTGGGCAAGTGTGTGTGTAAGGGAGAGTACTTGTTGTGTCCGTCGGTCGCAGACAGCTGCGATCGCTCTGCCTCACCTCTCTTCTATCCTTTTCCTCCTCCCTTGGAAGGATGGCTGCCTCCACTGCTGCTTGCCGTAACTCTCGGTGTCTCCGAGCCAGCATGGGCGTCCCGTCCGCCATGCTTCTTTCTGAGGCCTCCTAGGGCACGCGAGCGCATGCTACCTACATTTTTTAATACATCATGGCGGGAACCTCGGGGGCGGCCCCACCGCATGATGTCAGTACCTCCGGGTATTTAAACCTCCGCTCCAATTCAATGAGTTAGGAAGGACTACTGTTTTGCTACTCTGACTGCTTCTAAGCTGCTCGCTTGGATCCTTTCACTACCCGTCGGGGTATCTCTCGCTCCTACAGAAGCTCCAGGTACCCATTCCTCGGGGGCCTCTCGCTTCTACTTGCCCTCCAGGGCTAATCTGCCTAACCTTAAGGACACCTGCTCCTTGGGGGTCCTGTCTGCTTTCTTTCAGGAACCCTCGGCGCTCCTAGGTACTCGCTCCTTGAGGGCCTATTCTACTCAGGGTATCCTGCACCTTGGACCTCTGGTCCCCCACTTCATTCAACTACTGAAGGAAGTTATCAGCACTGCTACTCTGTGAGTATCTCTACGCTCTAGCTCCTCTCATTCCACCCTCCAGGTTCACGGCCTATCCCGCGCTGTGGAACACTACCGGACCTTTGCTACATCTGGGTGAGAATATCATCTACAGAGACTGTTAAGCTACTGAGATCTCGTTGGACTACAGCACTGTCTGTTCCTTGGGAAAGATTCAACTCATCAACAGCAGTATAATAAAGCTTTCTTTCCTCAGTGTCTACTTACTAGAGTCTAGCCAATTGTTGTGGTTCTCCACGGGGCCCCTCCCCGTGGGAGGAGTCATCGCCACTTTGACCAAGAGTCCACAATATTCCACAAACCCAACAGGTTGCTAACTCCATGGACTCGGCTCAGCTCGCAGCCTTGAAGGCCATTCCTGGCCTAG